>NC_054834.1:65486509-65786509 GCF_018345385.1 Vulpes lagopus | reverse complement strand
CCCCTAAAGATAGAAAATGGAAATAAATAGCCCTAACTATATCATCATATTAATATAATTAATTATAAGTTTAATTATAGTTATTATAATATAACACAATATAATATTAAAATATAATGCTATAAGATATTATTACATCATGTATTATGTTGCATTATGCTAATATGACCACACAGAAAAGAGTATTTTGTGTATTTTTTAGGATAAAATAAATATGTAATTATGTTGCTAAAAGCCAACATTTTCAGTCTAGGAGAAAAGAGAATCAAGATTAAAATAAATTAAGGAAAATCCTGAAACATTAGATTTGAATTGCAAATATCAGCATAAATTTAGTTGTCTTGGCAACTAAAAAGATCTAGAAGCCATGACAACCCAGTAGCAATGAGCACCTTGAGAACCCACATTTGGTCTTTAATATGACTTCCCACCAGAAAAGCCCAGAAAAATGGCTGATTTCAGGTCCGGGGTGGGGGCTATACAAAATGAGCCTGGGATAGTTTATTGTTCCAGAAAATAAGAACACTTTCAATGTCTAAATAAAGTCTCGTCGAAAGGACACAGGAGTTATATCGAAGGAATACCATTAGCTAAAGTCAAGATATTTTGAGCATCAGAAAAAACAACATTACAATTAACTGAAGAGTACTAGGGGCACTGGGGTGGCTCAGCGATTGTCTGCTTTTGGCTCAGGTTGTGATCCCCAGGGTCCTGGGATCGAGTCCCGCATCAGGCTCCCCTCAAGGAGCCTGCTTCTGCCTATGTCTCTGCCTTTCCCTCTGTGTCTCTCATGAATAAATAAAATCTTAAAACAACAAAAAAAACAAAACTGAAGAATACTGAATATTTTAAAAATCCAAGATTTCATAGCGATACTCAAAAAGAAGAAAGTAAAACAAGTAAGTATGATCATTGAAGGCGGGCATAACTTCAACTCCTCATCATCAAAGTGATAATTAAAGGAAGCGAGGGATGCCTGGATGCCTCAGCCAGTTAAGCATCTACCTTCGGCTCAGATTGTGATCCCAGGGTCCTAGGATCAAGCCCCACATTGGGCTTCCTGCTTAGGGGAGAGCCTGCTTCTCCCTCTGCCCCCTCCCTCGCTCATCCTCATGCTCTTTCTCTCTCAAATAAATAAGTAAAATCTTTAAAAAAATAAATAAAGGAAAGGAAAGGAAGAAATATTTATGCCTTTTATGCAGGAACTGCATTTCAGAGGAGCTAACTAGCCCATTTGATGGAGGACAGTTCTTCCTTACAGAAAAATCCAGCCAACAACTGTAGAAGAATGGTAGGACTTGGAAATCGCCATTCCCTTCAGTTGAAATAGAAGAACTGATGCAGGCAAGAAACATCACTGGACACTAAATCTGCCCAGTGGAAACTGTGGCCACAGAACTGAACATTCACAGGAAGCCAGAAGTCACCTCCCTCCAAGTTCACCTCCTGGTCACAAAAGGACAAACACAAACCCTAAAACCAAGGGATCAGGTCATTGTCCCCATATGGGATGTGATGCAACATGAAGCTCCGAGCAGCGCTGACACAGTCTTCTTACCAAAACAGTGTGACCCGAGTCTTCCCTGGTCACTGAGTTCCCGTTCACAGGGAGCAGAGGGGAGGAAAAAACCCCACAAAACCCCAGTCACATGACTCCTTGCAGAAGCAAGGGGACAATGAGATGAAGTACGTTCTAGGGCAATCCATCCCCTTGTTGGATAAATCATGGAAAATAAAGGGGAGGAGAGAAATCTCCTACTGAAAGAGACTTAAGAGACATAATGCCCACTGCACGTGTGCCTCTTGTTTGTGTTCCAATTTCTAGAAGCAGAGGGTAGAGGCGTGTTTTCAGGATAAGCAGAGATATTTAAGAGATAACTGTGATTACATAAGAAAGTATCCTTATATAAGAAAATATCTTTTTTTTCTTTCAGAGATGCATACTGAACTACTTTGGGGTAAAGTATCATGATGTCTATAATTTCATGTCACAACACTTCAGTTAAAATACGGTGTCATATATGGGTAATATTAATAATTGTTCAATCTAAATGGTGGGGATATGGAGATTCATTATATTATTCTTTTTTCCTGTATGGTTAATTGTCTTCATAATAAAAAAGATTTGGGGACGCCTGCGTGACTCAGCAGTTAAGCGTCTGCCTTCGGCTCAGGGCATGATCCTGGAGTCCCAGGATCAAGTCCCGCTCTGGGGTCTCTGCCTGGAGCCTGCTTCTCCCTTTGACTGTGTCTCTGCCTCTCTCTCTGTGTCTCTCATGAATAAATAAATAAAATCTTAAAAAAAAAAAAAGATCTTAAAACACTCCATCCCTCTCCCATTTTTCAAATCTCACTGAGTGGGTTCTTCCTACGTCTGGTTGCTGAAAACAAAATCCTCGGTGGCATCCTGGATGACTCTCATTTGCGAGCAAATGATTCTCATTTGCTCGCACCTCACCTTTGATTCATCAGCATTTGCACACCTATCTACCCCCAGGTTTATTAAGCATATACTGTGTGCCAGGCATCAACATCCCCCGTGGGCCAAGGGCAGCCTGGATGCCTAGGGTCCTGGCCAAACAAACACTGGACCAGAAATAAGCCTGTGGTCTCTGGCTCCTCTGTCCACTCTCCATCTGCCTTCTCCCCCCGCCCCCTTGGTTCTCACCACCTCCCACCCCCTTGTCCCACACCTGTGACAGCAATGCTGGCCTCCGTAGTCCCTAGAATAGGCCAGCTATGCCCCACTCCCCCCACCCAGGGCAGAGTTTTGCTTTTGCTGTTGTCTCTGTTTCAGGCTTTTACCAGTTTTCTGCATGGCTCACCCTCTCATCTGCTTCCAACCATCAGACTGATAACACCTCTCCGAGGCCTTCCAGTCATTCTATTTGAAGTTGTAACACCCCATCCTCGGCACTTCCCACCCCCTTTCCCACTTTCTCCTAAGCACTTTCTAGAGCGCTGTGTGATTGAGTTACTGATTATATTTGACTTTTTCTAGAATGCAAGCTTTACATGGCCAGGGGCTTTGCTGTTATTTTCACTGCTTGCATCCCAAGCCAACAGAGCAGCACGGCATAGAGTAAACAGTCAATAAATACTTGATGAATGAATCCTTAACAACTGTGCTGGACAGTGGGCCCTGTTCTCCCTCATTGTATAGATGTGCCTACCAAGGCTCCAAGATGAGAGGTGCCATGTGCAAGACCACACAGCAAACACATGGCAGTACAGGTTCATGGCCAGTCCTCACAAGGAGCCTCCTGGTCCCCCAGAGGGCAGACAGACCAAGGTTTGAATGCTGGCTCTGCCCTTCCCGGTAAGTCTGCACCTTCCTGGGTGAGTCTTCCCTCTCAGACTCTCCTATGTGGGAGGACTGAGTACGGTCTTGAATGGGGAGTGTGACTCACAGGAGGGTGTCAGGGGACCCGAGCCCTCCCCTGCCCACCCCCTGGGCCCGAGGCCTACCTTGACCTGGGCATAGAAGCTGCCCAGGCTGCAGCAGACGCGGCACTCGAGCATGGCATCGTCATTGTTGTGGGCGTAGCGCAGGGCCTTCTCGAAGCTCTCCAGTGCCTTCTGGAAGAGGCTGAGGCCCAGGAAGGCATTGCCCATGCTCAGGCTGACCTGGCCTCCGAGCTGGGCGCCCGCCCTGGTGCCGGGCAGGCCGACGCAAGTCTTGCAGTAGGAGATGGTCTTGTGGAACTCACACAGCTTCTCGTTGCTGCGTGCCAGGTTCAGGTAGCTCTCCAGAAGGAAGTCGGCATCCTCCAGCTCCCGAGCCGTGTCGATCTGCACCACAGCGAACTGCCCGGGGGCAAGGGCAGGAGCGGTCAGCCTGGGCTCCAGGCCTCAGACCGGGCCTCCTCCCCGCCTCGCAGCCAAGGCCTCGGACCCAGAGCTTCCAGCCAAGGCCTCAGATGAGCTCTCTGTTCCCCAGCCACAGGCCAGGAGCATCAGCCCTGGAGCCAAACACAGACCCTTCAGCTTTCGCCCCCGGCCTTCCTGGGCCACCCACCCACCCACCTACCCGCAGCCTCAAACCCGGAGCCCAAACAGGAAGGCTGGAAGCTAGCTTCCCAGGCGGGGCCTGGCCATTGCCGAGCCCTGAAGCCCAGAAGCTCCGTCTCCGTGTCACACAGAAGTTCAAGGCCCAAGGGCCTTCGACGGGTCTGGGAGCCCCCTGCGGGGCTGGGCTGCTAGCCAGGGGGACGCAGGGGAGCGTGAGGAGCCAGGAGGGTGGGCAGCCCGGGCCCACCTTCAGCATCTCCTTGTAGCGGCCCATCTCCGAGTGCGCCGTCACCAGGCAGCCCAGCACGCGGAAGCGCCCCACGAGGTCGGCGCTCTTCTCCAGCACCTTCATCCACACGTGCAGCGCCTTCTCGGTCTGATTGGACTGGTACAGCTGGAGCCCCTTCTCGATCTGCTGCTTCGTCTGGTCCTGCCCCATCCTCGCAGAGCCCTGCACCGCACGAGGAGGGAGAGACCCTGGGCGCTCCCGGCTTCTAGGCGTTCATGGCGCAGACCACAGTGCCAGCTGCCCACGGAGCCCCAGGGAGGACAGCGGCGCCAGGCAGGGGCCCAGAAGGGGCCTAGATGGAGAGCGGGCGCCACCCTGGGAACAAGGCTTGTCCGGCCCCAGTCCGCAGCTGTTCCTGCCAGTTGGGGCCACGTGGCCGCTGAGGAATGTCAGCTACAGTGTCACGCGGGCCTCTGCCGCACCCCCCCACCCAGGCTGGGAGGTGGCTTCCCCAGGATGCAGGCACCCTGCTCCCTGCTCCCCCTCAACCTTGGGTGTCTTCTCGGGGCCTCTGACACTGGCCCTGCCTCCTTGGCCCTGCAGGCCCTCCCTGTGGCCTGGCCGAGGAGCCGCCTCCAGGGACAGGCTGAGGGCCTGGAGGAAGCAGGGATGAAGTGAGGCGGGTGGCCAGCCCTGAGCCCTGCATACCCCCACCCATCACAACCTTCCCCCCAGACCTACTCCTCCCCAGGCTTTGTTTCTGGGATTCGCTGGGCACTGGGGACCAGGATCAATCCTCCATATGCACACCCACACCACACCCAACATCTCATCCACACTCACAGTATGACCCAAGCCAGGTCATTCACCTCTCTGTTCCTCAGCTTCTTCATCTGAAATGAAGAGAACAACAGGCTAATAGAGCCTGACCCAGAGGGGTGCTATGAGACAGCACAGGATAGTGGGGACAGCATGCACCCTGGAGCCAGACTGACTCTGCCATTTACTAGCTGTGTGGGCCATGTGACTGTGGGCAAGAGAGTGCTGGTACCCACCTCAGTGGATTAGAATGAATGAACTAGCTGGAGAGGACATAGAACAGCAGGAGGTCACCCCCAAGCTGTGTCCAACTGCTCCATAGCATACCACCCACCAGGGACAGGAGTTGATCCCTGAAGGGTTAAGAAGCATCCCAATTCCCATCTCCATCTCAGCTTGAAAGGGTGCCTAACAGTGACTTTTAATGCCAGACACTGTGGAGAAGTGTCTTATGCAGGGAGCAGACTCTTGAAATATGGGGGCTTCTAGTGTTGAAAGGCCCTAGGTAATAGGGCTCTGCCAACCCCACCAGCTCTATCTCCCTCAGTTTTTCTCCTTCCACTCTGTGACAGAAGCCCCCTTCTTTTTTTTTAATTAAAAAATTTTTTTAATTTAAATTCAATTAGGGGATCCCTGGGTAGCTCAGCAGTTTGGCGCCTGCCTTGGGCCCAGGGCACGATCCTGGAGTCCCGGGATCGAGTCCTGCGTTAGACTCCTGACATGGAGCCTGCTTTTCCCTCCTCCTGTGTTCTCTGCCTCTCTCTCTCTCTCTATCTCTATCATAAATAAATAGATAAATCTTTATTTTTTTTTTAGATAAATCTTTAAAAAATAAATTCAATTAGTTAACATATAATGTGTTAATTGGTTGCAGAGGTAGAGATCAGTGACTTTTCAGTCATCACTATATAACACCCAGTGCTCATTCCATCACATGCCCTCCTAATGTCCATCACCCAGTTACTCTGTCCCCCCACCTTCCTCCCCTCCAACAAACCTATTTGTTTCCTACCTATGATTAAGAGTGTCTTACAGTTTGTCTCCTTCTCTGATTTGTCTTGTTTCAGTTTTTCCTCTCTTCCCCTATGATTCTGTTTTATTTCTTAAATTCCACATGAGCGAGATCATATGATGATTGTCTTTCTCTGATTGACTTGATTTCATATTTTGATGACTGAGTAATATTCCATTGTATGTATACACCACATCTTCTTTATCCATTCATTTGTTGATGGACATCTGAGCTCTTTCCATAGTTTGGCCACGGTGGACATTGGTGCTATAAACATTGGGATGCAGGTGTCCCATCATTTCACTACATCTGTATCTTTGGGGTAAATACCCAGTATTGACATACCCTACCCAGAATAGGGTAGCTCTATTTTCAAATTTTTGAGGGCCTTCCGTACTGTTTTTCAGTTGGCTGTACCAGCTTGCATTCCCACCAACAGTGTACCAAGGTTGCCTTTTCTCCCCATCCTCACCAACATCTGTTGTTTCCTGATTTGTTCATTTGAGCCATTCTGACTGGTGTGAGGTGGTATCTCATTGTAGTTTTGATTTGTATTTCCCTGATGATGAGTGAAGTTGAGCATCTTTTCATATGTCCGTTGGCCATCTGTATGTCTTCTTTGGAGAAACGTCTGCTCGTGTCTTCTGCCCATTTCTTGACTGGATTATTTGTTCTTTGGGTTTGATAAATTTGTTTTATAAGTTCTTTATGATTTTGGATACTAGCCCTTTAACTGATATGTCATTTGCAATAATCTTCTCCCATTCTGTCCGTTGTCTTTGGTTTTGTTGATTGTTTCCTTTGCTGAGCAAAAGCTTTTTATTTTGATGAAGTCCCAATAGTTTGTTTTTGCCTTTGTTTCCCTTGCCTTTGGAGATGTATCTAGCAAGAAGTTGTTGAGGACCAGGCCCCTTCTTTCCCCAGGGGAAAGGTCATCCTTTCAGAGTGGACAGTTTTTAGTATATTCACAAATTTGTACACTGAAGGACGCCTGGGTGGCTCAGAGGTTGAGTGCCTGCCTTTGGCCCGGGGCGTGATCCTAGGGTTCCAGGATCGAGTCCCACATCAGGCTCCCTGCATGGAGCCTGCCTCTCTCTCTGCCTGTGTCTCTGCCTCTCTCTCTCTCTCTCTCTCTCTCTCTCCCTCTGTGTCTCTCATAAATAGATAAAAATCTTTTAAAAATTTTTGTACACTAATTACCACTAATCCCAGAATATTTACACACATCAGAAAGAAGTCCCATAATGCGGCGCCTGGGTGGCTCAGTTGGTTAAGCATCTGTCTGTCTTTGGCTCAGGTCATGATCTCAGGATCCAGGGGTGGAGGTCCCTGCGTCAGGCTCTCTGATCAGCAGGAAGTCTGCTTCTCCCTCTCCCTCTGCCTGCCACGTCCCCTGCTTGTGTTGTGACAAATAAATAAAATCTTAGAAAAAAAAGCCCCATATTGATGAGTAGTCACTCTATTCCTCCTGTTATAGTTGAATTGGTGTCCTCCCTGATTCATATGTTGAATTTTTATTTTTTTTTAAAGATTTTATTTATTCGTGAGAGACAGAGAGAGAGACAGAGAGAGAGGCAGAGACACAGGCAGAGGGAGAAGCAGGCCCCAGCAGGGAGCCCAATGTGGGACTCAATCCCGGGACTCCAGGAATATGCCCTGAGCCGGTGGCAGGAGCTAAACTGCTGAGCCACCCAGGGATCTCCTTGTTGAATTTTTAAGAAGATTTTGCTTATTTATTTGAGAGAGAGAATGAGTAGAGGAGAGACAGAGGGAGAAGTAGGCCCCTGCTGAGCAGGGAGCCCGACACAAGCCTCGATCACGAGTCTCCAGGATCATGCTCTGGGGCGAAGGCAGGCGCTAAACCACTGAGCCACCCAGGGATCCCCATGTTTTTTATTTTTAAAACAATTATTTGAGAGAGAGAAAGAGAAAGCAAGAGAGCAAAAAAGCACACACATGAGCCAGGGGTCAGAGGGAGAGGGAGAGGGAGACAGGATCTCAAGCAGATTCCCCGCTGAGCATGGACCCTGACACAGGGCTTGATCTTATGACCCTGAGAACATGACCTGAGTGGATATCAAGAGTCAGACGCTTAACTGATTGAGCCATCCAGGCTCATATGTTGAATTATTAACCCCCAGATGGGATGTTGTTGGAGACACTGTCTTGAAAGAGGTAAAATGAGGTCATTAGGGTGGGCCTTAATCCACTATGACTAGTGTCCTAAGTTCAGGACACAGACACACAAAGTAAGACCAAGTGAAGACATAGGAAAAAGACAGTCACATACAAGCCAAGGAAAGAGGCCTCAGAAGGAATCCACCCTTGTAACACCTTGATCTCTGAGTTCTGACCTCTGGAACCGTGAGAAAATAAATTCCTATTGCTTAAGCCACTCAGTGGTATTTTGTTTTGTTTTTAAAGTTTATTTATTTAGACAATCTCTACACCCAATGTGGGGCTCAAACTCACGACCCTGAGATCAAGAGCCTCACACTCCCCTGACTGAGCCAGCCATGTACTCCAGCGGTACTTTGTTATGCAGCCTGAGCAAACTAATACACCTCGCAACCACCACCTACTTTCCAGGGAATTACCTATTTTTTGGACATTTCATATACATACAATCATACAATATGTGGTCTTCTGTGACTGGCTTCTTTCACTTGGCATCATATTTTCTTTTTTCTTTCTTTCTTTTTTTTTTATGATAGTCACAGAGAGAGAGAGAGAGGCAGAGACACAGGAGGAGGAAGAAGCAGGCTCCATGCACCGGGAGCCCAATGTGGGATTCGATCCCGGGTCTCCAGGATCGCGCCCTGGGCCAAAGGCAGGCGCCAAACCACTGCGCCACCCAGGGATCCCGGCATCATATTTTCAAGGCTCATCCATACATAAATCAGTACATCATTCCTTTTTGTGGCTAAATAGTATACATTATATGTATGGATCTACCATTTTATTTAGCCATCCCTTGGTGAACCACGTGAGGTTTGGTTCACTTTTTTTTTTTTTAAGATTAATTTTTTTTATTATTATTTATTTATGATAGTCATACAGAGAGAGAGAGAGAGAGAGAGAGGCAGAGACACAGGCAGAGGGAGAAGCAGGCTCCATGCACCGGGAGCCCAACGTGGGATTCGATCCCGGGTCTCCAGGATCGAGCCCTGGGCCAAAGGCAGGTGCCAAACCGCTGCGCCACCCAGGGATCCCTGGTTCACTTTTTGGCTGTAAAGAATAACAGTGCTAGGAACACGCATGTACAAATCTTCCTATTTTCATTTTTGTTGCGTTCAGCTTCTGAGGAATTGCCAACAATTGCCCCAGGGCCTTTGTATCTCCTGATTTCTTTTCCCCTGCCTCCCACCATCCTGCTTAGTTCCATTCTAGTTAGGGTGAATCTACTTATTATACTCTCATGGAGAATTACATTCCATTCTGATACGAGACTTCTCTCTATAATTTTATATTCATCAATAAGGTTATTTTCTTGACATCTGTTTCCTCTACTCAAATGTGTGAACAGTGACCATCTCGTCCACCACTGACTGCATCCCCAGAGCAAGGCCAGGCAACCGTGGTCACTCAATAAACATGCTGAATGAATGAATGGGGAAAAGGGGGAGGAACAAAAGTCTAATTTGGAAATTTAAGGCAACTGCTGCAGGCTTCACAGCCGATTTGCTACGTCCTGCCCCAGCCCAGGCAGAGATGACTTCCTGTTCACGGTGAGCAAAGCAGGTCCAGAGAAGGGCAGTCTGGAGCCAGCTCAGGGTCACAGCTCAGCAGAAGTGGAAGGGATTTAGGAGTAAACCCATGGGACTTAGGCAAAGCTACCAGGAACCCCCGGGGGGACGTGCTCTTGAACCCCCACCACAGGAAGCTGGGAAAGGGGGCGAGAGGGAGAGTTGCAGTAGCCAGTCAGGGAGCCACTGGCAATGGAGAGGTGACTGGGATCTTCCTCTCATCTGGGAGGGTGGGTCTTTGGTGAATGTTAACCTCCAGAGGGGAAGGAAGCGGGGCCCACAGGGAAAATGCTGAAGATCTATCAGATTCTCTCCCACTCCACACTCCAGACCCAAGTCTGACAGGAAGGAAAGGACACGGGCACCTGCATCCGTGCCCCCAAAGGAGTCTGGGAGCCTCTTGGGTACCTAGGAACTCAGATGATCTCAAAACTTGAACACTTGACAGGAGAAAGGTTCCCCGCCCTAGAGTCAGCTCTTTGCTGACTACTGCACACACTTAGATCAAGGTCATGCTCCGTTAGGGCAAGGGCTGTGATGGTCGTTATATCTTGAGCACCTGCCCAGTCCCTGGCAAAGTGAGAGACCAACAGATGACCACATCTAACATTTCCCGAGCTAAGCATTTCCTCCAGCTTACAAATAAAGAAACTGAGGCACTGGGCAGTAACATGACCTGTCCAAGACCACACAGCTAGAGAGACAGAACAAGGACTGGATCTGAGTAATGTGACCCTACGGGTCCCACTCTTAACCAAGATACTGTCCCAGAAAGGAGGAAGGAGAGAGGGGGAAAAGTAAAGGGGAATGGGACACAGATTTTCAGAATTCACAGTGATCTTTACCTGACACACAAGTTACCTGGGAACCTTAGCCAAAGGTCTGGTCAGAGTGGAGGTGGAAGAAATATATACAGTGAAGGCTAAGCAGAGGCTCAAGAGTCAAGTCTCGATCATGAGTGCCCAGCAGTGGAGATAGACAAAGGCCCCTGCAAGGTGGACTGATGAGTCACAAAATGAAATGGCCTTTTCTGGGCCCCTTAACTTCCCTGGGTGGTATGAAGCAAGGGGCCCAGAAGATTCTACCAAATGCCTTCTGTGTGCGGTACCAGCTACATTCCTCACGTTAGACTCCTGTTTTATAATCAAAAGTAGAATATCTAAATTTGGGCCTGAAGCAGGTGTCTCAGTGTCTCAATCTGGCATGTGAGTCCTGAAGATCTCTATGTCGGTGGGCTACATTTGGAAGATTTCACACAAAACTCTGAATTTCCTGCTTCTCCTGGAGACTAGAGGCTCAAGCAAACTGGGCCCTGGGATTCTGCATGTTACAGAACCCAACTTACTCCCACGCTTCTCCTGCCTTGACACTGAGGCCAAGTGTCACTTGTCATCTTAGATTGGCCTCCTTTCCACTCACTTGCATCACCTGCCTGGCCCCTGCTCTGGAAGCATGACAAACAAAACCCCAGGGGAATGTCCCAGGGCCCCTCTTCTATAATTCGTGGGATCCTTGGGCAGTTTGTCCCTCTGGACAAATTCATTTTCCTTGTTGTAAATGGGGTTATCACCTCTCCAGTAAGGTTTCTATGAAAACCAAATGAAAAGATAAAAAAGAACTTGCTTTGAAAACAAGTAATTGAACTAATGCCCTATAATGGGCCTCCTGAAGCTTCCTGGAATTGGCATTTACTCTGTGTAATAATGGAAAAGCTAGAAATAATCTATGTCCAGTAGAAAAGTGGTTAAGAAACCAAGAAATGCTATATAGCCTCTAAAAATGAAATTTGTAGATCCTAGTGTATATACCCAGATGGAAGGGTGCCCGTGACATAGTAACTGAAAAAATGCACGTAGCAGAACAATCTGTACGTTGTGGCATGATCTCATTTTTATTAACAAAATTATATATGTACATATTTTTTTGTATATAGAGAGAAAAATTCTGGAAGCATACTTACCCCATCTGTTTAACAGTTATCAATGGGCTGTGGGATGGGGAAACACTCACTTTTAACTTTTATATACTTAGGGTTGTTAGCAAGTTGAACAAGTGTTTGCCAGGGGTGGCCCTGAGCCAATCTCTCATCTTCCAGCTCTGCTGGGTGGGTGTTTTCGCTTCCATTTGGCAGATGAGGAACTGGAGGCTGACAGAATCCAGTCACTTGCCCAAGGTCACGGGGACTGGTGGTAAAAGCAGATTAAGAAATTTCTGAACAAGGGATGCCTGGGTGGCTCAGCAGTTGAGCATCTGCTTTCAGCTCAGGTCATGATCCTGGAGTCCTGGGACTGGGTCCCACATCAGGCTCCCCACACGGAGCCTGCTTCTCCCTCAGCCTGTGACTCTACCTCTCTCTGTCTCTCTCATGAATAAATAAAATCTTAAAAAAAAAAAAAAGAAATTACTGAACAAGCTTTCCTCACCATACTCTAAAGTCTCTTCTATATAATTATAATGTTTTGCATTTAAAAACCCCTGAAGCCTTAAAATGATTTCTAAAAAAGATTATTTATTTATTTGAGAGAGAGAAATAGCGAGAGAGCACGAGCAGGGAGGAGAGGGTGAAGCGGGCTCCCTGCTGAGCACGGAGCCCAACATGGAGCTCAACCCCAGGACTCTGAGTTCATGACCTGAGCTGAAGGCAGACGCTTAACCGATGGAGCCACTCAGGGGCCCCCTGCGCCGCAAAATGATTTTAAAAAAATATATCTTATTTATTCATTCATGAGAGAGACACACACACAGAGGGGCAGAGACACAGGCAGAGGGAGAAGCAGGCTCCATGCGGGGAGCCCGACGTGGGACTCGATCCCGGGTCCCCAGGATCACACCCTGGGCAAAGGCAGGCGCTAAACCGCTGAGCCACCCAGGGATCTCCTCAAGTGAATGTTTTAAAAAATCATTTTGCAGGGCAGCCTGGGTGGCTCAGCAGTTTAGTGCCGCCTTTGCGCAGGGTGTGATCCTGGGGACCCGGGATCGAGTCCCACGTCGGGCTCCCCGCATGGAGCCTGCTTCTCCCTCTGCCTGTGTCTGTCTCTCTTTCTGTGTCTCTCGTGAATGAATAAAAAAATCTTAAAAAAATTTTTGGAGTGCGAGTGAGCATGAGGGGTGGGGCAGGAGGAGAGAAGGAGACTCCCCACTGAGCAGGGAGCCCGAACGAACGTGGGGCTCCAACCCACAACCACGACCTGAGCCAAAATCAAGAGTCGGGACGCTTAACTGACTGTACCACCCAGATGTCCTAGAATGATTTTTTTTTTTTTAAAGGTTACTGCATCATGTCAGCCTCTGGGCACACTAGACTTTAAGGATGACTGGGTTGGTGGCACTCTCAAGGCTGGGGGACCGCAACCAGGTGCCCCTCCCTTGGGAGTTCCCAGACTGCCAAAGGGAGTCTCCAGCAGCAGAGGGCCAAGCTGGTGCTACCTACTTCTTCATGGGATGGCACCCCTAGGGCTGCCTCGGAAGTTGCATTAGAACTGTAAGGTGGCTCTGGGGACTTGGCTGTCATTTGTTACATGGCCACTGAGGAGGGTCTATGGAGAACTCAGGTAATAGCTGGTCGTTAGCAATCTATAAACAAAGTATGAAATTATTTCCTTTCTTCTGGAGATAGAAATTTTTTTAAAAAGATTTTATTTATTTATGAGAGACACACAGAGAGAGAGCGAGAGAGAGGGAGAGACACAGGCAGAAGGAGAAGCAGGCTCCATGCAGCGGCCTGATGTGGGACTCGATCCCAGGTCTCCAGGATCATGCCCTGGGCCAAAGGCAGCACTAAACCGCTGAGCCACCCGGGCTGCCCGAGATGCTAATTTCTAAATCAAACTCAGTCTTGGCCACTGTAACTGACTGCCATAATGGAAATTGTTCTAGGCCTTGCACTGTCCAATATGGCAGTCCTCGGTCACATATAGCTTCACTGTGAAAGTGAGGAATGAAATTTAAGTAGCTACAGTGGTTAGGGGCTAGTCAAACTGGACAGTGTAGACAGGTCCAGAAGACAGCCAGATTTAGGGTGAGGCAGATGGTGAAGTGGGAACACACGGGGCGCTGGAGAAGTGGAAGGGACAGGAGCTGCAGAAACGTGGCTGGATTGCAAGAAAGCAGGCTCAGAAGGACCAGGAATGGCAGGAGCAGGTGGCACAAGCCTAGTGCTGTGAGTTGCTTTCAAGTAGGGGGAGGAAAGAACAAGGCTAAGTGAAAGCCAGACACAAAAGGCACATATTCTATGACTGCATTTATATGACACGTCCAGAATAGGCAAATCTATAGAGCAGAAAGATTACTGGTTGCCAGGGGCTGGGAATGAGGGGGAGGTGAGAAGGGGAGTGACTGCTAAGGAGTACGGGGTTTCTTCTCAGGGTGATGAAAATGTTCTAAAATTAGGTTGTGGTGGTGGTTGCACAATGCTAAAATCCAAGGACTTGTCCCCTCTAAGTGAGTGAATTATAGCAATTTTAAAACACCAAAACCTCAGGAGGCCTCAGGACAGTGGGACCCCCTTAGGGGGCGGACGGGGTGTTGGTGGGGATGCAGGCAGTGCTAAAGCCCTGTGGCCTTGGCTACAGGAGCGTCAGGATGCCTCTTCCCAGTTGAAACGTGTTCCATTTCCCCTTCTCTCAAGACTCTTTAAAAAAGCAAGAGCCATCCCTAGAGCTGAAGCCTTTACCAGGAAAAGAGAAAGTCAATGTATGCAGAAGAAATTAAACAGCAGATGGTGGGGGTTGGAAAGGACTCCTGAGAGAGAAGGAAAATGCTTGAGAAAGGCAGAAGGTGCAAGAAAAAGCCATCTACAATCCCTCTTGGAAGGGCAACGTTGTCAGACAGTAGTGTGACATTCCCAGAGGTGAAGTCACAAACCTGGATTTCATTTCCTTCCCGATGCCTTTCTTCATCAGGGACTGAGAGGTTCAAGGGAGCACAGTATGTGGAAGACCTGGGAGCGTTACGGCAGCTGTGTGCTGGCCAAGAGAGCCCAATGCGGGGGCTGCCTCTGTGGTGAGCCAGGAGCCAGGAGCATGGGAACAACTAGGTGCTGAGGAATCTATTAAAAAAAAAAAAGGTGACTGCATGTGGGTTTTAAAAAGGAATACAGGGACGCCTGGGTGGCTCAGGGGTTGAGCATCTGCCTTCAGCTCAGAGCGTGATCCCAGGTCGTGGGATCAAGTCCCACATCGGGTTCTCTGCATGGAGCCTGCTTTTCCCTCTGCCTGTGTCTCTGTGTCTCTCTGGCTCTCATGAATAAATAAAATCTTTTTTAAAAAATAAAAAATATATAAAAAGGAATACAAACAGTGTAACTAAGACACAGCTATACAATTCTAAAGGTGCACAAGCCTAAATTTTTAAGAGGTTAAAAACAGTTACTTTTGGCATTTTCTTTTTGCTAAATTTTATTTTTTTATAAAGATTTTGTTTATTCATGAGAGACACAGACAGAGAGAGGCAGAGACACAGGCAGAGGGAGAAGCAGGCTCCTTGCAGGGAGCCTGATGTGGGACTCAATCCTAGGACTCCAGGATCACACCCTGAGTCAAAGGCAGACACTCAACCGCTGAGCCACCCAGGTGTCCCCTTTTTGGTAAATTTTATTTCGTTTTATTTTTTTAAAGATTATTCATTCATGAAAGAGAGAGAGAGAGAGAGAGGCAGAGACACAGGCAGAGGGAGAAGCAGGCTCCATGCTCGATGTGGGACTCGATCCCCGGTCTCCAGGATCAGGCCCTGGGCTGAAGGCAGCGCTAAACCACTGAGCCACCTGGGCTGCGGGTGGCTTTTTGGTAAATTTTAAAGAGAAACAACAGCCTAAGTACAATGTTAATTTGAAAGATAACGAGTTGTACTTCACATTTCATTTTTATATCAAGTTTTACCTCAGGAGAACAAGCGTCCTACAGCAAAGACTTAAAAGCCGAGATCTGTCACTTTGATCTTGAGTGACAGAAGAATCTGTGCTGGGAGAGAACTTCATGTTCAACCACCTTGTCACTGAAACAGGTCAAGAAGGGAGTCCTCAAAGCCTCTGACTCTCCAGCTTGGCCCCAATCCCTGAAGTTTGTGAAACACCCTCTTTGAGAAGGCACCTTAAGGACATTTCATATATGTTGGTTATGTAGTTTAATGTGTATGTAGACACATATAATTAATCTACATTTAAAAACAATTTAAATAGGGACGCTTGGGTGGCTCAGTGGTTGAGCATCTGCCTTCAGCTCAAGGTGTGATCCTGGGGTCCCGAGATCAAGTCCCACATCGGGCTCCCTGCAGGGAGCCTTCTTCTCCCTTTGCCTATGTCTTTGCCTCTCTCTTTCTCTATGTCTATCATGAATAAATAAATTTTAAAAATCTTAAAAAAATTAAAATATCAAGCTTGTGATATTTTCACATTTATGAAAAATATTAATGGTCAGAATGAGGTGAAGTTGAAATAGGTGCATTTCAAGTTGATTTAAAAACCATAGGTGGTGATGCTTGTACAAGACTGTAAATGTGGTGAATACCACTTAATTATCTACTTATGAATGGTTTAAGGAAACTTTGTGTTGTTTTAAGATTTTATTTATTAGGGATCCCTGGGTGGCGCAGCGGTTTGGCGCCTGCCTTTGGCCCAGGGCACGATCCTGGAGAGCCGGGATCGAATCCCACATCGGGCTCCCGGTGCATGGAGCCTGCTTCTCCCTCTGCCTGTGTCTCTGCCTGTTTCTCTCTCTCTGTATGACTATCATAAATAAATAAAAATTAAAAAAAAAAAAGATTTTATTTATTAGAGAGTGAGCGAGCAAACGAGTGCATAAAGAGGCAGAGCACCAGGCAGTGGGAGAGGGAGAAGCAGGCTCCCCGCAGAGCAGGAAGCCTGATGAAGGGCTTGATCCCAGGACCCCAGGATCATGACCTGAGCTGAAGGCAGACATTTAACTGAGCCACCCAGGCACCCTGAAAATTTTGTTATATACATTTTATCACAATGGGGGGAGGGGAGAACCCATTAGGTAAAGAATAGTTTAGGTGGCACCAGATTGAGGAGACCTGAGTGGCAGGAATGATACCGGATGCACCTTGTTCCTCACAGGATGGGACACCTCACTGACCACCTATCTGGGAACAGTGAGTTTTCAGCAAATCCCTTCTATACCAAGACAGCTGCTCTATGGAGGGCCAGGCTGCAGTGGTGAAAAACCTAAAGGAGCCACAAGTTACAGACCCCCAGGTTCACTTCACTAGAGTCTAGAGGACGGGGTGTAATTGTGTGAGAAGACACACATTTCCTGGCGTTATTTCTCCTCACTGGTGCTTAAGAGAAAGGGCTTGGGAGGCAGGCAGATCTGGTTTGAGTCTCAGTGCGCACCACTTTCTAGTAGGCAACCCAATTCTTTTTTTTTTTTTTTTTTTAAGATTTATTTTGAGTGAAAGAGAGCGAGCACACCAATGTGTGGGCAGAGGGAGGAGATCTCAGGCACTCTGCGCTCAGCAGAGAGCCCAACTGCACAACCCTGAGATCATAACCTGAGCTGAAACAGAGATTCAGACACTTAGCCAACTGCATCACCCAGGCGCCCCAACCCAATTTCTTTTAACCTCAGTTTGCTCATCTACAAAATAGGGATGGGAACAGCAGCTTCCTCACCGACTAAAACATGTAACATGTAACAGGTGTTTCCCACAGCACTTGGATTGTGGTTAAAGTCAATGAATATTAGGTAGGATAATTATTACAGAGTAGAGTAATACAAAGTTTTCACTTTTAAACTTATTTTTAATGATCACAAATGAGAAAGCACTATTCCCAAACTATTTGCTTTCAGAACTCCTATTTCATAGAACATTTCATGGGCTAGTATTCAGTGCAACTCCCACTAAGAAATGTTCCTCCAGACACACTCCACAAAGAGGGACTCTGAGGAAGGTGAGGCCTGACCCACCCATAGCCCATGTGCTGGTGACAAGCCTCTAGACTCCCAGCCTGGTGCTGAGCCTACAGCTCTTGGATGTCTGAGGAGGCCCAGATGTTGGGTCTCACTTGGAAACTGACCTAGAATTACTAAGTAGTAAACTCAATCTTAGAAATGCACTTAGGTGATCAAGATGGGGGTGGGGGGGGGGGAAGATGAGGGGGGAAGGAAAGTTGCTGAACCACCCTGGGGTGGAACATGAAAGGCCCAGAGAGGAAGCTCTGGGACCGTGCTGGTCAGACACCTCCCTGGGGTGCAGAACTCCACAGCCCAGAGAGAGGATCTGCACTCACAGTTTTGGCCAATTCTGCAGTGTGGTAGCCACTATCAGAAATGAAAGCAGCACAAAAATCAAGGTTGCCAAAAAGGTTTGAAGGTACTCCTGTGTCAGCAGGGATGCTGTGGAAGAATGGAGGGTGACGGAGAAGGTAGTTTTCTAGGAGAAATTACGTTCTTGCAGGAGGCTTTGGTGAGTTCAGTTTCATGAAACTGGCACACCAAAATGAAACCTTACCAGGATCCCCACCCCTTCTTCAGGAATGCCCCGAACGCCCACCAGACCCAAGGACCCCAATGACCACCCCGATAACCAATAATAACTCTGAAGACATCATCAGTTCTTCTCAAACAGTTTAATAGCAAATAAACAAAGGAAGGTACCACACTTGGCAGATACAAAATGACTTTTTGTCCGTGTGTCTGTGCAATTAAAACAGATTTAGGTTCCCCATTGGGACAAAAGGAAAAACACACAAAAAGGAAGGAGATTCCTTTTAAACACATACTCCCTTGCTCCAAACTTGTAACAATTTTTTTTTTCTTTTTTAATCCACTACACAAACTCTGTGATCAGGTCAGAAAAGCGACAAAGGCTCTTCTTGCCTTTTTTTTTTTAAACCATTAAAGTAAAATCCATAATTTTCTACATAGTACAACACAAGTTCACACAAAAAAGACATTTTCTTTTGCAAATCAAAACAGGAAAGAAAGGAAAAGCTCAAACAAGGTAAAGGAAAAGCATTTCTACGGCTGAATCACGACTTTGAGTTGATTGAATCCCGTTGTTGCTGCAGAACAGACTGTGCGTTTGGTCATAGTGGCAATTTTTTTTTTCTCTTCACATTGTGAAATCACTTTACATTGTTTTCTAGTAGAAAAGGCAAAAAACTGTACAAAACCCCTAGTGTTAAATACAACGTTTGTACCAATAAAAAACTCACACAGGTTTGTCTCCAAAATGTAAAGTTTCTTTTTTTTTTTTCTTTTTAAATTATTCACAAAAAGCAGCTGGAAATCAGAAAGGCAGCTGCCGCTCCAGGGTCTCAAATCCATTAAAACCACCACAGAACAATTAAAACAATCAGAGAGAGAAAAAGGAAAAGGAAACAACGTCCAAAACGTTTGGCATTTGGTTTTATCCACAGGTTTTCCCAGAGCTCCTCTTGGAATTGAAAGCAAAATATATTGGCAAACACGGATTCTGAATACACAGGAAGGGGAGCCTCAGCGCCTTCTGCCAACAGAGGCGGCTCTGTGCAGTCAGACTGTGGGGTGCACGGCAGTCTCGCTCAGGCTGGGGTTCCTGGCCTCTTTCCATCCAATCACCCCTTCCAGGAAATTAAGCAGCCTACCATCTACTGGGCCTCCATTTGGCCGCCCCTTCCTCCTAGTGAGAGTGGCCTCAAGCATAATACTAGGCAACTTGCGGGTCCCAGAGCAAAAATTCTGCCAGGATCCCTTCCTTCATCAACCCCTGTATGGATGATGCTAACAGTGCTTCTACCTTCCCCACCCCCCTCCCCCCAGTCCCTCGGCTACCCCTCTTCACCCTTCCCTGGATAATCCTACTTCCCAGCTCTCCCACCCACCAGCAACTTAGGTCTGGGTGGAATCTATCAAACTCCTCCCTCTGCAACCTCTTACCTCCACAGATCCATCTTGTGACCTCTAGTCTCCTCTGGCCTCTCCCTCCGCCATTCAAATTCTTACTCAAAAGTCCCTAAGACCCTGAGGTTGGATGGTGCCACAAGAGAGGAGAGCAAGTTCCCTTCAGGGAACCAAGGAACTGGCTTGCCTGGCACCCAGGGACAGTAGCTTTTTGGCTCTTCACCCAGTTAAAAAAAAAAAATCCCTGCCCTCACCCCCACCCCACTAGCTAAGCAAGGGCAGAGCTTCAGTGAAGAGCCAGTGTGGGGTAGTTGGTGCCCAGGGCTGTAAACAGTGTGAAGACTGTAGTATTGTGCTTGTCACCTAGGAAAAGCGCTGGCAGGTATATTGCCACTTAGTGCACAGACGGCCTCCTCCGAGTGGTTAAGAGCACCCTCCTTCTTCGGGGCTGAGGGACACTCACTACCCCTAATACTCTAAACCTCTTCCCACCCCCAACCCCCCCACCCCGCAGCCACCTTCTGGGTTCTATCTCTGCTCCTCATGCCTCTTGGGGGGGGGGGATGCCCCTTCCCACCCATCACTGAGCAGAGCAGCCAGCCTCCTGGACTGACCCCTCTCCCTGCCCCGCTGAGGCCTGGAGGCCACATAAGGTGACAGTCTAAGTGCACAGGCAAACGCTCTAAGGGCAATAGAGGAGAAAGTTGCCACTTCAAAATAAAACAATACAATCTTGAAAAAAATAATCAACCCCACAACAATTTAAAACAGCTTCTTTGAAACCCTTTTAAATCGGTCAGTTTTTGCACAAACTATAGAAAACAGAGAGGTGAAGGTGATATATATACGAAGGTGTGAAGAAACAGCAGGAAACATGCAAAACTTGTTTTTTCTGGGCATAATCTTAGTAGGAAAGGAAAAAATTCAAAACAAAAACACAAAAATACAAAACCAAAAACAAAAACAAAAAAATCAAAGCATCACATTTTGCTGTGGAGACTGTAGGAACAAGCATGGAGGTGGGCACAGCGGGGCTGAGGGGAAGGGGCAAGAGGGATTTGAAGGCTCCCTGCAGGGTCACTACAGGGAAGAACCACAAAAGAAAAAGAAAAAGGGCTGGCTGGGGCCCAGACTGCAGCCTGCAGTCAAAAAGGAAAGGGGGTTCAGGTGTTTTCTGCAGTAGACAACTCAGAAAAACAAAAGAACACATGCGGTCTCCTCAAGCCCCACAAACTGTATCAGCAAAATGTGCTCAGGAGCCTCAAAGGTTTTAGTGACATCTTTTATTTCATTGTTTACTTCAAAGTTGTCTTTAAAACTAAGCACACAGAGAAACAAAGCCTAGAAACGGACTGGCTGTGTGTTCACAGAAATACAAACACCACGCGGTATGTGCTAGTAGGGCTGCTCTGAAGACAGTTACAAAGAATTGGAATCACAAAATCAAGTGGTTATCTTATGAAGTTCTAGAAAAATAGATTTTTTTATATTCAAATGCAAGTTTAAATATTTCCCCTTCAGCAGTCGTTCTAGCAAAACCAATTTGGCAGCACAAAAGAAAAAAAAAGGAAAAGAAAAAAGAAATAACAAAGAAAGAAACAAACATAATAAAAATACACGTCAGCATCAAAGGTCAACACAAGGTCAAAGGTGAGAGTTCAAGCATCAGAGAAGCTGAAGAGACAGGGATTTGGACGATGTACTTGACGCCACATCGACATGCTTTAGGCACAACGATGAACAAACGGCAGGAATCTAGAAAAAAAAACAAACCAGAAAGAGGGAGACCCACTGAGTTACACAGAGCAATACATCCAAACAGAGAGAGAGAGAGAAGAGAACACTCACTGTGTACAGCCCTGAAATGAGGAGGCGGGCGGGGCGGGGGCTGGGTAATGACAGGGAACTTTTGCACATGCTAACAATGGACACAGGGAAAAGTCAAAAAGGACATGGAGGACACCAAGAAAACATCCAACTGCCAGAGACAGAAGGGAACCTAAGGCTTGGATTTCCCCCGAGGTACCCAAACACATCTGTAGTGGGAAAAGAAGGGAGGTCTCTGGTGGAACAGAGCTCCAGCCTCTCCCCTCGTCAAACCCAGGAGAAAGCAGAAGACAATGGCTGGAGTGGGGAGAACTCTCTAGAGGAAAGGGCCAGGATTTCTCCTCAATTCTATGGGAACAGCCTTTTGTTTCCAGAAATCCAAGCTCTTAGCTTCCACATAAGGCCCTGGCCACTCATGTGGGACCCAGGAGACAGTGTCTGGTTGCATTCAAGGCAAATCAATTTCATGATGAAACCCAAGTAAGAAACAAAACTATAGGCAGAAAACACACTTATGAAGTGAAACCCCCACACAACAGAAAAGGATTGCTTAAGACTTGACTGCTAGTTTCCACTCTCCAAGCTGAACCCTTCCACACCATGAGACTTGTAGGGGAGCAGCTTCTTCACAAACCATCTTTGGCCTGGGGAGAGAACTGTGCTCAAGGGCAGTGCTATTATGCTCACTCACTGGGCAGGGGAGAGGAGAACAGAGAAGTGCCTTGTCTCACCAGCTGGCCACTATGGCAGCCCAGGGCCCTGCTGTGACGCATACTCCTTTTAGAAAAGAGAACTCACAAGCAGGTATGGAACCTCTGGGTCTGCTACCAAAGGCAGGCTGATTGCACCTTTGCCTTTCATGTTATTTGAAAAGGCATTTCATAAGGTCCCAGAGTCCAGGACAAATAATAGTTGAAATGGGGAGGAGAAAGAGGTAGGGAGAGAAAGTAGGAAGGGAGTGGAATTCTGGGCTTTGGAAAACCCCACATGGCCAAGAAGGAAGACAGAACAGAAGGTCAGCTATCACAGCACCGGCAGCACCCTGGGGAGCACAGCTCTCTCCTCTGCCAATTCACAGCATTAACTCCTTCCCCTCTGGCAGATTATTAGCTGGGCTGCAAACGGGCCACAGAGAGTCAGTAGTTTCAATCATACACAGCACCCTGTGTGTACAACAATCACATTCTGGATTCTACAAAATCCTGGCCTTTTCCAGAGATATAATTTAGGTAATAAATATTCTCCACCCCGGAGCTGTATAAAACTTCTATAAAAATAGAAACGACATTCTTGGTTCCAGCCGGTTGGGATTCAGAACAGCGCCTCCCCAACCTAGCATTTTTTTCTTTTTTTCTTTTTTCTTTTTTATTTTTATTTTTTGCATTTATTTAAAAAAATCCCATCATGACCCTGGAAGCCTTTGGAACAGTTTTATCCTTGAAACACAGGACACATTTCTCCCAGTGCGCGGAATTCAAGTTTACGTGGTTCAGCTTAAGAAGTATGTTTCACGTCTCTTAGAGGACAACAGACCCAAGTTATCACTATGAGAAGGGAACAGCTGTCCCTGCTTCAATGGGATAATCAAACACCACCAAACTACCTGTACAACAGCAAGATGGTCAATCCCTGTCTGTGACCCAAATGGCCAGCATGACAAGGAGAGAGCCCCCCCTATGACTTAATACCAAATCAACCCCTTTAATCTCATCTCTGTTGCTAGGGGTCAGGGACTGATGTTTGTGAGGTTTAAGATCCCAAGGACCCAGTCCCTGGCCTTGGCTAAGAGTCATATCCCAACAGGGCTACCTCTGCCCAGGTGCACATTCCCAACAGCACGTCCTTTCTGGCTTTCCACCCCCACAGCATTTCTTGGAGCAGAGGCAGGGCCAGAGGCTGTGTGGGTCACAGGCAAGAGCCAGAGTTAAGACCTGTGGGAGGCAGCAGGGAGCTAACTGTAAGCACGAGGACAAAAATGAACATGGTAATACTGAGGTAAATGAACACTAAATCCATATGGAGGCTGTAAACGTCCTGTTATCTCCTCTATCCCCAAGAGCAGAAGGGGCTGGAGTGGTTAGAAGGGCCTGCCTTGGGGGGGAATACTACATCTGGGCCCCTCAACCAAGGAGCTAAGCATAGATCTCTCATCCTTTTAAGCACTGAGTGCTGGCCACTGACAAATGTAGCACTCTGGCTTAAGGAGACCTTCTGATTTAGGTACACCAAGAAGCAGGCTCCTCCTCCCCTAACTTGATGGCTTTTGATCTCTCTGCTCAGGAGAGGTGCCCCCTTCAACTACATACTGTAAGCCCTGCTTAGATCTACCCTCACGAGAAAACTGTGCCTTGGGATGAATTGACACTCTTTGCTGTGGTCAACTACAAGGAAGGAAACCAGACAATGTCTTCCCTAGAGGCCTTGTTTCAAGGGACCTGTTAGAAATGAGCCATGGTCTAATAATGTGTTGAAATAAACTAAAAACGACCTCTTTGACTGGCTGCTTCTCCCTAAAAGGCAGCCACCAGCCAGGCAGAGCCAATCCAACACCAATCAGTGGCTGGAAAAGCTGGTAATGTGTAATGTCTCCTTGCCTTCTGCATATGTCAGGCTAATTTAATAGGTGCTTTATTCCCAGAGAACTGTCATCTCCTTCTTGGGAAAGAGGAGCAGAAATCTTGCACAAAAATCTGAAAGACAGGTGGCAAGAACTCCATAGGCGGCTAGGGAGGTGCTTCAGCCTCCAGCTCCGGGGGCCACTGGGTGTGGGTCAACTCTCCTCACCTCCAAAGGCAACCCTGCCTCCGCCCCCCAAGGCTCTTGGGAACCAGTTTTCATCTCATCCACTCCTGTACTAAGGGAGATTCTAGGGTCAGTTTTTGGTTTCACTCAGTCCTCTCTCTTGGGGTAGTTTGGGGAAAGCTCTGATCTTCTTTTTTAATGTTTCTCCATTCCCCCACCTCCCCCAGGGCGGTTTGATGTTGGTCCTTCTCAACACACACTGGTTACAAACACAGCAAACTTTAAATAAAGAAAAAAACTCAGGATATGGCACCTAAACTCCAAAGTAAAACACTGGAAACCAAAGCACAAACTCGTCCTCTGTACGAAGCGAAACTCCCACAGAAGGCAGTAGCCGAGTCTTCAGGGCAAGCTGTGCCTGCGAGAGTGGCAGGGATCAGGGTCCAGGGCTGTCAACACACAGCCTTAGGGCTTCGAATCATTAAGGGTGCTCCTCCCCCACTTACCAGAAGACCCTCTCACTCCAGTCTCAGAGGGGAGCACGCTCAGTAGGGCTTGCTGTCATTCTTCGAACGTTTGAGCTGCACTTTAAGCCGCTTCATGCCAATCTGAAAGCCGTTCATGGACTGGATGGCAGCTTGAGCCGAAACAGGATTGTCGTAACTTACAAAACCTGTGTATCCAAGCAGAACCCTGGGTTAGGGACATGATGAGGCAAAGAGAGTCTGAGTCCTCCTTAAACAAGAGATGCCTTGTAGAAATAGTCTCATATCCTATATTTCTCAGCAGGGACAAGAATTCTAGAAATCCCATCACAGGAGATAAATCAGATTCCTGACTATACCATCAGACATATATATAGCGCTTTTCCATTTTCTGACCAAGCTATTTCCATGTATTATTTTGTACCTCTGGAAAAACAGTGTGGATAGAAATCTACCATCCCTGCTACAGAAATGAAAAAAACTGAGGCTCGACAAGAGGTCATGTTATCTGCCTAAGGTTGAGTTAAATAGTAACCCAAACTCAAACCCAGCTCTTCCTGCTATCAGCCCCTTCTCATTCTCAGTGGTAACAATACTTAAACCTCCCAAAGCCAGAAGTGAAGCCAACATACCAAAACACTTGCTCAGGTTTGTCTGCTTATCTATGAAAACCTTGGCAGACACGACATTTCCAAAGGGCATAAACATCTGTAGCAGGTCCTGATCTCCAAACTCCTGGGGCAGGTGGTAGATGAACAGGTTGGCTCCCTCTGGACCTTCAAAATACCCATTGATTGAAAAGGCATCAGTGTCAAGCTTACCCCCATTCCACTCCCCCACCCAGCTACCACTGTTTCTCATTTCCACCTGCATTAAAACTGTCTGTAGCCTGGGGTGCCTGGGTGGCTCAGTCAGTTAAGCAGCTGATTCTTGATTTTGGCTCAGGTCATGATCTTAGGATCCTGGGATTGAGCCCCGCACAGGGTTCTGCAGGTAGCCTGCGTGAGGATTCTTTCTCTCCCTCTGCCCCTCCCCTTGCTTTTCTGCTCTCAAATTAAGAAATCTTAGAACAAAACTCTCTGTAGTCCAACAGATTCATTTGGAGAACTGAAGATGCTCTAAATACAAAACAGGAAACTGAAGAGCAATCACTGAAACTCAAGACTCCTTCCCATTGAGGGGTATCAGAATTTGACTGTGAGAGGAGTGAGTACTGGGACAATAAAGTCAGCAGACTTGTGTGTGGTGCAATAAAACCAAAGGCTAAAGGCTTATACAGAAATACAGAAAAAGAGGTAGCAAGAGAGCAAGAGATTACAAACAAAACAGGTTTCAAAACTGTGCTAGAAACTACTGGGACAAAAAAAAAAAAAAAAGAAAGAAAGAAACTACTGGGACAGCAAAGAGATTGGCCGCTGTGAGGCAGAAGGTGGGGCAAGGGATGACTACAAAGGGATATTGAGGGAATTTCTGAGGGTGAAGGAAATGGTCATCATCTGTGAACACGGTTACATGACTATGCATTCATCAAAGCTCACAAAGCTATATATTCCCCAAAGGGTGAATTTTACAATATGTAAAGTACAACTCAATAAAAAGAAATTACATTTTAAAAAGTGCCTATGATTAACACCAACCTCAAAAATAGAATAGGCTTTCCTCTTCCAACCACTGATACTCAATGACCTTCTAACCAAAGAAGCCTTAATACAATTGCAGTCCGGCCATTCCCTAGCCACCCGGCATCCCTGCTGTTGCAGGGAGTGCTGCCTCAGGGCCTTGGCACTTGGTGTTCCTCTGCCCCCATTACTCTTCTTCCTCTAGACGGATGTATGGCTTGCTTCCTTACTTCCTCCAGACTGGGCTTAAATGTCAAGTTAGAGACCTCTGGCCATTCTACATAAAACGCTATGCCTCTCTCCACCCTTCCTCCCACTCATTAGTCTTCACAGCACCAGGTGGAAATCCTCATGCTTTTCCTGGTTTATTATATGTTTCCACAGTTCTTTCAGATCCCTACTAGAGCACATAATCATCTTGACTCAGAGCAGTGAGGATGCACTATACCAGGAATATTTGCTGCCATGGCAAGAGAGGACATATGTCTTTCCCTCATATTAGTGCTTAAACATTGCCAGCTTCTGGCTACAGAAATCCAGTCAACTATGAGCACAGAGGTGTCAGCAGAACTTTGTATTCATACAAACCACCAGCAGGCCTCTTTTCTGCTTAAAAAGTCTCCCCTGGGGACTCCTGGGTGGCTCAGTGGTGGAGTGCCTGCCTTCAGCTCAGGGTGTAATCTCGGGGTCCTGGGATCGAGTCCTACATGGAGCCTGCTTCTCCCTCTGCCTATGTCCCTGCCCCTCTCTCTCTCTTTCTCTCAGGAATAAATAAAATCTAAAAAAAAAAAAAAAAAGTCTCTCCTGAATTTAAATACCATTTATGTCAAAGCTTCCCAATTCATCAACCCATGGGTCGTATCTCTTTTTGTCTTATCATCTTGTGTCCTCAATTAGGAAAAAAAGATGAGAAAATGAGGAAAATGCCCAGTAACAGAGCTTAAAAGGGACTCCTAGACCAAAAAAAAAAAAAAAAAAAAAAAAAATCCTCTAACAAATTTGTAATCCACAGATGATTTACACACACACACACAAAGACTGACAGGCACCTGGGTGGCTCAGTCAGTTAAGCATCTGCCTTCAGCTCGGGTCATGATCCTAGAGTCCCGGGATTGAGTCCTGCAGGAAGCCCGCTTCTCCCTCTGCCTCTCCTCCCGGGCATGTTCTCTCTTGCTCTCAAATAAGTAAATAATCTTTAAAAAAGGAGGAGGAGGAGGAGGAGGAGGGAGGGGGAGGAGAAGAAGGAGAAGCAGAAGGAAAAGCAGAAGGAGAAGCAGAAGAAGCAGAAGCAGAAGAAGAAAAAGACGACGACGACGACAACTGCCAAATGCTGTCAACACAGGTCAGTATGCTTCTTTATCTAAAACCTGCAGCCCGATCACAGGAGGGCAAACAGAGGTTCTGATCTGAGCCATATCCAGAGAACATTCCAAAAGCATAATACAGTTTACATAGCTTCTCAGTCTATCCTTGACAATGCCAAAGAAAAGTGTCAGTCTGACCACCTAAAAGGTCCTCCTGGCCTTTGGCATGCCTTCAGCCCTGCTGCAGGTAGAGAAACACTACTCCCAGCCCTGGTCCCTAACTCCAGCCTCCCTTCACACTCACCTTCCTTCTGGCTCCCCGCAGCACCAATACTCTGCTGTGTCAACAGGTTCTGGTTGTATAGAGTGGGGAGTGCTGCAGCAGCGTATTGCTGGATTCCCGAGTAGGCCTGCGTGAGTGCCTCCATGGTGCTTCCGGTGCCGTTGGAAAGGCCACTGCTGCCCAGGCCACCATTTAAAGCAGCCATCCCTTGGTTGTGGGGAAGAACAGGATTAACATACTAGGAAGACTCGACTGATACCAAAAATGAACTACAAAATTCTCCCTTATCTCTCTCCCTTTCTCTCTGTTTCTCCCTGAGGAGGAATACCAATCAGGTCAGCTCTAGGACACTCACCAGGCCTTGTCATTCATGGGAACATTAAAAAATGCCACACCCAGGTGTGGCTCTCCCCATTACGTTTTTCCAACCCATGCAAGAACTAGTATCGTTTAAACATGACCTGCTCCGGGCAGCCCGGGTGGCTCAGTGGCTTAGCGCCACCTTGAGTCCCGGGTGTGGTCCTGGAGACTTGGGATCGAGTCCCACGTCAGGCTCCCTGCATGGAATGGAGCCTGCTTCTCCCTCTGTCTGTGTCTGTGCCTCTCTGTGTGTGTGTCTCTCATGAATAAATAAAATTTAAAATAAATAGAAAATAAAAATAAACATGACCTGCTCCATTTTCTTTTCGGCCACTTTCTCACAGAGTTGGAATGTGGTAAAATAAGCGTCTCAGGTTTGGGTACTGAAAGGGGTGAGTGTGTGGTCTAGGACAAGAGGTGGGTAAACCTTATTGTCAAAATAGCAGCTAATATTTACTTAAACACATTCTACATGCCTGACACTGTACTAAGCCATGTGCTCAGCACTTTACCTATGATTTCATTTACTTAACAACCCTTGAAGTGTTCTATGCCCACTTTGTGGATGAGAAAATGACCTTAGAAAGGTGGTTATCATATGTTACAGCTAGTTAAGGGGCAAAAGTGGGATTTAACTCAGGCCTGACTCGAAATCCCATGATTATTTCTAACTTTATAGGGCCACCATGTTCATTCTAATGGTGACCTACTGTGGTTGTTTAAAATATGCTCCCTACACAAAGAATGGCCTGATGACATCCAGGGGCTGTCCCTCACCTGCCAAAGAGCTGACGTTGAGGCCTGCTGTTGCTCCAGCTAATGTCTGCAGGGCTCCAAGGGAGGCTATGGGGTTGACAGAGCTGCTGCTGCTGGAGCTCGGTGAGGACCCTGTGATCAGAAACCTGGGTGTTAAACTCAAGTCAACATTTGCTTCTCGTGTCAAAAGGAACCAAAGCATAAGAGTGATACTACTCAAGCCTCTTTATAAAGAGGCCTTCAGGGATCCCTGGGTGGCGCAGCGGTTTGGCGCCTGCCTTTGGCCTAGGGCGCGATCCTGGAGACCCGGGATCGAATCCCACATCGGGCTCCCGGTGCATGGAGCCTGCTTCTCCCTCTGCCTGTGTCTCTGCCTCTCTCTCTCTCTCTCTCTCTCTGAGACTATCATAAATAAATAAAAATTAAAAAAAAATAAATAAAAAATAAAGAGGCCTTCAGTTACTGATTCCGGTAACTGTTACTGTATAAAGTCAAATGACAGTTACAACAAACTAAAAATTATGAAATTTCTCTTCTCCTAAGAAAGAAATTTCACCTCTTCTAAGTCAGAAGAGGACATTGGAACATTAATTGTTCATAATCTGACCCCTTTGGAAATGGATGTTAACCACTCTCCAAAATGAAAGACCCCTTTCTTGAGATTCTGTCCAAGGCACACGTTGGTTCCAATGACACACTTACCTGAACTGGTGAGTACGCTGAGGGGACTGCTGGATGTAGTGAGAGCATTGGTACCACTTGGTGTGTTCTGAGCTGCACTAGCTGCAGCAGCTAGAGCAGCCAAATTCTGTAACTGCATTGCATTTAACCCTGCAACATCCAAAGCAAGAGATCAGCCAGGACATAAGGGTTCTTTATATCCCTTCCAGCAATGACAGACACATTGGTGAAGGCTGGTCCCAAAGAGGAACTATTCTAGATAAGCCTTACAAGCAACACTACAAGACTCTAAAAAGATTCAGATACCACTCAAACACATTAAGAAACTTGACATCATTTACTCAAGAGAAGAGATATTTACTCCAATAGCATGCCACCCCAAGTGAATATTTATAACAAAGACTGGCAATTAGGAAATCAAGAGAGGGTAAGGTCTGTGGTCTACCACAAAGCCAGGTGTCCAAGAGAACAACAAATGACAAAACTTGTCGCACAAAATGGGACTGCATCTAAGCCCCTTCCTCCTATTTTATAGAGGATTTGCTCTTTCCAATGGGGGTACACAGGCAGAAGATGCTGCAGGATCCAGGTGGCTGGGGGGGGGGCGGGGAGGGTAATGAGAGGGGAGGATGCACGCAAGAAAAGCAACAGTAGAAAGACTAAAGAAAAACCACTACTTGAGTATCAGATTACTCATCAGAAGGAGGAGAAAAACACTGAGGGGAAAAACCTCCAAGTAGAACCCAAGCAACAGTTTAAAGGAGCAAGAAATCTGAACTGTACTGACAGTGTGTTCCAAATAATTTACTAGATGATGGAAAAGCAGATGGGTGGTGGTGGTTGGAGGGAGAGTTAGTGAGAATAAAAACTAAACTACAACACAGATTTACAATCTAGCAAATTTTCAAAAACACAGCAAACTCCAAGTCCCTGAGACAAAGTGAACCACTATAAAAATTTCTCAAACAGTAAAATGCAGTTCACCTAAGATGACCCCTTTCTCAGGTGCACTTGCTGAGCCTTAATCCACTGCAGAAGAGGTAGGGGCAGGGGCTCTGGAAAAGCTCTACTCCACTAACTTGTCTGATGGCCCCACCATCAAGTTTGCCTATGGCACCCCATTTTGTCATAAACTTAGGCATGTGTCAATTAAGTTTTCCATATTTTTAACCATTGCTGTTAATTTGTTGCTGTTAACAGCAACAAAAGGTAAAATCACCTAAGAAATAACAGGTATTAAGACAAAGAAGTAAACTGTCTAGGTTCTAGCAGTTTCTGGGTAAGCCATTTGCATGGATGCCTTCTAAGGCTTCTCAAAGTCACTGAAAAGTCACTTTATTGTGGAAACAAAGTTCCTGCAATTTTCTCCTTATAAAAATGGCCTCAGATAAGTCTACTCATGCTAACAGTTTTTTTCCATTTCCCTCCTCAACAGACTTAAAGGGGTGAGGAGCATCAGAAAACCCCAGGGCAATCTTAACATCAGCAACTAAAAGAGCCACCTTCCAGAGACAAGGTAGTTGAGTCCTGGGATGTTCACCTTACATTAGATTTATGTAATGAGTGGGTAAACATTTGTTTTCTGTACAAACGGTGCAAAACTCTCAGACTGTTGTTAGCTGGGTCTGGTGGCCTGGTTGCTGCTGCTCCTCCACAGCAGTGAAACACTTACCTCCCATTGGGTGGAGGCTGCTCAGGGTGTTGAGGTTCCCAGAGGAGGCAGTCTGCTGAAGGAGCTGCAAATAAAGCTAGACATTACACCAAAAAACAGAACAAGAGTGAGAGTGAGGGCTGGTTCTGCATCTGGGATAACTCTACAGCACAGCAAAGCGAGAGTGCAGAGGCCCCCAGAGAGAAGAGAGTTGAAGACAAGAACCCAAGCCAAAACAACAGAAATATGAGGCTTTATGACAGCACAGGACAATACAACACAGCTAAAGCCCTGGCCCAGACAGATACGTTCACTAAGTATTGAGCCAAGCCCAAGTCCCTGGGCAACAGAAGGCAGCACAGCAGAGGACAGAAGGAGAGCAGAGAACTAAGCTCGACTCAAGCAGCTTTGCAATCCACTGCAATGAGAGTCTGCACATGGATGACTGCCACTTCTAGTTCCTCTCTTCGAAGTTCTCCTTAGTTCAGGCCACATATCTTATTGGGCAGACTGTTTCCATCTAGATACCCAATTTCTACTTCACACAACTATTTTAATTATCAAATCTAACCATTTCAGGGTATTTCTTGAAGTCATTCTTTCCTGGTCACAAAAGACTCAAGACTAATCAGCCTCTCCATACTCTCCAACATCCACCCAGCCCCATTTATCTCCTCCCCACCAAACTGATCTCCAACTATTGCAGATGACCAAATGATTGACAGACTGAGAGATCAGTTCAATGTATATTCTTTCAATGGTTATTCCTTAACAAAATAAGAGGGCCTGTCGAAGCTTATGGATCTCCATGATCTCATTCACTATCTTAGCAAACAGCAAATTTCATCTAACAAGCCAGCTGAAAACCTTTCAAAGCGACTCACTTTTCCTTATGGACAACTGGTATTCCTGTTTCTGGATCTTTTATTCAAACCTGCTTATTCCCATAAACATCTGACTTCCCTCCTCTGTCATCATGCAACCCTTTAGTTCATACAGGTTTCAGAAGGTCCACAAACCTTCAGATACAGAATGAAAAAAAGGGTACACACAAAATTTTTATCAGATTCTCAGAGGCGTCGACACCCCACAAAGATTAAGAACCACTGCTCTAGTCCAAGGGAGATCAGGTTCAAGTCTACCTATTCCAGAAAGAACCTTACAATTAATGATAATGTATTATCATTTATACATCCATGTCTTTGTCTTAAATACCTCAGGCAATGTGCTCAATTCCAACTGGTGGACCATACATACTATACTTGGCACTTTCATTTCCTCCCTAAATGAGAACAGCTCTGAGGGTAGGGATCATGCCTAACTAAAACAAAGACCACAGTTCTCAACAAATACCATCATGCACTGTTCAACGTGGCAATGGCAATAAAAAGGGGAGTCTTCCCTAAAAAGAGCTCCAAACTCTCTAAGAAAAGCAAATGTATAATCATGGAGACCATTTTCAACATATTATCATTTTGGCAAAAGACTGAATAAAAAATCTCTCTGAATTTTCTGAACTTATAAGCAATGTGCTATCACTAAGAAGCAATTTAATCTATTGAGATATACCAACCATCTACACTTTTTGACTTCAGAGAAATACTGGCTGGAAAATTGGGATTTCTTCTAACGTTTTAGAAATATGAAAACCATATTTGGCATCAAATTAGCAAAACTCAGTACTGGGGGATAGAAATCATTGCCTTTCTTTTGTTTCTATATAAAACAATGTTTTAAAGGATGAAGAGTGAAAGACTTTAATCACGTGTATATATTTTTGGAACTATCCATACAAGTCTACTGGTTTCACCACTTATTTTCCCTCAGTGATAGCTTCACAGATGAGATAGTTTTAAGTGTCTAGTACTGACTGCTATTCTTTTAAGTGTTAAAGCAGCGATGATCCCCTATAACATACATTATAACACTCAAATATACACCTGTAATACTCATTTAGTAAAGTCCATGTCAATATCTTGACCTCTCAGTCAGTAGAAAGAAACATGTATCATACTCTTAAGGAAGACTCAGTAAGGATTTTAAAGATGACCTCCGTATCTGGGAGAAAGAACTATGGAGAAAGATATTTGGTAGTTAAGATTCCCTCAGGATTTTCTTTTCAAAAAACTGAAGGAAGAGGGACATAGGAAATATTTCTAAATCTTTACATCAGAAAATCAGGATTTCACTTTAATAGTAGCAGAAGCCTCAAGATATAATCCAGTATGTGTGAAAAGAGTGAAAAGAGAAGGGGGGGGGGGAGATATGGTAAGATAGATATACTAACATAACTTAAAAAATATTGCAGTGCCTGAAGTTTTACAAAAAATTCTGACATGTTAAAGTCATAAATGCCATTGTGACTATTAGCTAGGGACAGCACAAGAAGAAACAGCTGGGAGCTTGCACAGTCTGCAGAAAGCAAACCACAAAGACTCACTGCTAAATACTGGGGTCCAAGAGTATTTAGACCAGCAAGGTTTCCCCACACAGATGCTGCGCTGATTTGCTGCATCTGCTGCTGGAGCTGCTGGGCCATTCTCTTCTGTTCTTTGTCCTTCTGCGTATCAGCAAATTTTACCACCATGGGAGATGAGCAACCCTATGAAAACACCAAAGCCAAAGGGTCAAATTCCTCCTTCTACGTGAAGAAAAAAATCCTCCTTTGCAGTGACACACAGGATGAATTTAATTTCATTCACTGCCAAATGACTCTCTTCCTGATAGACACAAGTGGCAAAACACAAATTTAAAAGGGCTATTTCTAATATGTTAATTTCAAAGAGAGCATCATTTTTTAACTTTAAAATCTTTATCCTGCTTAACCTTTAGGGCAATCAGATGCTGTACATGCTGCAGAGCTTTGATGGCCAACTGTCCTAGTACTCTCAGGCTAAGGGAACTTTCCCTTTCATTCAATCTGCTCCCTACCTCCATGGTCTGTGCTTGGTGCATTGCCTTGATAGCCGTCTGTGCCATGGCTCTTGTTGTAAAAGTCACAAATGCACAACCTGGTAAGAGAAGTGTCAATAACTCATTCATTCATTTGCTTATTAATTATCTGATAGACATTTACTGAGCACCTACTATGTGCCAAGTACTATGCCAGCAATACAGTTATTGTTCCTGCCTTCAGGAGTTTAATATCTAGTGGAGTAGACATATATATCATAACAGTGATAAGTGCTTTCATGAAAAACCAGGGAAGCACAATAGAAAAGAAAGTGCTTGATAAACGGATAAAAGGAGGAATCATAATCCTCTAGTTCCTCTTGAGAAGAAAGTGTTCCATTCTGGCATTAAGGACCTCTCAAGCACAAAAAGAGAAAATTTTAACACATGAAATTGAAGTGCAGAGTGCAGACTCCTTAGGGGGTTGGGACAATTTGAAAGGAATCAACTGGTAAGAGGAGCCATGATGGGACCTAGATTTACAACACCATGCCCAAACTCTCCATCATGACATGGCCATGTTGGTCAGGGATCACTGGTTCCACTGGTTCAACTAAAAGAGACTCCAATTTAAGGCAAATATCTTTAAAAGCTAAAAATGTACCCACCTCGGCTCAGGCCATCAGGTCCCCGTAATATCCGGCATTCTTCAATCTGTCCAAATGAAGAGAACATGACTCGGATGTCATTTTCAGTGCACTTCTTGGAAATCATACCAATAAACAGCTTCCTGTCTTCCACTGCTAAGAGAGTAAAACACAAAAGGCTTGAACATTATTACTACAAGAGGTGGTGTATAGACTCTGGGTCAGACTGTCTATATTTGAATCCTGGCACTATGCCTTTTATACTGTATTGCTTGAATTCTAAGATAAACATTTTTTCATCATTTATTTTAGCACTTTCTTTTATAATCAATTGTATCTTTTTTTTTTTAAATTTTTATTTATTTATGATAGTCACAGAGAGAGAGAGAGAGAGGCAGAGACACAGGCAGAGGGAGAAGCAGGCTCCATGCACCGGGAGCACGATGTGGGATTCGATCCCGGGTCTCCAGGATCGCGCCCTGGGCAAAGGCAGGCGCTAAACCGCTGCGCCACCCAGGGATCCCTAATCAATTGTATCTTAAAATTAAAACTGAAAGCATTTAGATAAAATACTGTAGTTTTGTGATCTTGGGGAAGTTACTTAACCATTCCATGAATGTCACTTATGATGAATAAGGGTAACTGTGTTTACCTCAGGGTAGCTTTAGGTATTAAATGCAAAGCACTGAGAAGCTTGCCTAGCACTTGGTGATGTTTGCTCTTACTAGTAATACTACTGTACCAAAGGAAAAGTTTTCAAGCTTAACTGACAGGACAAGAGAAACACAACATATCTTTCAGTGAGTGTGACTGTCACTTTCCTTTTCTGATTCTTCATCTTTTTTTTTTTTTTTTTAAAGATTCTATTTATTTGAGAGAGAGAGAGAGAGAGAGAAAGAGAGAGTAAGAGAGCATGAGCAGGGGGAGTGGCAGAGGGAGAGGGAGATGCAGGGTCCCCACTGAGCAGGAGCCTGACATAGGGTTCGATCCCAGGACCCTGAGTTCATGAACTGAGCCAAAAGCAGACACTCAGGATCCCTGGGTGGCGCAACGGTTTGGCGCCTGCCTTTGGCCCAGGGCGCGATCCTGGAGACCCGGGATCCAATCCCACATCGGGCTCCCGGTGCATGGAGCCTGCTTCTCCCTCTGCCTGTGTCTCTGCCTCTCTCTCTCTCTCTCAATCTCTCTATCACAAATAAATAAAAATTAAAAAAAAAAAAAAAAGATTCTTTCTCTCCTTCTTTAAAAAAAAAAAAAAAAGCAGACACTCAACCAACCCAGCCACCGAGCCGCCCTCTGATTATTCTCTTGAAGATTAAGTTCTCCTTCCCAACTTGTCCATCTCCCCACCCCCATTACTGTCCATAAGAAATTATATTGATCAGGCAGCCCGGGTGGCTCAGCGGTTTAGCGCTGCCTTCAGCCCAGGGTGAGATCCTGGAGATCCAGGATCTAGTTCCACATCGGGCTCCCTGCATGGAGCCTCTTCTCCCTCTGCCTGTGTTTCTCTCTCTCTGTGTGTCTCTCATGAATAAATAAATAAAATCTTAAAAAAAAAAAAAAAGATATTCCAGTTTATTCTAAAATGTTCTTATACTGTTTAACTACCAACTCTATTTATCTCATTATTCACCATATTTATTTTAAAGAAAAAAAAAACAATTTAGATGACAGATTACTTAGTGCACTGGAGTACTATCTTCTATCAAACTCAAAATGGATTATACCTGAAACCATAAAACCTAAAACCATAAAAGACCCCAAACCACAGAACTCCTAGAAGAAAACACAGGTAGTAAAGCTCCTTAATCCTTAACATGGATCTTAGAGAAGAAGTTTTTGGATATGACTCCAAAAACAAAGACAACAAAAAGCTTCTACACTCTCTCAAATGAATAAATAAAATATATTAAAGGGGTGGGGGGTGCCTGGGTGACTCAGTCAGTTGAGCGTCTGTCTTTGGCTCAGGTTGTGATCCTGGGGTCCGGGAATCAAGTCCCATGTCAGGCTCCCTACAGATGTGCTCTCTCCCAAATGAATAAATAAATAAAATCTGGGATCCCTGGGTGGTGCAGTGGTTTGGCGCCTGCCTTTGGCCCAGGGCGCGATCCTGGAGACCCAGGATCGAATCCCACATCGGGCTCCCAGTGCATGGAGTCTGCTTCTCTGTCTGCCTCTCTCTCTCTATCATAAATAAATAAAAATTTTAAATAAATAAATAAATAAATAAATAAATAAATAAATAAATAAAATCTATTAAAAAAAAAAAAAGCTTCTACAGAGCCAAGAAACCCTCAACAAAATGCAAAGGCAACTTACTGAATTGAAGAAAACATCTGCAAATCATCTATCTGATAAAGGGTTAATATCTAAGATATATATATGAAAAAACTCATACAACTCAATAGCTAGCAAACAAAACAAAACAAAACATCTAGTTAAAAAATGAGCAGAGAATCTGAACAGATATTTTTCCAAAGACATAGAGATGGCCATCAGATATATGAAAAGATGCTCAACATCACTAATTATCAAGGAAATACAAATCAAAACCAGAATGAGTAACACCTCACACCTGTTAGAACGGCTATAATCAAAAAGACAAGAAATAACAAGAGTTAGAATGTGAAGAAGAGAGCTCTTGTGCACCACTGGTGGGAATATAAACTGGTTGCAGCCACTGTAAAAAAAATAATATGGAGGTTCCTCAAAAAATTAAAGAGAGAGCTACCATATGATCCCACAATTCCACTTCTGTGTATTTATCTGAAGAAAATGAAAACACTAACTCAAAAAGCTGCCCCCCCCCCCCCGCCCGCCCTCGCCCCAGAGCACCTGGCTGGCTGAGTCAATGGAGTGTGCAACTCTTGACCTTGGGGTTGTGAGTCTGAGTCCCACACTGGGTGTAGAGATTACTTTAAAATCTTGAAAAAAAAAGAAAAAACTGCATACCCATATGTGCTACAGCATTATTTTCTCTTTATTTTTTCTTTTTTAAAATGTTTTACCACATATGTTTTTTCTTTCTTTCTTTCTTTCTTTCTTTCTTTCTTTCTTTCTTTCTTTCTTTTTTAAGATTTTATTTTATTTATTTATTCATGAGAGACACAGAGGGGGGCAGGGGACAGAGGCACAGGCAGAGGGAGAAGCAGGTTCCATGCAAGGAGCCCAATGTGGAACTCGATCCTGGGACTCTAGGATCATGCTCTGAAGACAGACGCTCAACTGCTGAGCCACCCAGGTGTCCCTGCAGCATTATTTTCAATAGCCAAGATATGGAAACAACCTAAGTGTCCATCAACAGATAACTGGATAAAGAAAATGTGGAGTACACACATACACACACCCTGGATATTATTCAGCCATAAGAAAGAATGGAGGGCATTATGCTAAGTGAAATAAGTTAAGACAAAGATACTCTATGATCTCACTTATATGTAAAATCTTAAAAACAAACAAAAAAGGATGCCTGGGTGGCTCAGTGGTTGAGCATCTGCCTTGGGCTTAGGGTGTGGTCCTGGGGTCCCGGGATGGAGTCCCACATCCAGCTCCCTGCATGGAGCCTACTTCTCTCTCTGCCTATGTCTCTGCCTCTCTCTCTCTGTCTCTCATGAATAAATAAATAAAATCTTAAAAAACAGGGCAGCCCCGGTGGCACAGCGTTTTAGTGCTGCCTGCAGCCTGGGGTGTGATCCTGGGGACCCGGGATCGAGTCCCACATTGGGCTTCCTGCGTGGAGCCTGCTTCTCCCTCTGCCTGTGTCTCTGCCTCTCTCTCTCTCTCTGGGCCTCTCATGAATAAATAAATAAAATCTTAAAAAAAAGAAAATCTTAAAAAACAACAACAAAAATAACACCCCAGATTCACAAATACACAGAACAGGATTGGTGGTTGCCAAGGGTTGGACATATGGGAGTGGGTAAAAAGGCTGAAAAGAAAAAGACCAAAAGGTACAAACTTCCCATTAGAAAATAATTTAGTGTGGTAACTTTATTTATTTATTTTTTAATTTTTATTTATTTATGATAGTCACAGAGAGAGAGAGAGAGAGAGAGAGAGAGAGAGAGAGGCAGAGACATAGGCAGAGGGAGAAGCAGGCTCCATGCACCGGGAGCCTGACGTGGGATTCGATCCCGGGTCTCCAGGATTGCGCCCTGGGCCAAAGGCAGGCGCCAAACCGCTGCGCCACCCAGGGATCCCTAGCGTGGTAACTTTAGTTAATAGTACTATACTGCATATTTGAAAGTTGCCTAGAAAGCAGATCTTAAAAATTCTCATCAAAAGAATAACATTTTTGGAATGTTCACAGATAGTAACTCACTTATCATGGGTGATCATTTCAAATACATACAAGTACTGAATAGTTATACTGCACACCAGAAACAAATTTAATGTTTTATGTTCCTTAGGTGTCAATTAAAAAAACAAAAAACAATTGCTTAAAGCAAATACAATCCAGATGCCAACGGAACGAACAGTAAAGTAGAAGAAATCTTATAAGGGGAGGGGGCTTAACACCATTGCTTACCATTGTTTTTCTCACTGTCAGCAGGTTTCATCTGTATAGGATGATGCATCTAAAAAGGAAAACACACAAATATCACTGTACACATTGAGAGCATTCAGAAATATGAGGACTCTAAAGGCAAGTATCAAAACTAGAGCCTTAAGAGTTTTCTCTGACCTCACATCTGCCTCACAATCATTTCTTCCCAAAACATCAGACAGAATGTGAATCAAGAAGTCAAATTTCTGTTGGCTAAGAGAAAACTAAACGACTTTCAGCCTATCTTCTTTTAAATGTTCCCTTCATGTCTTCCTTTATATCAATCTCTGTGGCAGTCACCTTGTTCCCAAAATGGTTTTCAGTGTGTGCCTGACATGTATAAGTATGTTCCATATGTCAAAACCACCACAGTTCCACTTATTAGTAGGAGCTTTCTTACCCCTGGGAGGACCTTCATGTTGTGAAGAGCATTCTGAGCTTCTAATGCAGCTTTGCGGGTGTAAAATGTAACAAAACAGCACCCTGCAATAAACAAAATTTCACCAAATCAAACCAGTCCTTTGGAAGCAGATAATTCCTACAGCACTGCCTCCACCACGGACATACTGCAACTTCAAAGAGAAGGCTGGGTTTATTAAAATTAGCACACACCCCCACTCCAAAGGAGAGAGAGAAAGAGAGGAGGGGGAGAGTGAGGCAAAAAAAACCCCGTTACTTTCTACACATTTTCCCTATTGTTATAGTCTCTGAATTCTACTAAAATTCCTTAGCTGCTCCTCTAACTTCTCTGGGAAAGATAACTTCCCTTACAAATGTCACAGTACCATGCCATTCAAGCCACCCTACTTGGAGCACCAGGTAGAGTGCTCGGCAAGACCCTCAGGAACAGAAAAAGAAACAGGGGCCCAGCACTCTTGCGGCTTATAGTCTACCAGGAACTAATTCATTCTTTCTCAGAATAAATCATTCCTTACATTGTAGTCAATTTCTACCATATGCCTCAAACATAATGACCGCTTATTAAATTATAAAATGACTAAAGAGCAAGAAACTCTTAATATCTTTTTTTTGGACTTTTGGTTCTCATCAAATATAATTAAGCTTCTAACAACACATGGCCCTGAGGAGATCTGCAGATTTTGTGCTTTTATCTTTATTAGGGATGTGAGGGGAGAAGTGTGTCTTATAAATATGGGCTTCTAGCCCTATGAGATACAATATTGATTCCTTTCAAAATCACTCTGCAATTAAGATTTTAGATTACTGCATGTTATACTGCCAGTCATTTTCAGAAACTATAATGCTTTACATTTTAGGTTAACTATGCCACAAAAAGAAAATACTTTCTCTGCTTCTAGACCCTCTGTTATTAAGCTGGCTTCAGACATAACAATCCGGGCAGCCCTGGTGGCGCAGCGGTTTAGCGCCGCCTGCAGCCCAGGGTCTGATCCTGGAGACCCAGGATCGACTCCCACGTCGGGCTCCCTGTGTGGAGCCTGCTTCTCCCTCTGCCTCTCTCTCGTTTGCTCTGTGTCTCTCATGAGTAAATAAAATAATAAAATCTTAAAAAAATAAAAAATAACAATCCTGCTTGGGATGCCTGGGTGGCTCAGTGGTTAAGTGTCTGCCTTTGTCTCAGGGTGTGATCCTGAAGTTCTGGGATCGAGCCCCGCCTTGGGCTTCCTGCAGGGAGCCTACTTCTCCCTCTGCCCATGTCTCTGTCTCTCATGAATAAATAAAATCTTAAAAAAAAAAAAATCCTGCTGTTCACATTTGCACCATAGAAAAGCTTCCACTGAAAATTATTCTGAAATCCATTATTTGGAAAAGAATATTGTATGTGCATGTACAGGGCAAAGCTGATGGCTTTTCTACCATTGCTATGAAGTTTCTACTCTGCTAGGTATTTCTGGAAGTATCTCAGCCTTTCTTCCATTCATTTTGTAGGCTACAACAAACAGGTTACCTACAAACAGGTCCCTCCTGGTTGCTAAGCCATCCTGCCAGGCCTCTGTAACATTAACAGAAAGCCATACATAGGGTGTGGACACTTTTTTTTTTTTTTTTAAGATTTTGTTTATTTATTCATGAGAGACACACAGACAGAGGCAGATGCTTAACTTCTGAGCCACCCAGGCATCCCTGGACAGTCTTTTTCTTTCAGCTTACTCTAGCCAAAACACCAAAGAAAACCTTATGTGGTTAGTTTATGTCAACTTTGTCACTCAATCTCCAAGATCAAGAGACATTCACATAAAAAGAGAGAAAGACACACACACAACACACACACACACTCATGAGTCTGTCTCTTGAATTTAGAGCTCTTGCAAAGGACCGCCTACGATCCAATTTACAAATTATCCTCATGATGTCACCTTAACTTTTTATTTTTATGCAATTTAATGTGTTTGGGCTGGAAGATAACTACTATAAAAGGACATACTTCTTCCCTTGGAATGTAACCAGAGGAGCATTCTGGCAAGTACATGACAGAAATTACCTATAAAATCCAAAGCCCTTACCTTTGCTCTGAGGAGGATTTTGGCTCCTATCCCTTAGGACATTGATTTCATAGACAGCACCATACTGTTCAAAGAGTTCCCTCAAATCCTTCTCAGACCAGGTTCTCGGAACCTGGCCCACAAACATCTTGATAGCATCAAGATCTGGTTGGTCTGGGTGGTCCAGGGTGCCGTTCATTTTCTTTGAGCTGCATGAAACAAAATATAGTTTCCATTATGTATTCACAGTACTCTCCAAAGGGAGGTGTTTTTCTTTTTTTTCCTTTAAAGATCTCAACTACTTCCTGAAAAAGTAGGGGGAAAGAATTCTACTTCTTTTCACTACTGCCATTCAATATACCAGAGTTCCCTGGTCCTCCCGTTCACCATGGCCATGCCTTCCATTAGATCCCAAAATGAAGTCACAATTCTGATTAGGACATTCTGGGTTTTAACTAAGGAACCAAGTATCACTCATTCCTTATCTACCATGTACATTTTCAGAAGAACTTAAGAGGTAAAGTTCCTGAAGTTTTCAGTTTTGAAGCACAGTTAACAAAACTTTAAAAAAACGTGCACAAAAATCACAAAGGACTACTGATTATGGGTAAGACTCAAAACTCCCTCTGTATACAATGACAGGTGAAAAGTTTTCTTTTAGTAGATGTTAAAACAGAAGCACTTGATCTCCAAGGCCTGAGCTAAGAAATGAGTTAATGTCAGCCTGGGGCTCCTGGCTGGTTCAGTCATCAGGAGAGCATGTGACAATCTCAGGGTTGTTTGAGTCTGAATCCCACTTTGGGGCAGGGGCTGGGGGAAGTGTAGCGGGGAGAGGGAGAAAGTTGGCTTTTGAATGTTGATGTCTCAGGCCTAGTCCCCATGCTCTTGAGTTCTGCCTCTCCCAGACTGAAACAAAGCTTTGCCTTTTAAACAGTCACAGTCCTATCACATCAAACTTGTAATGCTCCTACTTAATACCTTCTTTTTTATCCCCTCCGCACCAACAAGAACCTAAGAGGATTCATTCCTGGACTACAAATGTTTCCACTAAGAAAGAATCAAAGTCCTTTTCCTACCACTGCCTAAGATCTTGCTCAACCATTAACAACTTAAATTCCAAATCGCTAGCATGGTTAATTAACCACTTCATCATATTCAAATTTGCCGTGTCCTAATATCAACCCTAAGGAAAATGCTAGTTTTCTTTAAAGGAAAAATAATAGTTTTTCCATCACTGCTATCTTCTCAACAATATCTGAAGATCCCTGAGAATGCTGGATCTATGGCAGGTAGCTCAATCTCTGTATTTTAACTCCTAAATTTATTTTCTTTAAAGATTTGATTGAGAGAGAGAGCGCGTACGCGTGCATGCGTGCGAGCACCACACACAAGAGCACGAGGAGGGGCAGAGGGAGTCGGGAGACTCCTGAGCAGACATCCCAGTGAGCATGGTTTCCACGACTCTGAGATCCCAACCTAAGCTGAAATCAAGAGTCAGATGCTTAACGGACTGAGCCATGCAGGCACCCTGTTAATTCCTAAATTTCTTATAACTGAACCCCACCGGAGCTATTTACACATTACCTTTCCTGAATCTCACACTAAATATCAAAGGTGTAAGAAAAATGGCATATATAGACTGACTCTTGTCACAATGTCTGTGAAGGTTTCCCATACTCCTTCATGTTAATTCGATCAGTTCCATCAGGACTTAAACTGTACTAAATTTCCACCTTCATTACAGTATTTATCACTGTTTAGCATAATCTGGCTGTATCTACCTCTCCCAACCAGACTGACAGTTCCTTGAAGGCAGAAGCTGTTTTATTTGCTATTCATTCTTACAGCCACACCTAGTACAGCAGCTGGTTTAAAGAAATATTCAGATGTGGGATGGGAGCAATTTCTTGTTCTCAACAATTCTCCATTTAGTTTAAGCAACTAATCCTGACAAAAATGAACATTGTGCACAAAGAGAGCTCACACATTAAAGAGCAGCTAGGCTCTCCTGTGATTATTTGATTCTCAGAAGATCAATATCCTTTTTTTTTGCCCAAGTGTTTTGAAATGCATTGTTTTATTGGCTTCCTTTACTAATTCAAACCATTTGTGGCAAGTTTGTAAAAATATACTGTAGTTGCTTGTAGAAGCTTAATCCCAGTGTTCTAACAGAAATCATGCTACTATGATTTTTTTTTTTTTATGCTACTATGATTTTAAAAAAAGCTCTGTAACTAATGAAACAATGGTTGTCGGTCCCTACAACTTGCCATCAACAGGCTTAATTATTAGCTTTAATATTATTTTATTAAAATGCTGCTAGTCTTTAATCATGTTGATATTCCAGGGAGGGTTAACAGAGAACCCAAATGGTGTTCAGAATATGTTTTGATGGTAAGGATGCTGACACTATTTTTGAGAAGAGGCAGGAGTTTATTAATTCATAATTATACTAGCAACAACAGCTCTCAGTCTAGCCTTTCTGTCTGCATTTGTGTGTCATTTCCAAATTTTCTACATCACAGTTTAGTGCAAAAGGATAAGCATAGTCAATATATATATATGTGATTTAGAGTTTATCTAAACGTGCAGTGGAGACTCGGCATTCTAGACAAATGCCCTCCCTTTCTCTCTTTACAAATCTGTCTCCATTTCTTCGTGTCCACCCACTCTACAAGCCATCCTTTCCCCCAGTGTATACCAATTCACTAGCCGGAAGAATCCCCTAGACCAGTGCTATTCAATGCTAAGGACCAGGGAAAATCTTCAAACTTAACCCTTTTGAAACTTTTATAATAACTAGACTAAGTAATTATCAGGCCAGGTTGAAGATGCTGTGGACATCATGTAGCTGGAGTTTTGCATTGACTTATTTCTTCCTCTAATAAATACTGGGCACGGCACTTACTTATACAGGCCAGATGCTGTGTGAAATGTAGTATATGTTGGTGAAAAAGGAAAATGTGGGTATCAACTGTTATTGTGTTGGAAGAGAATGTTCTTCTAACCTTCCACATAGAAGGTTCTTCTAACCTTCCACACATACTTCCACCAGCATGCGTGTTGTCCTTAGTTAAAAGTTACCACTGCACAAAAAGTCACATGGAGACGAGACTCTTAGTGTGATATGGCAAGGACCCACATCATCCATGTATGGCATTTACTCTACATATCACCAAAAACACTCTCAAATGTGTGCCTTACCTCCCCGTTGATGGAGAACCCCTCAAAGTCAGTGATCATAAATTTCTGATATTATAACTACTCAAGACCAGTGAATTCAGCAGCCCCCTGGAGAAGTACCTTTACTGTCCCTTGTCATTCCTAAGAGGCAAATCTATGGAAATTCTTACCCTCTGTGAAAGTATTGACCAGAGAGTAGGATGGAAGAGGGGAAAAGCAGGGCCTGTAGCAGTGAGGGAAGAAGAGAGATGAGGAGGGAGCAAGTGTTTTAGGGGAGAGGTATAGCACCAATTCATCTCTTTTTATGTTTCTGCTTCTAGCAGAATCATTAAGAATGAGAAGTTATGAAAAATCAGGACCAGAGGCTGCCTTGTCCACCATGATTCTTGATGGAACATGGCATAGGAAAATAATAAACAATTTGGAAGCCAAACGGGAGAGAGAAAACAAAGAGCTCTATATTGAAAGCACACTTCTGTTCAGAATTCTTGAACCCTCCTTTCTCTTTTTCCTATCTCTCTCAAAACTTCCTGGCCCCAGGCCCAGCTCAGGGAGGCAGTTGATGTTCTGTCCCTCTTTCCTATCCCCTGACCCCCAGCTAACTAGACTATGGCGTGGATCTTAATCTAGCAACTGATCTACCGACTAGCCAGAAAGCTGACTTATGCCTAAAACAGAAAGGCAGGCTTGGCTTGTTCCTTAGAGATGCACTGAGCAAGACAATAGCCACCGGCCACATGCGGCTACTGCACAGGACAGGTGAGATACAGAACATTTTTATCATCATAGAAACTTCTATGGCACAGAATACTGCTCTAAAGAATCTGGAACTGGCTAAGAGAAATAGGCAGTGGTGAAGTCAGAAGTGGGAAAGTTTCATCTAGAGATAGCATAAGTTAACAAGATAAAAGGGCAGTGGCAAGAAGTAATGGAGGTCAGGCTATGACACAGATGAAGGCTAAAAACATGATACCAAGTGAAAGAAGACAACTGCCAAAGGCTACACATTGTGTGACTTCATTTATGTGAAATTTCCAGAACAGACCAATCTATAACAGATGCGTAGGAATAGGAACTGGGGGTAGGGAGAGGACTGCTACGAGGTATAGAATTTTTTCTTGGAGGTGATAAAAGTGTTCTGGAATAAGACAGTGGTGACAAGCTGCACAACTTTGTGGATATAGTAAAAGTCACTGAGTTGTGCACTTTTAAAAGGGTATATTTTGTGTTGTGTGAATTATATCTTAATTTGAGAGAGACAGAGACAGAGAGAGGAGTGAGAGACCAGGCTGGAAGGGCAGTGGCAAGCCAAAGCCATGCTGTCCCCACAGTTATGAGGTGGATGAAAAGTAGAAGTAGCAGCACATGCAGAGAGAGCAGAACATGTGTCCTGGGTCAGAAATGTGGCAGTTTCCACACCTTCCAGCTGTGGAGTTCCTTATTAGTCTGGTCCATGTGCATGTACCCTCACAAGAAAACCCTTTAATATACGCTAGCTCGTGTGAATAAATACTAACTTCATGTCTGTTTAAAAAAACATTTCCTAGAGAGCCTGTGTGGCTCAATAGTTGAGCGTCTGCCTTTGGCTCAAGGCATAGTCATGCTGTCCCGGGACCGAGTCCCACATGGGGATCCCCTCGAGGAGCCTGCCTCTCTACCTGCCTGTGTCTCTGTCTCTATCTCTCTCTCTCATGAATACATAAATAAAACCTTAAAAAAAATTTTCCTTGGAAAGGGGGGGAACAAAATGGGTAGAAGGGATTAAAAAGTAGAAGTATAAATTCCTAGTTATAAAATAAGTAAGTCATGGGGATGTGATGTAGATCATGGGAATAAAATAAAACTATTAACTCTGCAAGGTGATAAACAGTAATGTTTATTACTTACTGTCATGACCATTTCACAACATCCACAAATGTCAAATCACTGTGTTCCACAACTGAAACTAATATAGTATATTTCAATTATACCTCAATAAATTTTTAAAAATCATTTCCGAAACCTTTCATTACTCATTTTTTTCACTCACTTCTTCTCACTACCTGTTGACCTCCATTTATTTGTTCATTATATAAATAGAAAAATTTCAGATGCCTACCAATCCTTCCAACTCCTCAAGAGGCATAAACATTTGTTGCCTCCCAATCTCCAGCCAGCCACCCACCCCTATCAGGTCCCTCTCTGTGCTATGGAAACTGGCACAGAAGAACATGAGAATAAAAAGGACCCAGAAACACCGGCCTGAATTACGTACCAGCTGTTCTCTAGTGCAAACAAGACAAAATGCATGTATGCTGGAAGGAAGAATTTCCATTTGGATACAGGGAAGTCTTCCTGTTAGTCGGAGTGTTTGGTACTAGAAAAAGCTAGTGATAATGGTTTTGGTTTTTTTTTTTTTTTTTTTTTTTTGATAATGGTTTTTAAATCACCTTTCAACAACTGAACAGGCTAACTATCTGCTTGTGAAGGTTTTCAGCCTTCTTCCCTGAGGAAGGGAGATAATGTCTAGAGACTTTATTTCAGTGACCACCTTTAATTAAAAACAAAACAAAACAAAACAAAACTCACAGGGCTTAACATTCATTCACCTGTATTTCCCAAGTTCCTACTATGTGCAAGATACTATACACTATAGGGGGCTATAAAAAGGAACTGAGCAATACCTGCCCTGAAGGCAATGACATCGAACAATTGGAAAGACACAATTATAATGTCCTATAAATATTTATACAGATATCTAAAAGTTCTGTGAAAGAAAGCAGCTAGGATAGTGGGGGTGGTTTTGGGATTTTTTGGGGAGGAGGGTGGGGATTTAAGCTGGATGGACAAAGGGGCTGGAAACAGTGCTGTACAGCATGGAGTGACGAGGACATGGTAAAAACTCTGAAAAAAGAGATGAGAGCATTAGAAAGGTAGAAAGGGACTTGAGAAAGGGGAGAGTACACAAACATTTTAAAAGATTAGAAAAAGGAGAGAAAACATTAGAAAATCAATGAGAATAAACACTGGAAAGACCCAATAAAAGGGCTTTTCATGTGATACTGACAGGGTTGGGCTTTATTCCAATCTTTAAACAAGGAAGTGATCAGATTTGTCTTTTAAAAGACACCTGACAATATAGAGGATGAAATAAAATGGGAAAATATGGAGACTTCTGCACAAACTAGCTCCTAAGATTAGGGCCCAGTTTCAAGCAATGCTGAAAATTTTGGGGGCAGGACCCACTAGGGAGATCCCTTGATGAAAAAGATGAGGAAAAAGAAGTTACTGATCACTCCTGGGTTCTAGTATAGACAATCTGGAAACGTGATTCTGCATAGGAAGCTTAGGGGACACTTGAGGGATAAATACATAGATCTGAGAATAGAGAAGTACATCCGTACCCCCTTAAGCCAAAGGAAAGCCTAGAGAAAAGGGCCTGAGCTACAACTCCTGGACAACATCCATCTCCTAGGGTACCAGAATCAAGGACACTGTTAAAAATAAGGATAGGAACTACAGCTCAGGTCCTCCAACCTTTCCACACCACCACCAGCCATTCTTCTCTGTTGTAAAGAAATTTTGAAATAAATACATTGCTAGATCACATTCCCAGGCAAAATCACTTGAGAGAGAAAACCACTGACGTCAAGTTTCCTGCTAAAGAGTAGGAGTTAAAAGAAGGGCTGAGAATCCAATAAAAAAGTGGCAAACACACGATTCTCAAGAACTTTCTTCTTCCCAACTATGGTATTTTGGCATACAGTAGCCACGGGAATGGGCCCAAGGACTTGAAATGAGAGGAGCTGTTGGCTACCTGGCTCAATGACACTTGAGGCAGCTTGGTCTAAGGGGCAAAAATAAAAAGAAGGTATCATTAAACTTGATTTTAGGTCCAAGGCTGACATCAACTGTCCTCAGGCAAGTCAATAATAGCCTCTCTCAACTGGGTTTCTCGTCTGTAAAACAGGGGCAACAGCCAGTGCCCAATTAACTTCCCGAAGCTTTTGTAGGATGGCGGACTAAAACAAATGCAAACGCACTTGAGGGGGAAAATGATGCAATGCTGTCCTCCTCCATCACCTCTAACCGAATGTGCTGCAGTCAGTCCACTAGCTCTAGGACTTTAGTGTGCATTAATGAAAACTACATGAGATATTGCTAAAATACAGATTCTGGGGCCCAGTTCTAAGCATAAGAATACCTAGGCATGGGTCCAGGGATCAGCATTTTTACACTCCAGGTAACTTTCATGCAGTGATCTGTGATCCAGATTTCACAGGATACTGAATTAGTCTAACCTTGTAAAAGATGACAAATCAGGTTGAGGAAAAATGCTGTATCTAAGGACTGAACAAAGGCAGTCCTTTGGCAAAGCATAGAGAGAAACTGTTACAATGAAAGATAATCTGAGCCACAAAGTTCTATTTCTAAGGAGACATATCTGGCACATGGGAGTATTTCTATTATGTATTAAGTCTTTATGATGGCCTTCACTGTGATTTCACCTGTTAGCTACAGCTAAAATAATATTTTAGCAGTAAAAAACTCACATATAAAGACACATCTAAATTACCATTATTTTAGACACTATAGAGAAGGCATAGCATCCACTTCAAATGAGCAAGCCAGCTAACTTTGAGGGCCCCCAAACTATTCCACAGAGAACTGTTCAGAATCTGCTATTATCCACACCTGTTACACGTAATCCCAGGGTAAAATGGTTTCCAATGGAGGCCTAATCTCAAGGACTTTTCCTACCACCTGTTATCTAGGGACTCTTCTACCATTTAATATTCTTGGCTTTGAATAACCTAAGGCTCATCTGCTTGAGGTTTAAAGATACTTTGAAGCCTGGTTAAAGTAACTGAAGTCAGGAGTTAGAAATGTGTTCTTCTCCACCAAATACAGAATTCAGGTTCCCCAGAGCTATAGCTTAGGGCCAAGTTAGCGACCTAGCTATGTACAATGGCAGTATCACTTCCTGAACAGTACTGCACACTGATTAGATTTCTCATTCTCATGTTGAAAATCTGGGCAAACTGCCAATCAAAATTGATCCAGTTTTGCTTTTTTGGGGGGGGGAAGGGGGCTTCATCTAACATCACTGAAATCAGGTATTCTGTGGCATTTTCAATTAGACTAGGAAAAATCAGGGCCTGGGGTTATAGTTTAGATGCCAATACAGCATCCTGCATACATTACTAAATACACTCTAGCAACCAGTCTCCTCTGTGATAGGAGTCTAAGAATTTGGTATAAATAAATAACTTCCCAAAAGATTGTTTGAAATGGCAAACCCAATGCAAAGCAGTAAAGCTAAGGTTAAAAAAATAAAAATAAAAAACCTTGGAATCTATCATATGGGAAAACACTACAAGTTGAAGGAATGCAGCACACTTGAGTTGATGTTGCTGCTCATGTATCAAATGCACCCTTCTGTAGAGAACTTAGTTACAGCCCCAAGGAAATCAACAGTAATGAGACAGAATCAAACTACAATAAAAAATATTAATAGTGTGGACTCTTGCTTCCTCACCCAATTTTTTTCTTCCCTCTTTCAGGGAAAGCAACCAGTTTCATCAAATAACAAGGAAAACAGCCCAGTTCCTCTGCTTATGATAAAAATTAGACAACAAAAATACTTACACAGGACTGGAATTCAAAGAGCAATGATCCACCATCATTTCTGGAAGGAAATCCAACTTAAACGCAGCCATCACCTCACTCTCCCCTTCAGAAGCCAATGATATTAACTTGCTGCACTTGTCTGATCCACAAATACACACAGCTTTAGCTTCCTGGGCCCCACAAAAAACACAAAGTGGAAACAGGAGCTCAGGGAAACCAGCAATAAGTGCCACAGAAACAGGCAGGACTGGGGAGGGGAAAGGGAGTACTGGATTAAAAGGGGGATGTGAGCATGTGAAGGGAGGCTCAGCCCAGCACACAATGAAAGTGCTGATGCGCCAGGGCTGGGTTTGTGTGATTTTCCCTGGCGAAGCAGTACTAAGTGCACTGTCAGATAAATAGAGTGTCAGATCCATGAAGATAGCAGTGGCTAACAGAGCAGAAGAAACACAAACTTGTTTCACATCCTCCAAACTCCTTTCTGCAAATCAGGTTCTGAGGGGCCCCAAAGCCTTAAACTACCTGAGGGGGGAAAAAAAAAAAAACAACCCCCCCCCAAAACCAAACCCAAAAAATAAAAACAGAGGGGGGGGGGGTGGAAAAGCTCACCTCATGTGGTCTGAAAATATTTCTGGAAAGGAAAATTGTGTTGTTGTCCTTGGTTTAAACTTCAGTTTCCATGTGCCAAAGACAGCAATGAACATGGTGCTGGGTCCAAACTGACCTCAGCATAGTCACACAGGAGTGGTTCACACCAGCAGAAGCAGGCCAGAGGAAAGCTGACTAAAGAAGGGGTCACCAAAAACCTAATTGCTCACAGACTTCTACCTGCACTGGACCAACCTCAACTTCTTGGTGGTGTGCTGAGAGCAAAGTGTGCTCCCTAAAGTTCCTCATCAGAGTGAAGGACTTTTTAAAAATTCCTGCTTCATTAGGTGGGACAGGCAAAACTTTACTCTGAATCTTATTTACCAGAAAATTTAAAAAGCAAAAATAAAAATGGAATAGTAATATTCTGCCTTCTCATGAAGTACCAGGAAATAATGTCTTTTCTGTTGTTTGACCTTTCTAGAAAAACAAACAAAAACAACCAGGGTGATGATAATGACAAAGAAGCAGGGCCCACTACACTCAAACATGTAAGGGAAGAAGAGAGGAATGTAAAGTAAGTCTCTTCATTCTCTGTCTTCCTTTAAACTGATGCTAAAACCAAGATTAATGAATGCCACATAAAAATTCTATTATGGGTGAGCAGTAGAAATGGATATACTTAGCAGTCAAGGCAGATGTGGTGCTCCCATTCTCAATTTAGCTTCCCATCCTCCAAACAACAAATGGTGGCATTTCAATATTTAGGCAGTGACTCTAAAACTCTATCTCTGAAGGCTCCCAAACTGCGCAGGCCTTCTTTCCATTTTTATCATTAGGATTGCCTTACCTCAAAGATTTCACTTCACTCAAGCTCAGTTCTCAACACAGGGAATTTTGAAAAAAGGAAGTTATGTTCAGCCTGTAAAGAGGTAAACAAATGAACTCCTAAACGTATAGCGTTACTTAAAAAGGACGTTACTTAAAAATAATGAAAGGCAACATGTCATTGCATAGGCCTAAGTGTTGCAGCCTGGCTAACAATGCCTGACCCCTGGTCTGCATCTGACCATGGAAGGTAGAAACTGTCTTCTGTCTAATATACAGGCATAACCATCCAAAAGTTAGAATTACAACAGCAGTTATCCGCTCTTCTATTCTGCCAGAGACCCTGGCTCCTTGGATCTACTACTTTAGAGACAGAAGTGGGAGAAGTGGCAGGGGGGTGGGGAGTGAAGCCAGGCTGCGGTGAGAAGAGACTGCAACTGGCACACAGCACACAGTTCACCAAGTGCTGACTCCCAGATAGGCAGAAGACAGTAACCCTAGCTGGGACTGGTTAAGTTACTGGTTAGGTTTGTCCTAGTTTCTTCATGTACACTGGAGCTGGTCACATGCCTCTTCCTATAGAAAGCTATCAGGACCAAGGAGTAACTTTGTGAGGTTGGTTAACAACCAAGTTAGTTTTTTGTTTGTTTTGTTTTTTTGTTTTTTTAGTTCAAGGGTTCCTTTAAAAAGGAATCAACAAATTTTAAGGAATCTCACTGGTTATTGTTATACTTTTACTATTCACTAGAAATATATCTAATTCATCTTCATTTTCATCAGAATCACATGCATAACAAGAGAGTATGTACTGCAGAAGACTACTGAGCAGCCAGGCACTGCTCAGCATATGAAAGGATATGTACTCCTTATAGTAATTTTTACCAAGCCAAAGGTCGAAAAGCACTCGTTTTAGAGTAATGTTTTAAAATCCACTTTATAATTAGAAGACTGCTTTAAAAACTTAAAGGATGGAAATGTTATTACATGAAGGAGAGTGCTTCTCTTTAGGCAGGTCACAAGAGTCATCTCAGTATAATTAAATTCAACATGCTTGTGGGAAAAGAAAGCACAGAAATTAATCACAAGTCACAATTTTAGAAAAAAGATTAAAAAGTTAAGTGATGATAAAAACAATTATTCAAACACAAAAAAGCAGATGTTAAGGGAAAATTATAAAGTAGAATTAGCAGTTACAGAAAACTGCCCACAAGTTGTTTTTTAAATTTCTTAATCAGAAACACATTCCAGGCTTTTCCCACAAAGGATGCATTAGAAGAAGTAAAGAGATGGCAGGAAAGGTTATAACCAAGGGTCCACTGAAGAGGTTTTAACTTTTCTTCCGTCCCTTTTTACCGTCTGTCCTCTCACTATGAATTTACATTCATGGTTTCCTGTCTTTCCCTGATGGTCTTAGTGTTCTTTGCCTTGAATATTTTCTACTCCTTTTCTAAGGGCAACAATTTAAAAGCCCAATAATGTGAGGATAGGGATAATCAGCCTACTGTAACATTAAGAACCAAAATCATTAAAGCTGATCCGTAGATAAGGGAAACCCTCTAAAGCACAGCACACCCTGCATTTAGAACATCAGAATGGAATGAACGGTTTAAAAACTGGATTAGAAGAGAAAAATGCTAGAAATCACAGCAGCTGTTTTGTCAAAGGAGTGAATGAGCAAAGAAAAGCATAGTTGAGCAAAAAGGCCCAGGTGGCACATGCAAACATCAGGCTAGAGGTCTATCTTGACTGATACAACCAGGGAGTTCAAGTGACGGGATTTTATACTTTACCTCAATAATCTAAATATATCTTTAAGGACAAAAATGTGAAGTCTGGTTATATGAGCATAGAAGAAATTAGAGCTTACTGTCAAATTATAAAAGAGAATGCATGTCATTAAAAACCACCATCACTCTATATAAAGAAAAGTATAATAATCTAGGACAAAGTTATGACACCTCAAGATATTTAAATGGAATGGATATCTACTCCCCACCAAGCTTCTGGCATTAGATGACAGAAGGGATGTAGAAAAGAAGTGAGCAATTGATACTACTTGAAAGTAACTAACCAGACTCACAAAATTTTAGCTTAAAACTTTTATAGGCTTGGGTGGCTCAGTGGTTGAGCATCTGCCTTTGGCTCAGGTCATGATCCCAGGGTCCTGGGATCAAGTCCCACATCAGGCTCCCTGAGAGGACTTCTGCCTATGTCTCTGCCTCTCTCTGTGTCTCTCATGAATAAATAAAATCTTTAAAAAACAAAACAAAACAAAACAACACCTTTCTGGACTTGAATTTTACTTCAAATATTGAGTGCTTCTGGGGAGCCTGGGTGGCTCAATGGGTTAAGTATCCAACTCTTAGTTTCTGCTCAGGTCATGATCTCCAGGTCGGAGGATCAGCCACAAAGGGCTCTGCACTCTGCTTGGGATTCTTTCCCTTTCCCTCCGCCCACCCCCCCACCCCCATGAGTGTTCTTTTTCTAAAATTAATAAATCTTAAACAAACACAAAAATTGAGTACTTCTAATATAATTAGTGGGGTCTCCTAAGAGCTCCCAATCCAGTACTTTGCATATGCAAAAACATACTGATCAATTTAGGTAATCATCTATTTGGCACCTCACTTTGTGGAAGCTTTTTTGCAAAAATGTGACAGCTAAGTATAATTTAAAACAAGCCAAAAATCCTCTGAGTTTCCAATAAGAGTCTAGACAATGAAAAAATTTCTGAATTGGGGGGGGGGGGTTTAAAGTCAAGAAAGAGGGGATCCCTGGGTGGCGCAGCGGTTTGGCGCCTGCCTTTGGCCCAGGGCGCGATCCTGGAGACCCGGGATTGAATCCCACATCATGCTCCCGGTGCATGGAGCCTGCTTCTCCCTCCACCTGTATCTCTGCCTCTCTCTCTCTCTCTCTCTCTCTCTCCCTGTGACTATCATAAATAAATAAAAAATTAAAAAAAAAATAAAGTCAAGAAAGAATTGAAATATTGTAAAGAATTTTCTATTTTGGGCACCTGGGTGGCTCAGTGGTGGACTGTCTGTCTTGGTCTCAGGTTGTGATTCCGGAGTTGGGAGTCCCGGGATGGAGTCCCACTTCTGGCTCGCCGCAGGGAGCCTGCTTCTCCCTCTGCCTATGTCTCTATCTTTCTCTGTGTGTCTCTCATGAATAAATAAAATCTCAAAAAAAAAAAAAAAAAAAAAGAATTTTCTATTTCATGGGGCACCTGGGTGACACAGTTGGTTGAGCATCTAACTTTTGGTTTTGGCTCAGCTTGTGATTTCAAAGTTATAGGACAGAGCCCTGCATGGAGATCTGCACAGTCTGCTTGAGATTCTCTCTCTCTCTCCACCCCTCCTGCTCATGGTCTCTCTCTAAAATAAATCAATCTTTAAAAAAAAATCTTTTTTTTTTTAAATTTTTCTATTCCAAATCTACAATCAACGTGAGACAAAAAGGACCAAATTTAGTCACTGTTGTATGCAAATTGGTTTGACTATAAAATTATCATTTATGGTACACTGAGAGGCTATGACAAGGTTGAAGAGAACCTACCTACCACTTTTTTGAAGTCTAAAAAGTTTTCTACTTCCTCCTCCCATCCTTAATCACTATTACCTCCTCCGTCAATCAGTGTCAAACATGAAGACTAGCAGAAAGACCCTCTTATGTGCTTAGTGCTGTCAGCAAAAAAATAAAAATAAACTCAGAGCCTCCCTTGGACTTCTGAAACTAACACTGACGTAATAAACTGTCAAATGGTGACCACCCTTCAAATCAGGTCATATTTTCAGATTCCATTGGTTTCGGAACTTAAGTGTAATTCTTAGATGGTAACAATATACTAAGTAAGTTTAAACTTTATTTAAGCTCCAGTGCTGATTAAAAAATCAGTATGGTGAACAAATTCTGGGTCCAGGAGAGGAATGTTTATATGGGATCCACTAAGTTCTGTCCTCATCCTTGTTCCTGTTTTACTCAGGGTCTGTCAGATACAAAATAGAACAGGGAAAGGAAGTTAGCTGGGTAGCTGCTGCCTGTACAATACTTGCTACACAAGCACGCTCTCTCTCTCTCTCTCATTCTCTCTCTCTCTCTCACCAGGCAGCAGCTAGTTCAAGTGGGAGATAAACCTGCCTTGGGAAATGGCTAAGGAGAAAGAGTTGACAAAGAGCAAGAAACTATTTCTAGCTTCCTAGGAATAGGAAATTACATCCCACAATATAGGAAAAAAGCCATCACCTTTCTGAATGCAATGTTTTCAAATCTGCACAACAGGCCTCATGCAAGAAGGTTAAAGAGATGACCATAGAGCACACTCATCCAGCAGTTAGCCCATACCTGTGGCTTTACACTTCCCTCTCTGGACTATGTCTTCACTCTAAAAAACCAAGGAAAGAAAAATAAGTGGGCCATGCCTGTACTTCCCATAATTCCAGATATGTACATCCTTTCCTAAGAAAATCCCACTTCTGTTATCATGGCCTAGAATTAAAACAAACCCCCATCCAAACCTCCTCCTTCTCCCATTTTTAAAGTACACAATACCTTAAAATATAAATTGCATTTAGTAGCTCAAAATTAACTTTAAAATATCATCAATTTAAAAGATGGCGAAATAAAAATACTAAAATACAGGGTTGTACCCAAATGTCGCAACAAATAGCAAAACAACGATTACAACTTATGAGACTGAATTCCAGTAGATTTAGGTCACCAAAAAAGTCATTTTTAGCATCTGCTTTTGGATGAGAAACTACTATAGAGCTAATAAAGGCCTTATTATTCTTTTAGCAATCAAGGATTATGTTATAAATGTGGAGAGACCATGCTATTTCCCCAAAGCAACCTTCCTGAATAGGTAGGAGCCAGGCCTAAAACTCTTCAAAGGCAACCAAGTTCCTGCCTGTGTAAATGCATCTCAGTGGCCCTAGGGCAGTGGTGAACCACTGAAACCAAAAAAAAAATCAGAAGATGGGGAAGTTAATTGGAGCTAAAAGCAAACAGAGGAACCACAAAACCAATTTGTTTTATTTTTAAACTTTATTGAACAATCTTGCGAGTAAAAAATTGATTCTATAAAGCTGCCCAAATTCCTACAAACTTTCTTCTACACCCTCTGCCTGTTGGACCTCTGTTTGGCCCTGGCTAAAGACAGAGAATTGCCAAAAGTCATCAAGGATGAAGCCTACTTTGGAAAGTAAGAATTCTGAAAGACAAAGCCAGAACCAGAACTATGAGACACTGCACCCTACCTACCCTTCCTGAAGAAAAAGATGTTTCTTACCTAACAAAAAATAGGTGCTTAAGCACTTGACTTTCCATGTGGATCTAATCGGTTTCCAATTTGGTTAATGAAGCACTGATGCTTCCAATCATTTTAAGGCAAAAACCTAGATTAACAAAAAACCTTCCAAAAGCATTTACTTGGAGTTTCCTACATCATCAAAAGTTATTAAAAAGAAAAGAACTTACATTTACTAAATTCACAATACCTCACTTAATCCTGTATCACTATCACCCATTTAAAGTGGGGATACTCTAAGTATTTAGTTGCTAAAATAATCTATATAAGGGATTCTAACCCCAGAATCCATGGTGTGTCTGTCTCTCTTGAGAAATGTGACCATCATCTAGGAGGTACAAACTTCTACTGAGGCAGTGTGTCCAGAGGGTTCTGGAATAGTGGTTACACATTGGAGGGCTGAGAGAAAGTTAAATTTCTACTTGCTGGGGGATGTGGGTGACTCGGTCAATTAAGCATCTGCTTCTGGCTCAGGTCACAACCCCAGGATCCTGGGATTGAGCCCCACATCTGGCTCCCTGCTCGTTAGGGAGCCTGCTTCTCCCTCTCCTTCTGCCTGTTACTCCCCCCTACTAGTGTATGCTGTCAAATAAGTAAAAAATCTTTTTATTTTATTTTATTTTTTAAAGATTTTATTTATTTATGAGACACACACACAGAGAGAGAGAGAGAGAGAGAGAGAGAGGCGCAGAGACACAGGCAGAGGGAGAAGCAGGCTCCATGCAGGGAGCCCGAGATGGGACTTGATCCCCAGTCTCCAGGGTCAGGCCCCAGGCTAAAGGCGGCGCTAAGCCGCTGAGCCACCGGGGCTGCCCAGTAAAAAATCTTTTTAAAAGAAGTTCTACTTGTTCGTTTTATTCTGGAAAACATAAAGGGCAAAGAAAAGACCTAAGAGTCTAGAAGTCATGTTTCCCAAAATGTCATATGAAACATGTATGGAACAGTTGAGAAACACTGCTGTTGTGTGAAACTGTGAGACCAGACTCAGACTGCATGCTAGCTGGGAAATCTCCAGGAGCAGAAAGCAGAAAGCAGAAGAGAGACCTGGGATTATGAAGAAAGGCCAATGTATAAAAAGAGTGAAGGACACATATCTTGGTCCCAGAGAACACAGCAGCCCTACCCTAAGGGGGCTAAGAAACACCCTTATTGCCTAGCCAAGAGAAAGAGAAAAATGAATTCTTTAAAAAAAACCAAAAACCTCACTCTACTACTAAGTAACTTTTTTTTTTCTTTTAAGATTTAATGTATTTATTTGAGAGAGTGAGCAAGCAAGAGAGAGCACAAAGCAGGGTGAGGGACAGAGGGAGAAGCAGACTCCTCGCTGAACAGGAAGGCAGATGTGGTGCTTGAGCCCTGGACTCATGACCTGAGCTGAAGGCAGGCACTAAACTGGCTGAGCCACCCAGGTACCCCCACAAAAGACTTTTAAGGAAAATACACACACACACACACACACACACACACACACACACACACACACACACAGGATCAGCACTATCTTCCTCTGCACAGACCCTTGTCACTTGAAGGAGGACAGTGGGAAGCTTTATACACAAGAAGGTATTTTCTTTAAAAGCTTTAGGTTTGTTTTTCACGTCTTTCATTTCTGTAGGGAACCAAACAAAATGCCATGTGCTCTCTAAGGAAGCTGAACCACATTTGTCCTGTACTTCATTGGGGCTCCACAGAAGTCTGTTTCTGGGGATCCCTGGGTGGCGCAGCGGTTTGGCGCCTGCCTTTGGCCCAGGGCGCGATCCTGGAGACCCGGGATCGAATCCCACGTCGGGCTCCCGGTGCATGGAGCCTGCTTCTCCCTCTGCCTGTGTCTCTGCCTCTCTCTCTCTCTCTCTCTGTGACTATCATAAATAAATAAAACTAAAAAAAAAAAAAAAAAAAATAAAAAAAAAAAAAGTCTGTTTCTGTTAACATTATCTCCACCTTTCTCAGTCACCATAAGGGGAGGTATAAAGGCAGTTCCAAAGACAGCTGAAAAAGAGTTCGGGGGGAAAGGTGCACCAAAAGTGGGGCTGGGGTTGGGGGGACCACCCAAGGCAACAGAGGAGGAAAGGATGAAGGGCAAGCTAGCTCTGAGGAAAACAGGCAGTATTAGTCTACTTGTGAAACATTAACGTGTTCAAACAGGACCTCCTATAGAGTTTTAAAAATTGTACTTAGCAAGTCAATGGTACAAGAGACTCTGAAAGGCAGACCACCTATTCTCCAATTTCCTCAAGGAAGGATAAATAATCTGGAAAGAATTTATACTTGGTTTCGGAATTTATATGATCTTGACATGTTTCAAAGACACAATAGCTGAGGCACCTGGTCGGCTCAGTCAGTAGAGCAAGTGACTCTTAAGTTCAAGCCCCACAGCGGGTGTAGAGATTACTTAAAAAAAAAAAAAAAAAAAAGATGTAAGGGTGAATGAATAGCATTACCTCTCTGGACTGATACAAAAGCACTGAGATCTCCTACACGCTTTCCTTAATATAGGCAAAGTAATTAACCTTTTTTATTTCTCAGAGTTTTCTGTTGGCATAAAGAGCCTGTATGTTGAGTAAACGACAAAACACTATCCTTCCCCAGAAAGACGACCACTGACTCACTCACCAGCAACTCTTACATAGTATGCACTGAATCAAATTCTAGATACAGGGGCTGGTGGCAGACACAGTAATGTCCAATGACCTACATAAGGCCTGAACTCATGACCTTGGCCTCATTAGTCTGACTCACCAACTCTTACTAACTATTGTTAGTAAATGCCCTCAATACCTTGAAAAACTTCTTTCATATAAGGCAAGGAGTTAATGAAGAATTGAACACTATACAGATTACAGACTTCCAAATCTTTTTAAAGACAGAAGTGAAAAAAATAAAAAAATAAAGACAAAAGTGTTTCTCCCTTAAACAGAGAAGTGAAGCTATTCAGGTTGAAGATAGAGGTGGACAAGCCAGGCCCCATCTTTTGCCTTTCCTGCACTCAGGGTAACCCCACATCTCCTGGGAGATATGAAAATAGGCCTGCATAATTAAAAAATAATAGACAATTCACCAATTTTATATCCAGCTTTGAGATGAAGTTTTTTTTAACAAATTTTTCTATCTTTTTTTTAAAAGATTTTATTGACTTATTTATTCATGAGAGACACACAGAGAGAGAGGCAAAGACATAGCAGAGAGAGCAGCAGCCTCCATGCAGGGAGGCAAATGTGGAACTCGATCCCAGGACTCCAGGATCATCCCCTGGGCAAAAGGCAGGCGCTAAACCGCTGAGCCACCCAGGTATCCCTCTATCTTTAGAATCTAACAGGTTTCCAGAAATCAAGGAATTTACGATGCCAACAATGATAATACATAAATGTGTGCATCCTTGAGTTGATAGAATATAGTATTTAAAATCTGTAAGCCCTGTGTGCCTGGCTGGCTCAGTTGGTAGAGCATACAACTCTTGATCTCGGGGTCGTGAGTTAACGTCCCATGAGTGGTGTAGAGCTTACTTTAAATGAACAAATCTGTAACCCTTATCACCTGGAAGTAGGGAGAAATATCCAGATATTCACAAAGCATCAGTAATTTTAAGAGCTAACATTTTTTGAGCATTTACCCTATACCACGTGGTATTGTTTTGGGTACTTTATATTTAAACCTCATACCTAGCCTATCTCCATTTACAGATGAGAAAAGACACGAAGAAATGAAGTTAACTCTCAAGATCACACAAATCCAGGCAATGAAGAAGTTGGAATATATAGTCAGGCAGTTCGACCCTTGGGTGAAAGGCTGACTGATGCAGGTTAAAATTGTCCACATTAAAAAAAAAAAAAAATTGTCCACATTAAGATCATGCACACAAACCACAGAAAATGTTTAAATATGGAGAGACTAAACCATAATGTTGAGAGTCTGACCACTTTTTTAAGGCAAATCTTTTAAGTAGGTAAATATCCAAAGTTTCAATCATCACAAAAGAAATATATGACTAAGAGTACTGAAAACCACCTGCTGTTAATCAGTATGTGTGACTCTGGGCAAGTTCATCAACATCTCAAAGTGTCAGTTTCTTCACTTGTACAATTAGAGAACTACGTACTTCCAAAGGAACCAAATGGGTGCCCAGAATACAACCAAGTTGCTGTACAAATTTCTAACTGGAAGAGGAAAGAAACAATGGAAATTAGGAAAATTGTGCTCTTTTAAAAAAATGTGTTACCTTTTAGACTGCTTTGCAATACTCTTGCTTCTTTCTTTTTCCTTTTATATGGCTGATTCAATAAAAAGTTTGGGCTTAGTGCATTGGTAAACCACGTCCTCTCACCCGCATATCCTAGAAAGCCAAGTAACCAGATAAAAAGATCAAATGGGAAGCTTTCTTGGGCTGCCGAGCTCATCATGATGCAAAATTTCACCAGGGCCTAGTGTTAAAATCCAGCAGAGCACTACTCCAATCCATCTACCTTCCTTAGGAACCTGTAGCAGGGGAACTGCCACTAGATTCTAATCCGGATCCTGGGAATACATCACAACTAACTGCAGGTAGAATCTAACATTAAATGAAATAAAAAAATGTGTGAGAGCACTCAGCAGCAAATAGGTGGACCTAAGACTGAATGACCATAGAGAAACTAACCTTTATTTCCCTCATCCGTAACCCTGAGGTGGCTAGGTGGATTAAAGAGACATACTGAAGCACACTGTAAAATTCTCTGTTAGTTCCTCATTCCCAGAGCATCTCCTTCCACTGTAATTTTGCTTGATGTTGAACAGTCCAGGTCCTACACCTACACCAGGCTTAGTTCTGACTTGTCTAGGTTAGTAGGGATAAAAGTCAACACTTTCTCTGTGGAGTCCACAAAAATCTTTCCCCCCCCTTGTGACACTTGTTTTATGGCTACCATTTCCATGATTCAGGCTTAAGTGTGTAGCTTCTAACTCTTTATTGACTATCAATGTGTGCTTTTCCTGACCCTGGTAGAGAAATTTATAAACAGATCTCAATCTCATCTCTTTCTCCAATGGCCAGTATGTGCTCTTTAGTGGTAACAATTTTTTTCCAGCTTAAAAAACTGTGGTCAAAAACACATACATAAAAGTTACTGTCTTGGGCAGCCCGGGTGGCTCAGCGGTTTAGCACCGCCTTCAGCCCAGGGCTTGATCTTGGAGACCCGGGATCCCACGTCGGGCTCCCTGCATGGTGCCTGCTTCTTCCTCTGCTTGTGTCTCTGCCTCTCTCTCTTTCTCTCTGTCTCTAATGAATAAATAAAATCTTTTTAAAAATAAATAAATAAAAGTTACTGTCTTAATTCATTTTTAGGTGTACAGTTCAGTATTAGTATATTGTGTAACACAGCAACAATTTAAAAAAACCTTCCTTTTCCATCAAGATTGTTAAACTGGAGGGCGTCTGGCTGGCTCAGCTGGTAAAGCATGTGACTCCTAATCTCACGGTTGGAAGTTAGAGCCCCATGTTGGGTGTAGAGATTACTTAAAAAAAAAAAAAAAAAAAAAGATTCTTAATCCGGAACTCTCACATCTTTTAAAAGTCCATACTTGAGCTTTGAGGAAGGGGGAATAGATCTATGAATCCTATGATATTTTCTTCCTAAATTGCAGGAAGATATACATGAGGTTTCCTGAAGAGAGAATCCATAGCATTATCACTATCTCTAAGGGGCTCATAGCTACTGTTAGAATGTTCCTTTCTGACTCTCCTTGCTGCAAGGCAACAAAACAGTATGTTAGATAAAGACTCGATGTGATGTTATTTGCATGCCCTTGAGTGAGTCACTTTTTTCTGGGCCTCAATTCCCTGATCTATAGGACTATGTAAAACCGTGCTAGACTAATCCAGATTATCACTAAATCATCTAAAAATTTAATTCTATTTTCTCCAAACTGATTTTAAACAGTTATCCAAGTTCTAGTTCAGTCCCTACCACATGTGAGATACAGCCAGGAGAAACTAAGTGTAAACCTAATTTCTAAATTTTTGTTAACGAAATAGATTTCAAATGCTACAATTTGAGAACAAGTCCTTCCTTTTCTATTTATATATCCTCAAGGTACCTGGAATAAGATGACACATATCAGACCTTTAACTGTTGAAATGAGTTCCCTAGTTTATCTGCTCTAATTTATAAATTTTACACTAATGTTTTCTTAAACTGAGATATCTACAGATCAATATTTGTACTTTTTAGTAAAAAGACTTTTTTTCCCTTTAAATTGTGGTATTTGGGTAAAACCATTATGAGTAGTCCTTCTTTTTTACAGAAGTAATATTCTCCCTACTTCCTCAATTAAAAATTTTTATTAATTTTTACATAAAACATTCCCTACCAGGCTTTTCTCTATCCATACATACTCAAAATACAATTATTATCAAATTACAGATTGTACTGTATATACTGCATAACATACTTTTCTCTTAACAATTATAAACATTTTCTTGTGAATAACCCATATTTAAGAATGAAGAGTCACAACTGGCCTGAAGACTGACTTTGCCAAAAGCATCCTTTCACAACCAATAAATATAAAACCTTTTTCATAAAGTCAACATAATTATTAAATCCCCTGAAACTTTTTTTTTTTTTAAGATTTTACTTATTTATTCATGAGAGACACAAAGAGAGAGAGAGACGCAGAGACACAGACAGAGGGAGAAGCAGGCTCCAATGCAGTGAGCCCAATGTAGGACTTGATCCCTGAACTCCAGGACCACACCCTGGGCCAAAGGCAGGCGCTAAATCGCTGAGCCATCCAGGTGTCCCTGAAACTGCTCTTAAAAAAACAAAACAGTAGTACACTAAAGTTGAATGGGGATGGGTGAGTTGGGCTTTGTTCTTCCTTTCCCTGATTTACCATCTCTGGGTGGCAGGGGGGCACAGCTAATTAAGTGTCCTAGTGTGGATTTCGGCTCAGGTCATGGTCTCAGGGTCATGGGATCAAGCCCCATGTCATCAGGCTTCACACTGGGTGCAGAGTCCGCTTAGGACTGTCTCTCTCTCTGTTCCTCCTCTTCCTCTAAAATAAATAGAGGGGTGCCTGTGTGGCTCAGTCAGTTAAGTGTCTTGACCCTTGGTTTCGGCTCAGGTTGGGATCTCCAGTTCTTGGGATGGAGCCCCAGAGCACCCCAAGTTGGGCTGTACTCTCAGTAGGGAGCGTCTCTCCCTCTGCCCCTCCCCCCATCATGTCTCACTCACTCCCCCTCTCTCTGAAACAAATCTTTCTAAAAATTAAATTAAATTTAAAAATCTTAAGAGGGATCCCTGGGTGGCGCAGTGGTTTGGCGCTTGCCTTTGGCCCAGGGCGCAATCCTGGAGACCCGGGATCGAATCCCACATCAGGCTCCCGGTGCATGGAGCCTGCTTCTCCCTCTGCCTATGTCTCTGCCTCTCTCTCTCTCTCTCTCCGTGACTATCATAAATAAATAAAAATTTAAAAAAAAAAATTTAAAAATCTTAAGAAAAAAATCCTGATCTGCCATCTCCTCTCCTGTTTAGTTATCTTTCCATATTACTATATACATACCTAAATAAGAGGCATCCCATTTTTGAGGTGGTCCGGTGAGACATATATGAATGCAAAATACATTTTTAAAAATCTCTCTTCCTGAGGCACCTGGGTGGCTCAGTAAGTTAGGTGTCTGACTCTTGGGTGTCGGCCCAGGTCTTGATCTGAGTTGCGAGTTCAAGCCCTGCACTGGGCTTGGAGCCCACTTTAAAAAAAAAAAATTAGGGGATCCCTGGGTGGCGCAGCGGTTTAGCGCCTGCCTTTGGCCCAGGGCATGATCCTGGAGACCCAGGATCGAGTCCCACATCGGGCTCCCGGTGCATGGAGCCTGCTTCTCCCTCTGCCTGTGTTTCTGCCTTTCTTTCTCTCTGTGCGACTATCATAAATAAATAAATAAATAAAAATTAAAGAAAATAAAAAATAATAGATAGATAGATAGATAGATAGATAGATAGATAGATAGATAGATGAATTATGGGGCACCTGCATGGCTCAGTCAGTTAAGTGTCAACCTTCAGTGGGTGGGGTGGGGAGGTCATGATCCTGGGGCCCTGGGCTTGAGCCCCACATCAGGCTCCCTGCTCACCGGGGAGCCTACTTCTCCCTCTACCCCACCCCCACTTGTGCTCTTACTCTCTCAATAAACAAATAAAATCTTTAAAAAAATTTTTTTTAAAGTCCTTCATCCTGCATCATTCCAAAATGCCTATACTGTCAAATTAATTCTCAATCCCCATTAAGTATTCCCCTCCTCTTCCCCATACAGCTCTCTACTGGGGGGTGGAGTGGGGTGTCGGAATCTCATTCTGTCTTTAGCTCCTCCTGTTTCCTTGGCAGCACTGTCAGTACTGGGCAACAAATTGCTGGATGTAGCAGTAGCAATTTACATATGGTAGCCAAGCTAGCGTGCAGCTTTCTTTGGGCAGAACTGCTAACTCTTCTATGCATCTTTCTAGTTTGAACCCAATGTTCCAGGCATATCAATGTTAAATATTTGCCTAGTGACTTCCACCTTCAAAGAACAGGGAACCATGCACAAAGAAGTCAGAAGGAGCAAAAATTCCCCATTGTGTGGAGAAGTAGGGGCTCTACAGACACAGACAGGGCCTAGGTATAAGGACTGAGACCCTGGACAAAAGTACCTAATCCAAACACAAGGGTTCAGTCATTCTACTTTCCCATAACATTCATGTATCACTCGCTCCAATTTGGCATGTTCTAAGACCACCAGTTCCGCCTTAGTTTCCCTGCCCTGCCATAAGGCCAAATCTGTCTCATCTAGTGAGTCACTTACTGCTCCTCTCTCCAAATGCATTTTCATTTCAGCCCACTTGTGCAGCTCATCAGGGCTGCACCATATGTTAGTACCATGTAGGCAGAATGTGACTAATTTTTTTTCTAAAACACTGTCAGAGTTACTTTTAAAATTACCTTATAATCTTGATGTCTCTAACGACTCATTTTTATAATGCATAACCTTCTGGAAATGACTTTATAATTATTTTTCTGAGCACTTAAAGGAGATGATTCTTCAGGATTTTCACTCCCATTTTTCAGACAAGGGAACTAAAGTGAAGAGAACAGATTAAGAGACCCATGTTCCACCACTAACTAGTGAGGGTTGTACTTTCTGAAATCACAGCACTCTATTTGGTAAAATAAGTCACTCTGTAAAATGCTTTTGGAGGGGGGTTCAAAATATTAATTTGCTTTTATTTTCTGACGTGATTATTAAACTTCAGATACTACAACTACTTGCAACTAATTCTGATGACTAAATGGCCTCATGATATCCACTGAGTCGTTTTAAGAGAGGACTGAATGAGCCAGAGACCACAAATGTTTTTCTAATTGGTAAAGACCATAAACGGGTGAAACTAACATTTTGAGAGTAAGAGAGATACTGGACTTGCCTACTTTGGGCAATCTGCCTCTTTTCCAACAATAATGGTTCCTGGATTTGAGAATTAAACTTACCTCAAGAAGGTTTCTTAAATTTTCCATTTCAGATCATATACATTCATTCAAGTAACTGGGGTGGTAGTTTGTCATTGCATTAAGAACTCTATGTCCACTAAAAACATTCTTCAGTGGACAATATCACTCGCAAAAGCTAAAAAAGGATCCCAAGTATCTTATCAATATTGAAAATTGCACATACCCTTTGAATTCAGCTATTCCAATTCTAGAAATACAGCCTTCAAATACACTTGTATCTGATGTACATAAAGTATGCAAACAGGCATTAATGAGAACACGGTTTATTATAGAGAAAACTGGAAACATGCATGCCCATCCGTTGGGTGCTGGTTAAATAAATTATAGTATAACCCTGTCATAGAATGCTGCAGCTATTTTGGGCACCTGGGTGTCTCAGTGGTTGAGCATCTGCATTCGGCTCAAGGAGTGATCCCAGCGTTCTGGAATCAAGTCCTGCATTGGGCTCCATGCAGGGAGCTTGCTTCTCCCTCTGCCTATGTCTCGGTCTCATGAATAAATAAAATCTTAAAAAAAAAAAAGGAATGCTGCAGCTATTAAAGAGACTACGGCAATTTCAATACACTAGACTAAGGACTGATCAAGAAGATAAATTTATATAATACAAAAAGAATTACATAGGGCTTATATATAACAAAGTAGGTCTGGAAGGATAAAGAAGAAAACTGCCAACAAGGTTGCAGAGGTGGAATATTGGCTGAATTGTTTAAATATATATGTTACCTAGTCTACAAAAAAAAAAAAAAAGTCTACCTACAAAACTAGGTAACAAAATGTTACCTAGTCTTTCTTAAAAAAAAAAAAAAAAACTTTAGGAAAACTCAAACTATGAGGGACAAAGTAAAGAAAAAACCCAACCTCGCTCTATTCCAAAACGAGTACTTTGTTTTGCATTTTTTCCTGCTTTGCCTGAAACTTTTGTGTGGAAACAGCCATCGTGCAAGTGAAGCAGCAAACACACAACATGTGAGTTGGGTAAGGACATTACAACATCTGAAATTATCCCAGCAACTCAACTGATGTTCACACAGCTTGGACTGTAAACCTTATGGCTGGCCTATTTACAAAGTTTGGAGCTATTTTCAATCACTCAGCTGTATATCTTATATGTACATTTTCTTCAATCAACCTTTCCTGCCAGGCAGAGTGCAACATTAGCTGGCTTCCAGTAAGGAAGGCAAAGGACAGGGTGAGATAATATGTCAAAACAAGTTCTATAAATACAGCTTTTGGCCTAGTATCTCAAAAAGGAATCAAAACAGCTTCAAACTTAAAGAGAAAAATCCTACAGTCCTGCAATATCCTACTTGAAGGCTCCAGAGAACAGAAGAGGCCAAGGATCTAGATCTTGTTTCTCACACAGTATCTTGTCTCTCTCTCCCTAATCTCTGAGGGAGGTTAAGATCAAATTGCAGGTATTATTCCAAGTCAGCCTCTCCCCTTCTCTTACCCCCACAACACCCAACACACCAGTATCATTTCACTGAGCTTACTCCACCTCTTAGGCAAACATCCCCAATACACACAACATACAACAGCCCCTCCATAGCACCTAGCATCTAACTCCTAACATCTCCCAAACCCTTGACCAAGCAGCCAAGACCCCTGCCTGTCCCATCTGCCCCAACCTCACCCCAAACACATGGGCACTCAAGCAGGAAGCTTCCATATGGTCTTGTCACAGGAAGTTTATCTTGTTTTGTTGAATAGCAGGAAACTTTATTTAATCTTTCTGCTCTAAATATTGTAATCCTACAAAACAACTTTTCTGTGAAGATGCTTCTTGAGATAGTCAGGTTATATGCCAGAAATTACAAAACTTACATTTTGCTTCAGCCAATCAGGGAGTATGTTTGGCAAAGCTTGATTCATCCCAAAGGGTATACAGCCCTGGGGCAAATTCTAAATACCTCCTTAATACTGTCACTTTTTTAAAAAGTGACTTCAATTACCATCCTTTCATCACTCTTGACCTGTGCTCCTAAAAGTGTTCCTCACATTTAAATACCCATTTACATGATCTCCTTCACCTCCTCAAACCTCTACCAAAAAAGAATCCCATTCTTCCACAAAATTAACCTTGTCAGTACTTTGATTTCATTTTTACAAACTCTGTATAAAATGGGAGCTCTATCAATCAAAAAAGCGTATGAAAACATCCACTATACACCCAGAACTAGAGAGGTCACAAAAAAGGCCCAACCCCTGTCCTTAATGAGTTTTTAGTCTGGTTCAGAAGACATGACTTACAAACAAAAAGCATAGGACAGCATATATCCAAAGGAAAGCATATATTCCAAGGGAAAATCCACTGCTATCCATGTTAGAGAGACTAAAACATCTCAGGAGAGCTGATTCCCATTTCTCTAACTCAAATTTTTGTGCTATTCAAATCACATGGTCTAGGAAAGACGTGGTCTAGGAAAGATCTGCTCAAATTACTCTGCCTATCAATAATTCTCCCAACATCATTCCTTTTGAACAGATCTCCCCATTACCCTGTTACACTCACAGAGATCATTTAATGGATGAGGCAAAACTTGCCAAATCCACCCCCCACCCCTTCTCGCATTCCCCCTGTCAAGAAGACATCTCCTGATGGGGATGCCTGGGTGGCTCAGTGGTTAAGCGTCTGTCTTCAGCTCAGGGCGTGATCCTGGAGTCCCAGGATTGAGTCCCACATCAGACTTCCTGCATGGAGCCCGGTTCTCTGTGTATGTGTATCTCATAAATAAATAAAATCTTAAAAAGAAAAAAAAAAACTAAAGTTAATTCCACTTCCAATATCTTCAATAAACAGGCAGGCACTAGCAGAGATAAACTAGTAATTCTAAGGATATTCCATGAACTTGCTATTTATTTGCCTTGCAGGTTCCTATCATCAATAAATGAATTAGTTGGGATCCCTGGGTGGCGCAGCGGTTTGGCACCCGCCTTTGGCCTGGGGCGTGATCCTGGAGACCCGGGATCAAATCCCACGTCGGGCTCCCGGTGCATGGAGCCTGCTTCTCCCTCTGCCTGTGTCTCTGCCTCTCTCTCTCTCTCTCTCTCTCTCTCTCTGTGTGACTATCATAAATAAATTTAAAAAAAATTTTTTTAAAAAAATAAATGAATTAGTTGATAGTGAAGTGCAAAACTAAAGCCAATCATTTTCATGAGGAAATTCTAAAATTAAAATGGGTTAGACTAATTCACAATTCAATAATCCTAATATTCCATATATGTTAACAAAATTAATAGACAAAGGGCAGCCCGGGTGGCTCAGCAGTTTAGCGCCACCTTCCACCCAGGGCCTGATCCTGGAGACCCGGGATCGAGTCCCATGTTGGGCTCCCTGCGTGAAGCCTGCTTCTCCTCTGCCTCTCTCTCTTTCTTTGTGTCTCTCATGAATAAATAAATAAAATCTTTTAAAAAAAATTAATAGACAAAATTTACTATAAGCCTTATACCCTACACTCACACACTGGAGTTACACCACCATTTTCTAATACCAATTTTGCTGCTTACTAGCCAAGTAACTAGGGAAAAAACTGTTTAACTTCATTATAACTGTTTCCTTACCTGGAAATAGCTATAGTAACAGTATCTACCTTACAGGGTGTCTGTTAGAATTAAAGGATTTACAAAAAAAAAAAAAAGGATTTACATACATAAAGAATTCAGAACAGTGCCTGGCACACACAAAGTGCTCAATAAATGTTTGCTATTATTAACAGGCACTAAAGTTGGTGCCTATTGTGAAAAAGGATGAATCCCAAAACTTTTATTCTTTGATAAGATGATTTTATCTTTTCAAAATGGAGTAACTAAGATTCTACAGAAATATTTATTAAAAGGTGGGTGTAAAAAAAAAGATGGGGTGTTGAGGCACCTGGGTGGCTCAGTCAGTTAAGCGTCTGACACTTGCTCACAACTCAGGTCTTGATCTTAAGGTTGTGAGTTCAAGCCCCACACTGGGCTCCATACTAGGAGTGGAGCCTACTTTAAAAAAAAAAAAAAAAAGAGTTGAGGGGAATGGATACAAAAGCAATGATTGGCTGACCCATCTTCGACCTCCAACTAAGCTTGTTAGCAACCAGTCTAAGTGTAACCTTCATTAGGAAATACTGAACCACTTGTTCTAAGAGCATTTACTTACTTAATTTGTAAACATTTATTACCTCTATCATACCAAAAAAAAATTGTGGAAGCTTTCAAAATGAAAAAAAGTATAAATAAAAGGAGACCAGGAAAATTATACACACACACACACATTTTTAAATACCAAAAACAAAGGGAAAGCTGGAATTGAGATATGCTAACCAGTGTCCTTTACTGAGGCTGAGCTGAAAAATCAAAGAGCTGTCACTGATTTTAATCTCTAATGAGAGCCCCTACAGAAGGTGTATAGTGATTCAGAGTATAAACGGGAAAACATCAGTAGGATGGTAAAATGAGATGGGCACTAAGAGTTGCCAAGAAGGGGAGGGTGAAGCCAATTTAAAGCCACACTCAACAGAATTTTAGAAGGTTATTAAGTATGCAGGACCCACCAGAGAGCACCAGGTCTCAAATGCTAAACAAACACATACACCCAAAGCCAACAATGGACAAATCACTAAACAGATTCCTAAGTGATTTAAAGCCAGAAAATATCAGCAAATGGTCACAGGAACTCATACCACACAGCCACAGGGAAAAGCTGCCTCAGTTAACTTTGTTTCTCCAGCATTTAAAGTCCTTTTCTCTTCATCAGCCACAGTAACAAATATGTGCAGAGAATTGTCTCATCCTTACTCAGCTGACAAGTTCTATTCCCAACTCTGCATGCTTATGACTCACGGGGGGGTGAGGGGGGGAGGGGAGTAAAAGCAAAGTGTAAAACAAAGAAACAAACTTGAATTTAGACTTAAGTTGACTGAAAGGGAGGAATTCACTTCTGCCTAGTTAGAATATCTTATAACAAACCAAGAAAATGATCTTTTAAAAATAGAGTAATAAACCAAATACTCTTTGAAAATCTGTCTACATGTCACATTCCCTACTATTCCTTAAATAGACATGACACCAAAAAACATTACAAGCCCTCTGTAAGGCCAAACTTTACAAAGCACTCTGAATCCATGCAACACAGCATAGGACGCTTGTTGCAAAGCCCAAAACAACAGGTCACTTCCCACAGTTCCTTTCCCAGCAAAGGGCCAAGTTAAGAGACTTAGCCCTTACTACACCCTCTTCCAAAAACACATGTACAAAATCATTTAAGGAGGTGGAAGTATCTCAGTCTTTTCTACTTAAATTTTATATCAGGAAATTTGTGTGCCAAACAAGGAGTTTATTTCCACCCCTAAGAATTGATCTTTGTGACACGTAAAAAAATAAAAGGAAAAAAATACTATTTTAAAAAAAAAAGATAAGTTTCTAAGACCATTTCTAACTCTAAATTTACCACTTTGGCTTTCCTCCCTACAACATATTTTGTTAAAGAATATAAATCTTGCCTCCTTGCCCCATCCCCAAGATTCTGAAACAGTCTCTACAATTTATAACTGACAAAACAGAGAAGACAAACAAATCACCTTTTACTTGAAAACCTCAGTCCTCCACAGAAACGTATACAAACAGACAGATGGACGCACGTAAGAACACAAACTGCGAGCCCTGCTCAGGCCTGAGCCAATATCGGGTGCACAGGGCAGCCACACCGCCTAGCTAGTGGGCTGCTCCTGCTGTTGCTGTACAAATATAGAAAGCTGAAAAGTGGAACAGCAGCTTCAGCAGAACAGATTCTGCTCCGTGCTCAGAGAGGGAGGAGCAGGGACCTGAACAGCTTTACCCATACATGGTTGCTGAAAGGGGGCCATTAGTAAAAGCCCAATTATCTCACACACATGCATTCTGTTCACATGCTCCAGACAAAAACCAGAAACCCAGAGGCTGGTACTTGTAGAAGGGTTTGAGAGAATCTATTTCAGTTAAGGAACTTCTCAATAATTTCAGTCACTTACACCAAGACCCAGCCATGGCAATAGAAAAGGCAACGTGAAAACTTTACTAGGTCAGATTCTTACCAGACTGGCAGTAGAGGTGAGGCTTAATGTGTCATTTAAATTCTTTTTTTTTTTTTTTTTTAAGATTTTATTTATTCATGAAAGACAGAGAGAGATAAAGACATAGTCAGAGGGAGAAGCAGGCCCCCTGCAAGAAGCCTGATGCGGGACTCGATCCCAGATCCTGGGATCACACCCTGAGCCGAAGGCAGATGCTCAACCGCTGAACCACCCAGGCGTCCCTTAATGTGTCATTTAAATTATGAAGTTGAACACAGAAACAAAAGGTTATTCCCCATTTATGTGAACAACCCTAACCTTCACTCACCCTTTGCTGTTTACAGAATCAAGATCTCATTCCAACTCTAAGACTACGGGGGTGGGGGCAGACGTTACAAGTTAAAATAAATTCTGATGTAATTTTTTAAAGATTTATTTTAGGGGGAAGGGACAGAATCTCAAGCAGACTCCCCATGGAGCATGGATCCTCATGTGGGGCTCAATCTCATGACCCTAAGATCATGACCTAAACCAAAATCATGAATTGAACATTCAACTGACTACTGACTGAGTCACCTAGGAGCCCCTCTGATGTTAACTTTAAAAACATAATTTCCAGGAAGCCCTGGTGGCTCAGTGGTTTAGCGCCGCCTTCAGCCCGGGGTGTGATCCTGGAGACCTCGGATCAAGTCCCACATCAGGCTCCCTGCATGGAGCCTGCTTCTCCTCCCTCTGCCTGTGTCTCTGCCTCTCTCACCTTCTGTGTCTCTCATGAATAAATAAATAAAATCTTAAAAAAAAAAAAAAAACATAATTTCCCAGGATACTAGTTTAATCAGAAGCCAAATATTTATTTTACAAAAATTCCTTTGGTTAGAGCACCTTCATTCAGATTCATCTCAATGTGAAGTGTATGAAAATATCAATTTCTGGCCAGAGTGAGTTTTCCCCAAGATTAAAAATACATGGCTGATTGGCTCAAATGATTCCATACTTTAGCTCATAATGAATACTATATTCAGTATTACAGGGGCTGCAATACAAACATAAATGGTACTATCACTGACTTCCAATACTTAATATTTAGTTCTTAGGGATGATTAATACATGAGATAGCATCTGACTAGTGTTAAAATGTGGGGTACCAGGGATCCCTGGGTGGCTCAGTGGTTTAGTGCAGCCTTCAGCCCAGGGCGTTATCCTGGAGACCCAGGGTCAAGTCCCGCATCGAGCTCCCTGCATGGAGCCTGCTTCTCCTTCTGCCTGTGTCTCTGCCTCTCTCTCTCTCTCATGAATAAAACAAAATCTTTTAAAAAAAAAATACGGGGTACCAACTATAAATGCCTTACAAATTAAGAAAAAGGATGCCCAGACCTAGATTCTTCCACATGTCCCACCTACTAGCACTCTAAGGGCACCTGCTATTACTTTAAATGTGAGGCCATAATATTTGAACTAGATGATTTCTACGGTCCCTCCATTTCTGAAATTGAATCTATAATTTAAAAATGTATAGTTTCTGTTGACTTCAGAGAAAATATATTCTAAAAACAGAAAAATGAATTCAGACTATAACTTAGCATCTACTCTAACATCTCTCACATCAAACTTTCAGGAACATATTCTTCTACCTCAGAAATCTCTGCCTAGTCTTCTAAGGAAACTTTACATCGCCTTTAAAAGGAGGGAAAAGGGTGGAGGGCGCGCCTAAGTGGCACAGTCCATTAAATGTCTGACTCCTGATTCTGGCTCAGGTCATGATCTCAGGGTCATGAGATTGAGTCCTATGTCAGGCTATGCACCAGGCATGGAACCTACTTAAGATGATTCGCACCGGGCATGGAACCTACTTAAGATGATTCGCTTTTTCTCTCTCCGTCTGTCCCTCGACACTCCCTGCTCTCTAAAGAAAAACAAATGTTGATGCTGATATACTCTGAGATATTTGATTACAAAACACACCAGTCACTCAGCTATGAAGGGGAACTCCAGAGAACAAAAGCCTGCCTAGTTCCTTCCTATCACAGAATTGTCTGGTATATACGTGTGTATTAGACCAAGCTTATGGGGCATAAATACACTAGGGAGCCCCCCAGCCTCCCTGAAACTTAAGAAAACTTTTCAAATTCTCAAGATAGAAGTTATCCACCATAATTACTTGCTCTAATATATTTTATCAGAAACTAACCATTTGGAATTTTGCCATTTTCTCTTTGTCCCTAGTAGGTAATGTAGTAATGATGAGCAAAGAACGCTAAATGACAGCAAACTTGATCTCTCAATCCCACTACCTAGATCTCCTAGTGCACAAGGCAGAGCCTTGTCCATACCATCTGATATACTGAAAAAGAAAAGAACACATCAGGATTCCAGAAGTAGAGGCACTTTAATATCCAACAAAACATGCACATGCAAGCGTTCAACATTTTATTAAAAACTTTTAATTGTATATACTGGGTTTATTTTCTATCTAGTTCTTCTGAGCAGCCTGTTTTAGCAACTTTGATTTCCCAAAAAGTAACTTACTGCAGATTAATATGCTATTTTTTGGGTAAGAGCATATTACCCCAATAGCTTTAATTATCTATTACATACTTTCCCAAGGTTACTTATGTGAAGACAACTAAATAAAAATAAAGAACACAATGCAAAAGACCACAACTGTATATACTAAGAGTAACCAAACTATAAATTCAAAATCAAAAAGGCTATAACCACTTATAGTGTGGCCTTGGGCTAATCATTAGTTTCTTTCTTTTTTTTAAGATCTTATTTATTCATTTGAGATGGTGGTGGGGAGGGGAGAAAGAGAGAGAGAGACAGAGAGAGAGACAGAGACAGAGCATGAGCAGGGGTAGACGTAGAGGGAGAGGGAGAAGCAAGCTCCCATCTGAGCCGGGAGCCCAACGTGGGACTCCATCTCAGGACCCAGAAATCATGACGGGAGCTGAAAGCAGACGTTCAACCATCTGAGCCACCCAGGCGCCCCGGGCTAGTTATTTCTTTCTCATTTCCTCAAGTGAAAAACAGTCCCAGAGCAGAAGACCAGTCCATATCTAAGGTCCACAGACCTAAATAATTCATGGACAGTTTATGAATATTCCATAAATTCCTTTATATTATGTGCAAAATTTTACATATACATGCAAAATGTATTTATGCACAGTTGACCCTTGAACAACATGGGTCTGAACTGCACAGATCCACTTACTTGCTGATTTTTTTGGATACAGTATAGTACTGTAAATGGATTATCTTCCTTATGATTTTCTTTTTTTTTTTTTTAAAGAAATTTTTTTATTTTATTTATTTATTTATTTATGTAGTCACACACACAGAGAGAGAGGCAGAGACATAGGCAGAGGGAGAAGCAGGCTCCATGCACCGGGAGCCCGACGTGGGATTCGATCCCGGGTCTCCAGGATCACGCCCTGGGCCAAAGACAGGCGCCAAACCGCTGCGCCACCTAGGGATCCCTCCTTATGATTTTCTTAATAACACTTTCTTTTTTGTAGTTTATTATAAGAATTCAGTATATAATACATATAACATACAAGCTGTGGGTTAACTGTGTTATCCCTAAGACTTCCCAGTCAACAGTAAGCTATTAGCAAAGTTTCTGGGGCATCAAGTGTTTTTTTTTTTTTTTCTTAAGATTTTATTTATTTATTCATGAGACAGACGGGGGGCGGGGGGGGGGGCAGAGGGGATCCCTGGGTGGCTCGGCGGTTTGGCTCCTGCCTTAGGCTCAGGGCCTGATCCTGGGGTCCTGGGATTGAGTCCCACACCAGGCTCCCTGCGTGGAGCCTGCTTCTCCCTCTGCCTGTCTCTCTCTGTGTCTCTCATGAATAAATAAATGAAATCTTTAAAAAAGAGAGAGAGAGAGAGGTAGAGACACAGGCAGAGGGAGAAGCAGGCTCCCTGCGGTGAGCCTGATGTGGGACTGGATCCCGGGACCCCAGGATCAGGCTCTGACCTGAAGGAAGATGCTCAACCACTGAGCCATGCAGGCATCCCAGGGCATCAAAAGCTTTAAGTGGGTTTCCTACCGTGCCAAGGTCAGCATACTCCTAATCTCTTCATTATTCAAGGGTCAACTGTACTTTTTTACTTCTATTTATAGGGAATTAGGTCCATAACTTTTTACAGGTTTTCAAAAGGGGGAGGGGGTCCGTGTTCCAAAATGGACTTAAGACTAAACATATACAGTCTGTTCTACCTCTAACATCCTTTTATCTCCTCTTATACTTCCTGGTCCAAAAAGAAGGGAGTCCTCATGACTAAACCCAGTCAAGAATAAACAAGTTACCCTGGCCAAGAAATTACTCAAAATAACGTATTCAAATTAAAACTGAACCTGAATTGTTTTTAGGTGACAGACTAACATTATAATACTTAAAAAAAAGTTTTCAAGCAAATGTTAATACTATAGCTCTTCTCAGGAGGCTTACATGAGAACAGAAGTCCTCAGGTGCATTAGGGATATCCCACTATAGTGGGATATCCCTCTCTTACCAGGTGCACATTTTAAAAAGGTAAAGCTTCTAGTTTCCTACTTCTAATTCTATCCTGTACCAAAGAAAGTAACAGGAGACAATTACAGAGGAAAAATACTGGAGCATGGAAGATTGCAGTGAAGGAGACCGATAACAAGCAACCAAAGAAGCTACCCATCCTGTTAGCAATATATGAGAATGGTCACTGCCTAGTATCTCAATTTGTAAAAAGTATATTAGACAAAAGAAGAAATTAGCCTCCCACTAAGACAATAAGAGAAAAATGCGTGTCTGTTACTGAACAACTTAAGCCTAAAATTTTTAGGTTCTCATGGCAACCTAAGTCATCACACTGCACATACTGTATATAAAGCACATATTTAGAGGCTTAACTAGTAAACTCAAAATGTGACATATGTGCAATGTGGGCGACAATATTATTCTGGGAACTTTAACTTTAAAATCTTCCAACTTTATTCTGCAGCCCCAAAGATGATATAATAGAGTGAACTATGCAGAAGATGCAAGCTCAAGGAAGAGGTACAAAGAACATAAATAGAAGCAAAGAGATGAAAGGCAAGAAAATCAGGCTATCAGAAAAAGTTTCTGAACATGACTCCCCTACTGTGAATCAACCTGTAAATGGAAGCTTAAAAAACAAGACTGCTAGTGAGGACACATATTAAGATAGCATTTGGGACAGTCCTTCATGTGGGTCCAGACAAAAGAGAACACGGTCACAGACCAGACAGACTGCTCGGTAAACATGGCACTGACTGAAAGGCCCCTGGAGAGACTGGGGTTTTCTTTCTCACTCTTTTCTAGGAGCTCATGGACTATGGCCACTTAGAATTAAGAAGTAATTTTCTGGGGTGCCTGGGTGACTCAGTCGGTTGAGTGTCCAACTTGATTTTTGACTCAGGTCATGATCTTGAGGATGTGAGATCAAGCTCCGCATAGGGCTCCATGCTCAGTGGGGAGTCTGCTTGAGATTCTCTTTCTCCCTCTCCCTCACGCTCTCTTTCAAATAAATAAGTAAATCTCTCTCTCCTTTAGCAACCCAAGATGTAGAACGGGAAGAAGCCGAAGTGGAAGATGGTGGCCCAGTGCCCGCGACTGTGAAGAAGCAGGAGGCCAAGAAAGTAGTCAATCCCTTGTTCAAGAAAAGGTCCAAGAATTTTGGCAACGGACAGGACATCCACCCTAAAAGAAACCTTTACTGTTTTGTCAAATGGCCGTGCTACATCCAGCTGCAACGGCAAAGGGCTATTCTCTATAAACATCTAAAAGGGCCTCCTGTGATTAACCAGTTACCCACGCTTTGGACTGCCAAACTACTCAACTGCTTAAGCTGGCCCACAAGTACAGACCAGAGACAAAGCAAGAAAAGCAGAAGAGGTTGTTGGCCCCACCTGAGAAAAAAGCTGTGGGTAAGGAGGATGTTCCCACTAAGAGGTCGCATGTCCTTCGAGCTGGGGTTAACACTGTCACCACTTGGTGGAAAACAAGAAGGCTCAGCTGGCAGTGATCACACACAAATGTGGATCCCATTGAGTTAGATGTCTTCCTGCCTGCCCTGTGTTGTAAGATGGAGGTTCCCTAATGCATTATCAAGGAGAAGCCCAGGCTGGGGCATCTGGTCCACAGGAAGACCTGCAGCACTGTTGCCTTCACATAGGTTAACTCAGAAGGTAAGGGAGCTCTGGCTAAGCTGGTAGAGCCATCAGAACCAATTACAATGACAGATATGATGAGATCCACTGCCACTGAGGAGCCAACATCCTGGGTCCAAAGTTGGCAGCTCGCATCACCAAGCTGGAAAAAGCAAAGGCTAAAGAACTGGGCTGAGTGGACACTGTCGAATTTTTTTTTTTTAATTTTTTATTTATTTATGATAGTCAGAGAGAGAGAGAGAGAGGCAGAGACACAGGCGGAGGGAGAAGCAGGCTCCATGCACCGGGAGCCTGATGTGGGATTCGATCCCGGGTCTCCAGGATCGCGCCCTGGGCCAAAGGCAGGCGCCAAACCGCTGCGCCACCCAGGGATCCCACTGTCGAATTTTTTGTACATAAAAGTAACAAAAGGTTCTCTTTCAGCCAGTGTCAAAAAAAAAAAAAAAGTAAATCTTAATTTTTTTATTTTTTATTTTTTTTATTTATGATCGTCATACAGAGAGAGAGAGAGAGGCAGAGACACAGGCAGAGGGAGAAGCAGGCTCCATGCACCGGGAGCCTGATGTGGGATTCGATCCCGGGTCTCCAGGATCACGCCCTGGGCCAAAGGCAGGCGCCAAACCGCTGCGCCACCCAGGGATCCCCCCCTTTTTTTTTTTAATTTTTTTTTTAATTTAGTAAATCTTAAATTTAAAAAAAGAATTAAGAATTATCAGAGCCTTGGGACGCCTCGGTGGCTTAGCGGTTGAGCATCTGCGTTTCCCTCAGGGCATGATCCCGGGATTCGGGATCGAGTCCCGCATCAGGTTCCTTGCAGGGAGCTTGCTTCTCCCTCTGAATATGTCATTATCTCTCTCTCCCTCTCTCTCTCTCTCTCTCTCTCTCTCTGTCTCTCTTTTGGTGAAAAAAAAAAAAAAGAATGATCAGAGCCAAAAGATGGCTGTGGGGCATGAGAGCTGTGAGAGATACCAGATTTTTTTTTTTTTTAAGATTTTATCTATTTATTCATGAGAGACACACTGAGAGAGGCAGAGACATAGGCACAGGGAGAAGCAGGCCTCATGCAGGAAGCCCCATGTAGGACTTGATCCTGCAACCCTGGGATCACACCCTGAGCCAAAGGCAGCCACTCAACCACTGAGCCACCCAGGCGTCCCAAAAGAGATCAGATTTTAAAATGGGGGGGGGGGGGGGGCAGGAAGAGATGATGGGTCTTTAATGCCACATCATGTCTCACTGCGGAAGCAAATAAAGCTGTAACATCCAATTTTCTTCCCTATTAAATCACCTATAGAAAAAAAATAATAAAATAAAAAAAAAAATCACCACCTCCACCTATCTGTCAATAGGAACCTTCATTATGATCCATGCATTTCTTTTGAAAGACTTGAGGATGCTATGAATGCTACCTACCTTAAAATCACATTTCCATGCCACTTCTGTTAAGGGTAAATTATTCTCACTTTTCCATAAGAAAACAGGTAAACAGTTTAGCTAAGGTACACAATAAATATCTAACAGCAGGGCAGTTAATAGATGTATCTATTTTCCTGACTCTCAACCTAAGAACTTCCAGAATGAGATACTGAATTTACATGACTAATTTAATGATTAGAAATTATATTACCAAAAAAAAAAAAAAAAAAAGAAATTATATTACCACATGAAAAAAAGTGGCTACAAAAATAAATTATTTCATTATTGTTATGAGACTGGGCCTCAACAAGCAAGAAAGTCCATGAAAAGAGCACAGCATCTATAGTATGGGCTGGTAGCCCAACACTGTCCTACCACTTAATAGCTGGATGCCCCAAATAAGTTATTCTCCTCACTGAGGTTCCTAACACCCTCAGTATCCTTGTCTACCAAATGGTAAAGATGCACCATATCTCTCTTCTTCCATCCCACTCCTGTCTCTGTCTCTCCTCCCTCCTCCAGCAATGTGAAGTCTTATAATTTCTTTCATTACACTATAATTTGGCATATTTTCTAATCAAGAAAAACTTTGTAAATAAACTTTTACACAAAAATTTACTGGTCAAATTAAGAGCCAGAACAACTAAATAATAATTATGTTTTAGAGTAAAAGGAAAAGGGGACAGGGGATAAAGCTAGGATTAGAGATTTCTTTCAGAGCCAGGCCATACCTACTAATGACTAAGATATTTGATTACCTTAATTACCTTGGCTGCACAAGTGCTGGTGGTCATGAAATTCCAGAATATTAAAAACTCAGCCACATTTTCATTATAGCATTCTCTACTGTGTTGAAGTCAAGACAGCAAAAGACTGCCAACAGCATTTTCACTTTAATTTTCTGGTAAGACAAAAAGAAAAGTTAATCTTGGAGCCAAATTCTCCATTTTTAGGTATGGTAAAGTCTTCGAGGAAAAAAATATCTGTTATGAGAAACTGAAAACATTTCTGTATATCTTAGAAAATATGCATATGTGCTTTTCTTAAAAGGTATAAAAAAAAGTCTCAGGCTAATAATTTTTTTTTAAAGTAGGCTCTACGCCCAGTGTGGTGGTGCTTGAACTCACAAACCTGAGATCAAGAGTCCATGTTCCACTGACTGAGGCAGCTAGGTGCCCTTGCAGCTAAAAATCTTTTGCTTATCTATTAATACCTTTCAAGCAATTCTGAAAGAGGAAAAGTGAAATAAAAGCTGAAGCTCTCTCTGACAAGAGCATTTGATGACTGGCATACTGAGCAACAAGCCATCCAAAAAGCAGAATAAGGGATCCCTGGGTGGCTCAGCGGTTTAGTGCCTGCCTTCAGCCCAGAGCATGATCCTGGAGTCCCAGGATCGAGTCCTGCATCAGGCTCCCTGCATGGAGCCTGCTTCTCCCTCTGCCTGTGTCTCTGCCTCTCTCTCTCTGTCTCTCATGAATAAATAAATAAAATATTTTTTTAAAAAGGTAGAATAAAAAGTGTTTTGGCATTGTAATTAATAATTGCCTAAAATAATGTTAGTTTTGAACCCAAAACTCACTTTCATGTAAATGAACTACTCTCTATACAAAAGCATTCATAAATTCACCACAAAAGTACAAAACCACTTGCCTATTCGGCTTTGATTTTGCTTTTAAAATATACTGTGGCCTCCTGATACTCTAGCTTATAATCAATTTCATCTTAATAAAGCACATTATAAAAATACCTTAAGCTGAATATAGCATTTATCATCTCTTCCCTCCAACCCATTAGAGGACTGACTAGCTTGTTCCAAATATGGCATTACCTTTTCAAAGTTCTAGGGTTTAGGCAGGACATAATTCTTTTAAATAATTATCTATCTTGTCATGACTGACAAGCATGACTTAGATGGAGATAAAGGGGCTAATGAAAAAGGTCTGGTTTTGAATTGCTATTTTATTAGAGGAGAAAAACAAAACATATAACTTTAAAATTTCCCATGTAAAACTATCTTCTCTTTGAATTCAGGCAGTGGGGTTCTTGCTAACTAGACAGATAACCCCCCACGTGAGGGAAGAGCCAGAGGCTGCCTGTCCAAGATAGTGCAGAATGCACTCCTTTGCTGGGTAGAAAATTTCTCTGCATAACCTCTAAAGGTCCTTTCCTAATCTTAGAAATTGAGACTTCATTTATGAAAAGTAAAAGCATGGTAAATGTAAGGTGTAAGTAGAAACAGCAGAACAGTAGGATGGAAAATTAGAGGGCCTGAGCTGGACCTTGCTTCTGCTTCTATATGAACCTAAATTCGGCATTTAACTTCCCTTGTTTGCAAAATGAAAGGATTAGAGAAGAAAAAATCTTTGAAGATTCTAACCTGTGCCTATGGCCTCGTCCTGTGCCGGCCTCGGCCACCCACCACCTTCCCACTGCTGCACCTTACCATAATTAGGCAGCTTTTTAAAGCATCTAATTAATGGAACACAGAAATTAAAACCTTTAACTTTCTATTTCTGGCTTGTTTCAAATGTGCAATAGCATTTTATCAAGGAGTAGTTAATGCCACACAGTTCTTGATATACTGGCTTTTCTCTGAACTCCAGTGACAGTTACACAGTGACAAGTTGTAAGCAAGGAGGCTGTTACCATGGGGACCCACTAGGATTCCTGGGGGTGGATCCAGCAGGCCTTTTTTTTTCCCCGGTCCAAAGCATTTTTTGATATTCTGAATCTGGCAATTCAGAAAGCTCTGATTCAATTTTTCTTTAGCAAGCTATCTTCAAGAAATATTACCATGTAGTATATACAATGTTGAAGAAATATTAGAAACTGTTTTAGTGACTCTCTCTTAAAATATATTCACGTCTTTATCTTCCCCCATTCATAAAAACAAATAAATACAAACTCCATAAAGTTTCAGTGACCTATGTATGCTATTGTTTCTAGATCACCATTCTGCATACAATACACTTAGAATTTTTCCTATCAAGACTTGAGTCTTCCAAAGCAAGCTTCTACATGATCATATTCGAAATATTATATATTTTAATATATTAGAAATATATTAGACACAAAAAATATAAGATGGATTATAAAAGAAACTGGACAAGAACAAAGAACTGTACATTTAAATTCCAAGCCTGCCTCCAAAATTGCTGTGTGTGGCAAAGAGATGTATGTCAGGGAGATGAACTGCTACTCCCAGCTAAATGCGTGCTACCACTCAGCTTCCCCTGAGACCCATACCTTTAGAAGATACCTTAAGAAAACAGTTTACAAACCTGTCTGTGGATCTGGTTTGTTCACAAAAGCTGGAACAGTCAGAACTTAAAAGAAAACATTTTTCTAAGTTGTACACTTCCTGGAACAGAGTGAAGTCTTTCTCTAGGTCTTACTTTTAGACCAGAGCAAAATTACACCAGACAAATGAACATTAATAAGTAAAAACAGCACTTGATTTCAATAAAGAAGTCTGCAGGCTTTTTTTTTATCGTACTTGTAAATGTATCGAGGCTATTAAACAATAGTATATGATAAAAACAACAAATATAATAAATGTGGTCTTTCCATGATTATTTCCCATAAATCTTAAAGTAGTACAGAAAGACAAACCTAGAGCACAGTTTTACCACATTAGTTTAATACCAGCCTAAAGACATGAAAGAAGAGGGACTCAGAACACAGGACATGAGAGGAAGCAAACTCCTGGGTGCTTGATTCGTTTTTACTACTGGTTTACAATTTCCTTGATTTTATTTTTAAATGCATGTCTTGGCCCAGAAAAGCAAGAGAGCACAGACTGCCAGAAGTATCAGATTCTCCTTTTCTTATTCTCTGGAGCTACAGAAAACAGAGCCAGAATCAGGGTTGTCTTGAAGCCTTCTGATTTTGTCCAGGCAATATACACAAGGTTTCCAAAGGACACAAGGCTTTTACAGTACAAATCTTAGCCAACTCAATATCTTTCAATAAAAAGCTGCTTTCATTTTTTTCAGAAAACTTGAAGTACTGATTATCTTCAAGACAATGATTTGAACAAATAAGAAATTCTTGCAATTTCAGTGTTTAAAGATTTTCTTTCTATTCTTCAATACTGAACTGTCTCAAAACGTAAAATTAAAGTGCCATTCAACCAGACATGGAATATTTAAAAATTATTTATCAAGTCTCTATTTTGCTCAAAGGCCCAACAGTTAGTTCACTGAGAACTAACTATGGACAATAAAACTTCTATGCAGAGCATTCAGCTCAATATCATATGTGTACCCCATAAAGGTGTAACACTGGCTAGGTACCAGTCACAACAATTAGGCTGATCTCCAATATGAAATAGTATCTTCCAGCTTTTTCTACCCTGCAAATCCATTCCTTCCTGACTGTATACAAATCCACATTTAAAAGTTGGCTCCAGTCTATTTTTAATTCCTTCTCCTTAATATTACAGGGAAATTTTACATTTTTCTGGAATAAAGTCTTTCAACTTAATAAATACCAAATGATCATAGGAAGAAAAATTAAAAGCATTAAACTATCTTTCTCAGAGCTTCCCTCTCTCCCTCATTAACATTTCTCAAAGAGAAAAACACCACTGTGATGCTCCTATTACAGATCATTCATGAAGTTACTAACTGAGCCGAGACCAGACAGACTCCATCAACTGGGCACACAGCCACTCACCATTACCCTTTGTTTAAAGTCTCAACTGCCATTCAACTCACATTATTGTATTCCATTCAAGTCCATCAACTTTCCTTAAGAGGAAACAGTCAAGAACTAAAACAAATGTGTTACTCAACTAGAAAAGAACTTAATCCATATGCCTCACAAAAAATTCTTTTAAAAAGATGGTTCACCTTAAGTTTCCTCTGAAATAGCAGTATTAACAGTCGCATATGCTGAAAATGGTAAATCTAATCAAATAAACTAGATAATCATTAAAAACATATAAAAAAAAAAAAACTCAATCTTGATTTAGCAAAGTACCAGACTGCTCTAAGCTACAAAACAGATGAAAGTCTACACCACAGTCAGAGGAACCAAGACCTCAAGCAGCCTAAGGGAGCATGGGGGGTGGGGGGTGGGAGGTGGAAGATAGGGGGGAGCCTCTGGGGAGAATAGGGCAATCTTCCAAAGAGCCATCCATGATCCTAGGCTTGACTATTCTAAAATTCAAATGAATTTAAGAGATGTGAGACAGTGCTCTGTACTCTTTTCAAAGCGTTTGGTTATAACTAAGGGAAACCTTTAAACTAGCCTAAGCAAAAAATGAAATTAATTGAAAGGATACTGGAGTATCTTAAAGAATCCAAAGGCAGAAAGTACAACAGGCCATATCTGAAAAGTCTTTAGGCACCAGGTTTCTAGTATGCATGTGGATGGCTGCCTCTCTCTCCAGAGGTGCATTTCTCATCTATACTTCTTTCAGGATTAATCTACTTAATTATCCCTCTCTGCAAACTGGCCTTCACTGCTTCCTGATATATGATGAGCCTGAACTGGACTGTACATGTGAATGTATATGTGTAAAGTTCTCTGAATTCAGGTTATCTCCTTGTTCCCTAAAGGCTTAGATCTCAGTCACAATCTCATATTCTCATAGGAGAAACTGATTTGTCCAGTTTGAGTTAGGTGTCCCATTTCGGCCCAATAAGTTGTTACAAGAAAGGCTAGCTCACAGAGTATAGTTTAGGGACTCTATTCCTGACTCCTCAAAAGTTATATAATACATGACACGCCTGGCTGGCTTAGTCAGTAGAGCATGTGACTCTTGATCTTGGGGTCATGAGTTCAAGCCCTACATTAGACGTAGAGCTCACTTAAAAAAAAAATTAAGTTATATAATACACTAAGCAATAAAGAAATCTCTATGTTCAGAAAAGCTTAAAATCACAAACACAAAAAAAAAAGCTTAAAATCTTGCTGAAATTTAAAAAAAAAAAATGTGTCTAGTAAAATACTAAATAATATCCCATGATACAGTATTGGAATGGATGGACAGGAAAAGCTTCATGAGAAACTGCACTAAAAGACAAACAGAAATTGAACCATGAGCAAAAAACGGCTGACAAAAAATGCAATGCCTGCTCCTCTTGCTCTAGTGATATAATACAGACCTAAAGAATAGTCTTTTACTAAACAACCTCCAGTGAAACATCCTTGTTGAAAACCTGCTGTAAGGCTTAAAATGGCTATATGATGGCAACACAGTACTGCTTCAATATGCAGTAATAACCAACTGGCTGATAATGTCAGTTACACATTTTCAAGCTGCTTGTCATCAACACCCCGACTTCCTTTCACTCTATGGACCCCTAAGATTCTTGCTCAGACAGCAGCATTCAGAATTGGGCAGGCAGCCAATAGAAGGCACAGGTGTTTCTCACTAGTAATATCCCACCCAATCTAGTACCGTAAGTTGGCAGCGTCACTCAGACAGAAGTCATGCAGGAAAGAAACACTGGCCAAGCTATGTGATGTTAGTGTGGCGGGAGGGGACTGGAGCAAAAAAGAAGAATGTTTTCCACACACAAAAGCTACAAGCACAAAGAAACTGGGAAAAGCCTACAGTAAATTATCTGTACAAAACAGAAACTAGCAAAAACTTAACAGATGTCCAAAAAATACTGGGTTAAAAGACAGTCTACTTACTGTAGACTCTTAGTTACCCCACATTATCACCAAAATATCACACATTCCCACAGACTCAGAGAGAGCTTACTTTAATCTCACCGAAAACAAAAAGGTAAAAGAACAATGAGAAAGTGGTGACAGTTTCTAATTTAGTGATTCTTTTGCTAAGAGTGGCAATGTTATGTAAATGAAAACTACTGACCTTTCAAAGTTAAAACCATAACACTATAAAATTAAACAGCTTTGGAACCAAAAAACTTCATTTTGTATAATCCCCAAATTAAAGATATTTCCCAACTCAAAAGTAAAGTATCAGTAGAGTTTCAATATAGGGCAAAAGTGATATTCAACTCCATTTTGTTGTCAAAAGCTGAACACAGCTGTTAAGAGTTGGCAGTCCATGGAGATCAGAAAGTTAGTGAGCAGTTCCTTCTAAAGCCGCTCTGCACCTATGAACATATCCCATGAACACATCCCAAAGTGGCACACTAAAATTAAGTGAGGAGACGCCTGGGTGGCTCAGCAGTTAAGCATCTGCTTTCAGCTCAGGGCATGATCCCAGGGTTTTGGGATCGAGTCCCGCATAGGGCTCCTTGCAAGGAGCCTGCTTCTCCCTCTTCCTGTTTCTCTACCTCTCTTTCTCTCACGAATAAATAAAATCTTTAAAAAATAATAAAAATAAAATTAAGTAAGATCTGGGCAGCCCCCATCACCCAGCAGTTTAGCGCCGCCTTCAGCCCGGGGTGTGATCCTGGAGACCCGGGATCGAGTCTCACATCGGGCTCCCTGCATGGAGCCTGTTTCTCCCTCTGCTTGGGTCTCTGCCTCTCTCTCTCTCTCTCTCTGTCATGAATAAATAAGTAAAATCTTTTTTAAAAAAAATTAAGATCCATCAGATCTCACTGCAGTCTCTAGAACTCACCATTTTTCTTTATATTTGCTGTCATTTTCTAAGTGGAGGAAAAGAAAAATCAAAATGTTACAATCCAACAGCTGTTCTGAAAGTGAGTCTATTTCTTGTAAAGTAGGGAGGTCAGCGGATAGAGGGATACATCAAACATCACAAAGTTCTAAGAGCTAAAATGCTTTCAGAATCATTTTTGATGTTGAAGTATCTTAAGACACTACTCATAGTCTCCCCTAACTAGACTTTCTCATCCCTTTTTCCCCTTGAGGGGAAAAAATGTCTAATTTTAATGTTATTTTTCATATTTACAAAATTCATGTTCTCTGTATAAAAATTTTTAAGCAGGGGAGCCTGGGTGGCTCCATCTGTTAAGTGTCTGCCTTCGGCTCAGGTCATGATCTCATGGTCCTGGGATCCAGCCCCGCACTGGGCTCCCTGTTCAGCGGGGAGCCTGCTTCTCCCTCTCCCACTCCCACTCCCCTTACTCCCCTTGCTCATACTTGTTTGCTTGCTTTCTCTGTCAAATAAAAAATTAAATCTTTAAAAAAAATTTTTAAAGCACACAGGGACACCAGGCTGGCTCAGTCGGTAGAACATGGGACTCTTGATCTCGGGGTCATGAGTTCCAGCTCCACATCAGGTGTAGAGGTTACTTAAAAAAATGTTTTTAATTTAAAAAAGGGGGGGGGGGGCAGGGACTCCTGGGTGGCGGTTGAGCGTCTGCCTTGGGCTTAAGGCGTGATCCCAGAAACCCGAATCAAGCCCTTCATCGGGCTTCCTGTAGGGAGCCTGCTTTTCCTTCTGCCTGTGTCTCTGCCTCTCTCTCTCATGAATAAATAAAATCTTAAAAAAAAAAAAAAAAAAAGTAAGGAGATCCCTGGGTGGCGCAGCGGTTCGGCACCTGCCTTTGGCCCAGGGCGCGATCCTGGAGACCCGGGATCGAGTCCCACGCCGGGCTCCTGGTGCATGGAGCCTGCTTCTCCCTCTGCCTGTGTCTCTGCCTCTCTCTTTCTCTCTCTGTGACTATCATTAAAAAAAAAAAAAAAAAAAAAAAGTAAAACAATGGTCTGAAGGAAAAAAACTCCCATACCTCAATGCCTACAGAAAATTTTGATATTTACCCCTTTGGCCTAGGAAATAAAATTTTTAGGAGAATTAAAGATTTCCTTAGCAGAAAAAATATATTAGGTCAATATGAATCTTATGGTGGATATAAAACATTCTTGAAAAAATTTTAAGTTCTAGAATTCAAAGAAGTTTAAAATAAACACACACACATACACACATAGCCTCCATTAACATAACAGAGGTTAAAAAATAACTATAGAACAATTCTGCTGATTAATTCTGTAAGGAAACCACTACTTTAAGGACATTTTAACAGTCAACTTCATGACAAGGACAAAGTTACAATTACAAAAAATTCACATAAACTGTCTCTAGCAAATTACAAAGCTCAAATAAGGATTCTTTCTACAACATAGTTTATAAAGCAAACAACTAAGCTGATTATGATTAACTCTTTCATCTACATTACTGCTCTAAATATTAGAGCCTGGGCAGCCCAGGTGCCTCAGCGGTTTAGCGCCACTTTCAGCCCAAGGCGTGATCCTGGAGACCCAGGATCAGATCCCGCGTCAGGCTCCCCGCATGGAGCCTGCTTCTCCCTCTGCCTGTGTCTCTGCTCACCCCCCCTCTCGTGAATAAATAAATAAAAATATTTTTAAAAAGTAAATAAATAAATATTAGAGCCTGCTCTCCCCTCCCTCTATGCCTAAAAACTAGTTACCTAATTAGAAAGAGACCCAGGTGAACCTATCACAATCCAGTAGCATACCTATCTGTATTTTTCAGTTTTCTATAACATAGAAGACTCCTATCAACAGACTCTCCTGTGAGAAATACAGACAGAGAAGATGAATCTAGGAAACCACATTACCCAAGTATTCCACAGGGAGCAATGAGCTAAAAGGTTCTATGGGGAAGGATCCCCTGTGTAGCAAAACATTTCAGATGCACAAATTGGACTTTAGGAAACAATCTTATCCCTTAAGTAAACCAAGACAAAGGAAAATGTGAAACAAAAACCACCCAAAAGGGGAAACAAAATGAACACTAACTTACTGTTTATGTATGGCACTACTAGGCATTTTAACTGTGATGTTTTATTTGGTTGAACTGTGTTACTGATTCATGAGGTAAGTATATGCCCATTTTTAGAGATGAAAAAAGGAAATACCATTATCAACACTTTACCAGGCACTGCTCAGTGCCTAGCATTAGTTATCTCAACTACTTCTCACATCACCATTCCAAGTTGGTACCTCCATTTAAAATGGGAAAACAGGCCCAGAAATGTTAAAGGTGACACAATGAAGGTACCAATTTTTTTTTAAGATTTTATTTATATTTTCATAAGAGACACACAGAGAGAGGCAGAGACACAGGTAGAGGGAGAAGGAGGCTCCTCACAGGGAGCCCAATGCAGGACTTGATCCCAGACTGGGATCATATCCTGAGCTGAAGGCAGACACTCAACTGCTGAGCCACTCAGGCATCCCTGAAGGTACCAATTTTTAAGCTCATTTACTGGAGCAGTCACAACTATCCCTCCCAGGCTATGCTTTATAAATCACATTCAAATCACATCTTTCTTTCAAGCCACAAGTTCCCATTTTAAGCACTAGAGAATCAAAGATCAAATCTCTATTATAGGAAGACGAATTTTCCAGGTTTTTCTTTTTTTAAGATTTTATTTATTTATTCATGAGAAACACACACAGAGAGAGAGAGAGGCAGAGACACAACACAGGCAGAGGGAGAAGCAGGCCCCATGCAGGGAGCCCGGTTTGGGACTCGATCCCCGGTCTCCAGGATCTGGCCCTGGGCGGAAGGCGGCACTAAACTGCTAATCCACCCAGGCTAATTTTCCAGGTTTTAACAATTTCTCGTTTCTATTTTACTTGACCATTTCAGCATACATAGCACCTCTAGTAAGAAAAGTGCAGCTAAATATAGGATTATGCTAACAGCAATCAATCATGGCCTTTTGTCCCATTCAGAGGGTGCCTGGGTGGCTCGGCTCAATTGGTTGAGCCCGACTCTTGATTTTAGCTCGGTCATGATCTCCGGGGTCCTGTGCTTGAGCTCTGAGCCTGGCTCCACTCAGCATAGATTCTGCTTGTCCTCCCTCTGCTCTTTCCCCCACACAATGAGCTCTCATAAATCAATCAATCAGGGACACCTGGGTGACTCAATGGTTGAGCGTCTGCCTTGGACTCAGGTCTGCCTTGGACTCAGGTCGTGATCCCAGGGTCCTGGGATCAAGTCCCACATCCGGCTCCATGCAGGAAGCCAGCTTCTCCCTCTGCCTATGTCTCTGCCTAAATCTTCTGCCTCTGTCTCTCATGAATAAATAAATAAAACCTTAAAAATAAATAAAAAAGTTAAATCTTAAAAAAAAAAAAAAGTCCCATTCAGAAAAACTACATTGGATTTAATCTCTGGTTCAAATTGTATTTCTGAAATATTTAAACTTCCATGATACATCCTATTATTAAAAATAACCAGGGATCCCTGGGTGGCGCAGTGGTTTGGTGCCTGCCTTTGGCCCAGGGCGCGATCCTGGAGACCCGGGATCGAATCCCACGTCAGGCTCCCGGTGCATGGAGCCTGCTTCTCCCTCTGCGTGTGTCTCTGCCTCTCTCTCTCTCTCTCTCTCTCTGTGTGAATATCATAAATAAATATTAAAAAATAAATAAATAGGGATCCCTGGGTGGCTCGGCGGTTAAGCATCTGCCTTTGGTTCAGGGCGTGATCCTGGAGTCCCCAGATCGAGTCCCACATCGGGCTCCCTGCATGGAGCCTGCTTCTCCTTCTGCCTGTGTCTCTGCCTCTCTGTGTCTCCCATGAATAAATAAATAAAAATCTTTAAAAAAAATAAAAATAAAAAATAAATAAAAAATAAATAAATAAATAACCAAATGTCAAGAAATAGTTTGAACAAAAGAATGGTTTCATGCTATTTGAAGAAAAAGTATGTGTATCTTCTCTGACATTAAATAAAGTCCCATGTGTTAAGCACTGTGAGGGTTATAACAGCTCTTTGGGACAATGGCTGACTTAACAAAACTTCCAGTTCACCCCATATTCCAAGGACCAATATTAAAATTCCCTTTATAACTGAAGAGGAGGGGCAGCCCCGGGGGCTCAGGAGTTTAGCGCCGCCTTTAGCCCACAGCGTGATCCTGGAGACCCAGGGTTGAGTCCCACTTTGGGCTCCCTGCATGGAGCCTGCTTCTCCCTCTGCCTGTGTCTCTGCCTCTCTCTCTCTCTGTGACTTTCATGAATAAATAAAATAAAACCTTAAAAAAAAAAACTGGAAAGGAGGAAAAGGAGAAGGTTAGGTCAAAAAAGAAGAGAAAAGTAGGTAAGCAGATGAAAATCAGTTATGAACCTCAAAAAAAAAAAAGGCAAGCAGAAGCTCATCTTAAGATGAAAGCCTTTTAATGCAGGAGAGTAACTCTGAATAGCTTTGTTCATATTGAAACAAACCAGGAGGCCTATGATTACCCTCAAAATGTCTTACCCTAAAAGTACTAGTTATCTTTTTTAACTAGGCCATTAAATGCCATGTTTATTAAAAAAAACCCAGTTCTACACAATATGGAATACCTGGATGTCAACCCATCCCTCTAACAAAACCATTACATAGTCATAAAACAAAGGCAGAAATCTGCCTATTCTTTACTCTTGGTCCCTTCATGTGACAGTTTTTCTGTACACAATAAATTATTCTGAAAATGCTGTACATTAAAGATTGGAAATTCTAATTAGACTAGAAATTAGAAATGATGTTATTAACTATGACGGGTTACTATTATACACCTTTACACACTGATATGTTTGAATTTTCAAGATTTTTGCACATATCAGTGGACATCCCCTGTGATAGGCAACCCACATGAAGAACACAAATTCTAATCAGTTCAACAGCCTTAAAAAAAAAAAAAAAACCGCCTTTATGAGGCTCCAAGAGAAAGTGAGATATCAAGATGAAAGAGACAGCTCTAGGGTGCCTGGAGAGCTCAGCTGGTTGAGTGTTTAACTCTTGGTTTCAGTTCAGCTCATGATCCGAGGGCTCTGAGATCAAGCACTGCATCTGGGCTCACAGACCAGACTGCCTGAGATTCTCTCTCCCTCTCCTACTTCCCCCATGCTCTCTTGCACGCTCTCTCAAATAAATAAATAAATCTTAAAAAAAAAAAAATTAAAGAGATATCTCTGACCTCAAAAAAGCAGAGAAAGTCAACCACAAAAAGGAATGACATTCTGATACATGCTACACCATGGATTAACCCTGAAAACATCATGTTAAGTGAAATAAGTGACACAAAAGGACAAATATCCTATGATTCCAATTACATAAAATATCTAAAATAGGCAAATTCACAGAGACAGAAAGTAGACTAGAGGGATGCCTGGGTGGCTCAGCAGTTGAGCAGATTCTGCCTTTGGCTCAGGGCGTGATCCCAAGGTCCTGGGATCCCAGAGCCATCAGGCTCTTTGGATGGAGCCTGTTTCTCTTCCCTCTTCTTATATCTCTGCCTCTCTGTGTCTCTCATGAATAAATAAATAACATATTTAAAAAAAAAAGTAGACTAAAAGTTACCAGGGGCAAGGAGGGGGGAATGGGGAAAGATGTTCAATTAACATCAATAAGAGAAATGCAAATTAAAACCACAATGAAGTAGTGTATACAAATGTCCAATCACCATATTGAACATGTGAAACTGAAATAATACTGAACATAAACTACACTTCAATTTAAAACAATAACATATCACCTCACCCCATTAGGATGGCTACTACTGGGAACCCTGGGTGGCAGGAACCCTGAGTGGCGCAGCGGTTTAGCGCCTGCCTTTGGCCCAGGGCACGATCCTGGAGACCTGGGATCCAATCCCACGTCAGGCTCCCAGTGCATGGAGCCTGCTTCTCCCTCTGCCTATGTCTCTGCCTCTCTCTCTCTCTGTGTGTGACTATCATAAATAAATAAAAATTTTTTTAAAAATTAAAAAAATGGGGGGATCCCTGGGTGGCGCAGCGGTTTGGCGCCTGCCTTTGGCCCAGGGCGCGATCCTGGAGACCCCGGATCGAATCCCGCATCAGGCTCCCGGTGCATGGAGCCTGCTTCTCCCTCCGCCTGTGTCTCTGCCTCTCTCTCTCTCTCTCTGTGACTATCATAAATAAATAAATAAATAAAATTTTTAAAAAAATGAAAAATAAAAAAAAAAAGGATGGCTAATATTTAAACACACAGAGAAAATAACAAACGTTGGCAGGGATGTGGATACTGGAACCCTTGGGCACTGTTGGTGGGATTGTAAAACAGTGCAACCACTATGGAAAACAGTATGAAGGTTCCTCAAAAAATTGAAAATAGAACTACTATATGATCCAGCAATTTCACTTCTGGCTATTATCTAGGTATTATTAAAAATTGAAAGAAGGGTCTCTAAGAGATATTTGCACACTCACAGCAGTGCTAATCATAATGGTCAAAAGGTGGAAACAACTCATGTCCATCAACAGATGAATGGATAAACAAAATGTGGTATATACATAAAAGAAATACATATAAGTATGTATATACATATTTATATACATAAAATAGAGTATTAATAATCAGCCTTTTTAAAATTTTTATTTATTTATGATAGTCACACACAGAGAGAGAGAGAGAGAGAGAGGGGCAGAGACATAGGCAGAGGGAGAAGCAGGCTCCATGCACCCGGAGCCCGACGTGAGATTCGATCCCGGGTCTCCAGGATTGCGCCCTGGGCCAAAAGCAGGCGCCAAACCGCTGCGCCACCCAGGGATCCCTCATCAGCCTTTTTTTTTGTAAGTTATCTCTACACCCAACATGGGTCTCCAAACCCATGACCCCAAGATTAAGAGTCACATGTTCCACTGACTGAATCAGCCAGGCGCCCCGGTATTATTCATTCAGCCTTTAAAGGTAAGGAAATCAGGGCAGACCCGGTGGCTCAGCGGTTTAGCGCCGCCTGCAGCCCAGGGTGTGATCCTGGAGACCCTGGATATCGAGCTCCCTGCATGGAGCCTGCTAATCCCTCTGCCTGTGTCTCTTCCTCTCTCTCTGTCTCTCTCATGAATAAATAAAATCTTTATAAATAAATAAATAAATAAATAAATAAATAAATAAATAAATAAATGTATGTATTTATGTATGTATGTATGTACGTATGTACGTATGTATGTATGGAAATCAGGATGCCTGGGTGGCTCAGCAGTTGAGCATCTGCCTTGGGCTCAGGGTGTGATCCTGGAGTCCCAGATCCAGTGAATCCCCCATCAGGCTCCCTGCAGGGAGCCTCCTTCTCCCTGTGCCTATGTTTCTGCCTCTCTCTCTGTCTCTCTCATGAATAAATAAAATCTTAAAAAAAAAAAAAAAAAAAAAAAAAAGTAAGGAAATCCTCTCACATACTACAACATGGATGAACCTTAAAGATATTATGGTAAGTGAAATAACCAGTTACAAAAAGCCAAATACTATATGAATCTACTCCATATGAGGTATCCAAAAGCAGTCAAATTCACAGAAACAGAAAATGGATTGGTGGTGACCAGAAGTTGGGGGGGGAGAGGGGGGGTTGTTTAATAGGTATAAAGTTTCAGGTTTCCAAGATGAAAAAGTTCTGGAGACATGTTTCTCATCAACAGGAATGCAATTCATGCCATAGAACTACACACTCAAAGAGTTAAAATAGTAAACTTTATGTGTGTGTGTTTCTTTTTTTTTTAATTTTTATTTATTTACGATAGTCACACAGAGAGAGAGAGATAGAGAGAGAGGCAGAGACATAGGCAGAGGGAGAAGCAGGCTCCATGCACTGGGAGCCCAACGTGGGATTGGATCCCAGGTCTCCAGGATCGCGCCCTGAGCCAAAGACAGGCGCTAAACAGCTGCGCCACCCAGAGATCCCCTGTGTGTGTGTTTTTTTTTTAAAGATTTATTTATTTATTTATTTATTTATTTATTTATTTATTTATTTATGAGAGAGAGAGAGAGAGAGAGAGAGAGGCAGAGACACAGGAGGAGGGAGAAGCAGGCTCCATGCCGGGAGCCTGGCATGGGACTCGATCCCGGGACTCCATGATCGCGCCCTGGGCCAAAGGCAGGCGCTAAACCGCTGAGCCACCCAGGGATCCCCATGTGTTTTTTTTACATTAAAAAAAATGCAGGGATGCCTGGGTGGCTCAGCTCAGGGGGTGATCCTACAGTCCCGGGATCGAGTCCCACACTGGGCTCCCTGCATGGAACCTGCTTCTCCCTCTGCCTCTGACTGTCTCTGTCTGCCTCTCTCCGTGTCTCTCTCATGAATAAATAAGTAAAATCTTAAAAAAGAAAAAAGGAAATATAAAAAATGGCTAAAATAGCAAATTTTTGTTATATGTATTTTACTATAATTATTTTTTGTGGGATGCAAAAATAGTGATTTATTAAAGCACAAGGACAGGACCCATGGGCATAAAGAGCAGCCTTTACAATTTTTTAAAATTAATAATATAATAGATCAATACTCACTAAATTGTATGGTAGGTGAATTATATCTCAATAAAGCTGTTTAAAGAAAAAAAAAAAGGGATCCCTGGGCAGCTCAGCGGTTTAGTGCCTGCCTTTGGGACGTGATCCTGGAGACTCGGGATCGAGTCCCACATCGGGCTCCCTGAGTGGAGCCTGCTTCACCCTCTGCCTGTGTCTCTGCCTCTCTCTCTGCCTCTGTGTTTCCCATGAATAAACAAATAAAATCTTTAAAAAAAAAAAAAAAAAAGCTAAGGAAATAGCTTACCCAAATCCTATGATTCCATGGCTTAAAAAGAGCAATTTGTCCAAAGTACCCTGAGCCTTGAGCACAGAGGTGACTATGATCCTACTTCTCCCAACTTCTTCACCAGGGCCTCCACGTGACAGCTCTTCTCTTCCTTTCCAAGGCATACCATCACCTTCTAACATCCCCTCCTTCTTTACTAGGTCCAGTCTTACAAGAAAATTAAGTTAAAAGAAGCTGCAGTGGCAGTCATGAGAAGAGAGACAGAATTCAGGATACTCACCACCTACATTTAGCAGGAGAACCCAAATTTTCATGGGGAAAAAAAAATTTGTTTCTCGTGGTAAATATACGATAAATGTTAGATCACTGCCCTTCCTTTCCTTCTCTTCTTCCATCCCAGCATATGTTTAAAAGAGCAACTTTTCTGGGCACCTGGGTGGCTCAATCTGTTAAGCATCCATCTCTTGGTTTCGGCTCAGGTGGCGATCTCAGGGTCATGAGACTGAGCCCAGCATCCAACTCCATGCTAAGAGTCTGCTTGTCCCTCTCCCTCTGCTCTTCCTCCTGCCCACGCACACGTTTTCTCTCTCTCAAATAAAAAAATAAAATCTTAAAAATAAATAAATAAGCAAGCAACTTTTTCTGTGCCTGTGCTGGAATCCACTGTCCCACCTTACATGTGTTGAGCTATTAAATCCACGGCACCATTTAAAATGTATTTGTTTAAAAAAATAATAAATTAAATGTTAAACTATGTCTCTCATATACTATTAAATCTTAAATTCACAAAACTGTAAGAAAAGCTTGTTTTGTTAAAATAATAAACATCGGGATCCCTGGGTGGCGCAGCGGTTTGGCGCCTGCCTTTGGCCCAGGGCGCGATCCTGGAGACCCGGGATCGAATCCCACATCAGGCTCCCGGTGCATGGAGCCTGCTTCTCCCTCCGCCTGTATCTCTGCCTCTCTCTCTCTCTGTGACTATCATAAATAAATAAAAAATTAAAAAAAAATTTAAAAAAAAAAATAAAATAAAATAAAATAAAATAATAAACATCTGTCTAGTACCAAGAACAGTCATTTATGAGTGATGGGACTAACGGTGAATTTCTTCATTTCTTTTCTGTATTTTTTATAATAAATCTTAGCTTCTGTAGTAAGAAAATTAGGTGGACATCTTTAGAAAAATAAACATTCTGCCTCAAAAATCTGTCCGCCTCTTACACCACAGGCAGTCTCACATGTACTGCACTGAAGGTGAATTAGCACCCAAGAGATAGACACTATTTCCTCTATTTTGCAGATGAGAATAAACTGAGGCTCAGAACAGTTAAGTGACATGACCAAGGTTGTACTGCTAGCAACCGACAAAGCAAGGATTACCAGGCCTTTTATAAACTTCAAGCCCAGGGGCCTTCCCATTCCATCAAATCGTAAAAGGCAATTTGCATTATTGCATAATTTTTTACTTTCTTAAAACAAAAAACAAAAAACTACGATATGACTATTTTAAGAATAGTTGCTATGTAACTTTGGGTAAGTCACTTAATCCCTGGAGCCTCAGTTTCCTCATCTGAAAAGCAAAAGAGTTGGGAAAGATCTCTCATCTCTAATAGCCCTACATGCTAATGGATTGTAAGCCTAGATACCATCTTAGGATGAGAAAACCCCAGGCACAAGAATGAATGATTGGAAAAAAAGTTGAGACCTATGCTCTGGGCCAAGAGCCATTCTTTTTTTTTTTTAATTTTTTTTTTTTTAATTTATTTATGATAGTCACAGAGAGAGAGAGAGAGAGGCAGAGACACAGGCTGAGGAAGAAGCAGGCTCCATGCACCGGGAGCCTGATGTGGGATTCGATCCCGGGTCTCCAGGATCGCGCCCTGGGCCAAAGGCAGGCGCCCAACCGTTGCGCCACCCAGGGATCCCCCCAAGAGCCATTCTTAATGGAAACAGGTGGTGGAGAGTCAAGAGGGAAAAAAGAAAAAAAAAAAAAAAAACCACTGGGGGGAACCACAAACTTCCTGGTTAAAGCAACAGCTGAAAGCTCCAGCTTTGCTTTACTAACGGCAATGCTTCAATCTTAGCTAATTCATAATCGAGAAACCACATACTGTAAAGTAAAACTAGAAGAGTATAAAACTAGCATGGGGAGGGGGAGGTCCCGGCAGTAGTTTTCTGCACGCTGTGGTTGTGATCTTCCGGGTGGACTCACTAACGTTCAAACAGAAAGAAACCCTATGCGCGTCTATGTGCAGACGCCTTCTTCTCAGCAAGAATGTTAAGGAGGAGCCGAACTTGCACAGCACCAGAAGAGACGCCACACTTGAGGAAGAGCCAACCCAACACTTGTGGGAAAAGGCGAGAGAATACAATTAAAGCCTCTCCACAATCTACAGAGAATCAAAGACTTTTAAAAGATGAAGTTCTTGTAAAAGATTCACTGAGTTATCTGTAACCTCTTACACTGCAGACACCGTAAAGCACCGCCGCTATTGAGAAACTGTTATACAGCCTTCCGACTCGGGGGGGTCATAAAAGTACAGCATTAACTCCGCCGAGAGAAAAAGATTCCATTTTGCTGAAACGGGCTCCGACCAAAATCTCACCACCTTCCCCTCAACCATGAGGATGAGCCTGAACCCACGAGAAGCTCCTTAGATCCCGTCCTGTCACAGTCTTAAGGATTAAAACAACATCCTGCCCCAAACACCGCCACCAAGACACCACCAGCTTTAAATCCAAAGCCAGGTCCCTAGAGGAAAAACAAAAAAGCGAAAAAACACAAAAAACAAAAAAAGCTCTTCAGTGTGCTCTCGGCGCTCTCGGGTGCGAGATCCCAGCCCTGCTACTAGGCCACGACTGGGTGAGCACCTGATGTGGGGGGAGGGCGAGCCAAGGCCCTGGTGGCTCGGGGCGGGGAACCGGGGGGCTCTCGAGGCTCCGGAGGAGGCGCACCGCCCTCCCAAAGGCCGGGGTCCTGAGCCCCCCTCCGGGGGTCAACACCAAGAACACGTGGGACGTCAGGAGGAAGGAAGGGGTGTCCCGGGCAGACAGCCTGGATCTGGCACGGCGGCCGGAAAAAAAAAAAGGAGGACGGAACTACCCCAGGGCGGGGAACGGAGCCCTCGGGGACCCGGAGGGTGAAGGCAAAGGGCGCGGGGAGCGGGGGCCAGGCCACGAGGAGGGCGGGTCTCCCTGGGCGCGGGGGCACGCGCCGGACGAGCGCGGCGGGACCCGGGGAGCCGAGGGCCCGACACGCGGGAGGAGATCGCCGACCTGCCCCCGGGGCGCGGGGAGCCGGGAGCGGCCGCGCCCGAAGGGCCCTGTGACCCGCGGCCGCCAGGACCGGACCCGCCCCGCGGCGCCTCCCTCCTGCCTCCTCTCCCTCCCTCCCACCCGCGGCCCGTTAACCCGCGGCCGCCGCACTCACCAGCGGCTGCACCTGAGCCCGCCGCTGCCTCAGCTGCTGCCTGCGCCTCCGCAGCCGCCGCCGCCGCCGCCTCGCTGCTGAGGCCGAGTCCCGGGGGAGCCTCCGCGTCCCGCCGCCGCTGCCGCCGCTGCCGCCAGAGCAGAACACCCCAAAATGGCGGCACTTCCGGCACCTACCACCGGCGGGGAGGGCCGAGGAGGAGGAGAAGGGGGAGGGCGGCGAGGGGGAACGTACCACCGCGGTGCCGCCCGCAGCGCCGAGCCGAGCGGAGCGCGGCGCAGGGGCGAGCGGGGCGCGCGGCGCTGCAGCGCCCCCTCGGGCTGGGGAGTGGAGAAGCAGCCGCGCCGAAGCCCCCGGGGCTGCGGGCGAAACCCTCCAGCCCGGGGAGCTGCAGGAGCGCTCCTCTTTGTCTCGGAGCTCCACCGAGGGAAAGGGTGGGAAGACTCGGCCTGAGAATCCCAAGTCCTCGGCGCCCCGCACCGTACCCGCAGGCGTCCCGGATCACCTGGTGGGCGACGACGGCTTGGCACTGAATTATGCGCGTAATAAAATATCTGATGGATGAATGAATGAGTGAATGGAATGATGCTCGCCAGCGTTGGGCGCAGGACACACCCTCCTTGTGCCGCGACAGACAAGCAACAGGAGCCGGGCCTTCTTCCTTTGCTGAGATGCGGAACGTGAGTGCATATTGCAAGCTTTCAGAGTTAGGGGAGTGCTTTCTAGCGGGATGATCCGCTGTGTGAACGCACAATTTTGCAAAAAATCCCTGCAGCGCCAGGAAGCTCCTGAGAGTTCTTAAGAAGAGACCGATTGCCCGGTCCTAACCTGCTTCTCCCCCCCAAAAAAATGTTTTAAACAACCCAGATTAGGTCCCGAAAGACCTCCTTCAGAGTGACTCAGAAATCCCAAGATCTAGGTGAAATTCAAACTACAACTGTTTGTTGTGTGTTTGTTTGTTTTTTTAAAAAGGCTAATAATGCAGGTTCTACACCTCAGAATGACAATGAAATACACATTAAAAAAAAAAAAGAAGAAGACTTAGTTTTGGGACCTTTTGGCCCCAGCAACAGGCAAATAACTCGTGGGTTTCCAAATGATTTCTCTATAACATCATCTGGCTTCCCTAGGCGAATAATTCCTATATCCACAAATACTGATTATACTCTACCTTACCACAAAAAAAAAAAAAAAAAAAAAAAAAACCAGACTCCCAAGTTGAAGCCTCAAACGTTTTCCCATGTGTTGGAAACACCTCTTTCCTCCTTGTGAGAGGAAAATCTAATCACAGTTTTTCTGGTACCATATAGACCAGAACAATTAGCCTCTAAATTGTGCATTATCATATTCCCAAATTGTACTGTATAGTTTCTCATTTTATATACATTGATAATGCTAATATGTGATGCTGATCTTGTTACCAATTTTGTGTAATTTACTGAAAGCATCCTATATTTATAGATCATTGCAACTCATAGAATGTTGCTACATACATTACCACAATTAATTTTATATTTCTCTCCCAGCTGCCATAGAGTCTACAAACACTGTAAACAGAATTATCCAAATATGACTCACATGACTCACTTCCTTACCTCCTTCAGGTCTTGATGTAAATGTCACCTTGGTAGTTGGGTCTTCGCTGACCACCTCATTTAAAATTACATGCAAATACACGTACAGGAAGACAGAAATAATAAAATATACACATACATCCATGCTTCTAATCCCCCTTTCCAGCCTTTTTTATTTAAGATTTCATTTTTATGTATTCATGAGAGACATACAGAGAGAGGTGGAGATGAGATATAGGCAGAGGGGGGAGCAGGCTCCCTCTGGGGAGCCTAATGCAGGACTCGATCCCAGGACCCCAGGATCATGACCTGAGCCAAAGGCATACACTCAACCACTGAACCACCCAGGTGCCCCTCCTGCTTTGTTTTTAGCCAAATCACTAATCACCGTCTAACAGTATATTTTGTACTTCATACCTTACTTACTTTATTTGTAGTCTTCTCTAATCAGAAGGTAAATTCTACAGGGATAGGGATTTTGTCTGTTTTATATCCTCAGGGCCTAGAATAATGCCTACCCATAATAAGTGTTCAATAATTTTTTTTAAAGATTTTATTTATTTATTCATAGAGACACAGTGAGAGGCAGAGACACAGGCAGAGGGAGAAGCAGGCTCCATGCAGGGAGCCCGATGTGGGACTTGATCCCGGGTCTCCAGGATCACACCCAGGGCTGCAGGCAGTGCTAAACCGCTGTGCCACCGGGGCTGCCTAAATATTGGGGTTTTTTTTTAATTTTTTTTAATTTATTTATGATAGAGAGAGAGAGAGAGAGGCAGAGACATAGGCATATGGAGAAGCAGGCTCCATGCACCAGGAGCCTGACGTGGGATTCGATTCCGGGTCTCCAGGATCACGCCCTGGGCCAAAGGCAGGCGCTAAACCACTGCGCCACCCAGGGATCCCTAAATATTGGTTTTTTAATTTGACTTACAGATACTGTGAAATGGCTACCCACAATAGATACCAAAAGAATTTTCTTCCTGTGATGAGAATTCTTAGAATGTACTCCTTTAACAACTTTCCCATATACCATACCACAGTGTTAACTGTAGTTCTTATGTTGTGTATTATATCCTTCCTAAGTACTTATAACTGGAAGTTTGTACCTTTTGACCATCTTCATCCCCATCACCTCCTCCATCAATAACTACTGTTGAATTCATTAAATAAGCATATCTAGGTGCTGGGTATGAAAAAACAGAATGAATTCCTTAGGCTTCAGAAGCTTCCTGGAACCTACCCATGTGTTAGATGAAAGTAGGGATCACACCCATTTTCTTATTCTCTTGTATCTCCAGATTTTTGTCATAGTGTCTGATTCAATAGATTTTTTTTTTTTTTTTTTTTTTTTTTTTTTTTGAGAAAGAGAGAGCAGAGGGAGAGAGAGCCTGAGATGCAGTGGGAGGGGCAGAAAGAGAGGGAGAAGCAAGCTCCTGCTTTGCAGGGAGCCAGAAGCAGACTGATCTCAAGACTCTGGGATCATGGCCTAAGCCAAAGGCAAATCCTTAGCCAACTGAGCCACTCAGGTGCCCCTCAACAGATATTTCTTAAAAGGCAACCAGAAACTTTTCCCTATTTTATCTGTCTCTTGACTTAAACTCCCATTGGCGAAGAAGAAATAACATTTGTTAAGGAACTACCCATGATCCCTGAACCAGCCAGGTACCCCTATTTCATTTGTTATCTTCCAAATCAATTAAGATTTTTTTAAAGATTTTATTTATTTATTCATAAGAGACACACAGAGAGAGGCAGAGACACAGGCAGAGGGAGAAGCAGGCTCCATGCAGGGAACCCGGCGTGGGACTCGATTCCAGGTCTCCAGGATCGCACCCAGAGCGGAAGGCGGCACTAAACCGCTGAGCCACCCAGGCTGCCCCTAGAGCATTGACTCTTGATCTTGGAGTTGTCAGTTGGAGCCTCATGTTGGGGGTAGAGATTAACTAAAAAAAATAAAAACTTAAGGGGCACCGCAGTGACTCAGTTAAATGTCCCACTGTTGATTTTAGCTCTCAAGGTTGAGACAAGTCCTGCACTGGGTTCCGTGTTGGACTCGGCGCTGGGTGTAGAGCCTGCTTAAGATTCTCTCTCTCCCTCTCCCTCTGCACCCCACTTATCTCCCTTTCTAAAAAAGAAAAAGAAATAAATCTTAAAAAAATTAACAGTGCTCTAAATCCTCACAGCCACTTGGCATTGTTCTTTTAATTTTAGTCATTCTGGTAGGATATAGTGACATTTTACTGTGGGAGGGTTTTAACTTTATTTTTTAATAATTCTTTGTTTTTTAAGATTTATTTATTTATTTATTTATTTATTTATTAGAGACAGAGAGAGAGGCAGAGACATAGGCAGAGGGAGATACAGGCTCCTTGCAGGGAGCCCAGTGCGGGACTCAATCCTGGACCCCAGGATCATGTCCTGAGCTAAAGGCAGACACTCAACCACAGACACTCCCTGCTTGGCAGAGAGCCTGATTCTCCCGTTTCCTCTGCTGTTCTCCCAGCTTGTGCTCTCTGGCTCACTCTCTCTCCTTCCCGGTCAAATAAATAAATAAAATCTTTTTTTTTTTATAAAGTCACCAAGCTGAAATAAGAGAATGGACAGGTGGAAGCCGCAGACACTGCCATCAGGAGGAAGGACAGAAAGAGCTGCAAAGCATTGAATAAGCAGAATTAGAAAAGGAGCCCAAAGCTAAGAATCGGCTCCTAGAGGCTGTCCCCAAGCAGTTGCCTATAGTTGACTGAAGTTGACTGAAACTCAGGAAGAACTGAAGTACTTGACCCAATAGGTGGGGCTGCTGGAAATGTTGCAGGACCACAGTTGGGCAAGGCAATTTTAGGCAGTGAGACCCCTGGCATCACAGCAAGCAAGAAACCACACACATCACATGGGCTCTATGTTGCTGTTAGAAACTTTGCAAGATAAGTTGAAGCTTTTTAAAGAAACAGCCAAAAAACAGATGGAGCAGTTCCAGGCCTTGAAAGTAAAGTTGAAGATGAAAGAAGAGAGGGCCCGGATCGTAGAACAGCAGATTTTATATAACAGTCAAGTAAATGATTTTACAACAGCCCTTGAGGAAATGGAGCAGCTATTAGAAATGTGATAAAAAGCAAGTGGCCAGATGGCTCCCTGTTGGGGAGAAAGTCTCAGAGGAAGCCACTTGGAACATCTGCTTGTTGGCCATGCTCTGGGATTCACCATCCCCAGAAGGAAAACCGTTCTGCAGTAGAATTCAGGATGGTTTATGCTGGAATGGAGGTTCCACCTTTGAGCAAGCCTTTCCAACCTTCAGATGGGTCAGCTATCGTGAATCTCATGCAAATGTACTTGAGGGGCCTGGAAGCTCGGATCAATATCCTAGGCAACAAAGCAGCATGCTGTAAGAATTAGGACACAGGGCAGCCCAGGTGGTTTAGAGGTTTAGCGCCACCTTCAGCCCAGGGCGTGATCCTGGAGACCCCGGATCGAGTCCCATGTTGGGCTCCCTGCATGAAGCCTGCTTCTCCCTCTGACTGCGTCTCTGCCTCTCTCTCTCTCTATCTTTCGAATAAATTTTAAAAAAAAATCGGGAGACAAAACCAGCCACAGCCAGAAGACCCAGTCAGATATAGGGGAAGAGAATATTAATTGTACGATAGAGCACTGGTACTCTACAGGAGCCCTCACTGAGGAGGCACGCTGTCCGTTTCTAACTTGGGACACATTCTGTCCCATCCTGGTTGGGCTCTGACCTCATTGTATATTTATGAACTTGAAGTTAGTTGAAGTGGCTTAATAAATGGAGTGAAGGTATAGATAGCAATAATACCGACCTGAAACAATGCACCTGGGAGATTTTCACTTAAATCACTTCTGCTAGGGGCACCTGAGTGGCTCGGTGGGTTACGCATCTGCCTTCAGCTCAGGTCATGATCTCAAGGTCCTGGGTTTGAGCCCCACTTGGGGCTCTCTGCTCAGTGGGGAGCCTGCTTCTCCCTCTCCCTCTGCTGCTCCCCTTGCTTGTGCTCTCTCTCTCAAATAAATAAAATATTTTTTAAAAATCACTTCTGATTTTTTATTTTTTAATTTAAAAAATTTTCAATTTGGGGGGGGATCCCTGGGTGGCTCAGCGGTTTGGCGCCTGCCTTTGGCCCAGGGTGCAATCCTGGAGTCCTGGGATCGAGTCCCACATCAGGTTCCCAGCATGAAGCCTGCTTCTCCCTCCTCCTGTGTCTCTGCCTCTCTCTCTCTCTCTATGTCTATCATAAATAAATAATCTTTTTTAAAAATAAATAAATAGTTTTAAATTTTTTTCCTTTAAAGATTTTTTATTTTTTCATTTGAGGAAGAGAGAGTGAGTGAGAGCACGAGCAAGAGAAAGGGGCAGAGGGAGAGAGAGAAGCAGACTCCCTGCTAAACAGGAAGCTGGATGCAGGGCTCCATCCCAGGACCCCAGGACCATGACCTGAGCCAAAGGAACATGCTCAACTGACTGAGTCACCCAGACACCACTTCTGTTTATATATGTACATATATATGTAAAATGCTTTTTTAAAAGTAAATATTCTATAACTATTTAGATTATATCATTGAGCAATGAAAAAATTATAGTACAATTACACGTTGGTATATCAAAAGCTATTAAAAAGCTATATAGGAGCATCTGGCTGCCTCAGTTGGTGGAGCATGTCACTCTTGACCTCGGGGTTGTGAGTTCAAAGCCCCATGTTAGGAGTAGAGATTACATAAAAATAAAATCCTAAAAAAAAAAAAAAGAAAAAGAAAAAATATAAGCTGACATGGAAAGATGTTAAAAATACACAATTGGGGATCCCTGGGTGGCGCAGCGGTTTGGCGCCTGCCTTTCGCCCAGGGCGCGATCCTGGAGACCCGGGATTGAATCCCACGTCAGGCTCCCGGTGCATGGAGCCTGCTTCTCCCTCTGCCTATGTCTCTGCCTCTCTCTCTCTCTCTGTATGACTATCATAAATAAAAAATAATAATAATAAAAATTTTAAAAAAAATAAAAATACACAATTAAGTATTAAAAAGCCAGTTACAAAATTCCCAGTTTTGTTTCAAGGAAATACATATGTATATTCAATTCTTTTGTGTTGTTAATAACTAAAGAAAGGGAAGTTGTTTATTGTAGGAGGTAAAATATGGGGAGATGTGGGCCTGGGAAGGAATAATGAGAGACAAAAAATCTTTTTTTTTTTTTTTTTTTAAATTATTTATTTATTTTATGATAGTCAGAGAGAGAGAGAGAGACAGAGAGAGAGGCAGAGACACAGGCAGAGGGAGAAGCAGGCTCCATGCACCAGGAGCCCGACGTGGGATTCAATCCCGGGTCTCCAGGATCGCGCCCCGAGCCAAAGGCAGGCGCCAAACCGCTGCACCACCTAGGGATCCCGAGACAAAAAATCTTGATGGCATTTGAGTTCCTGGACTGTTGCCATTTGCTCACTTGCCCTTTCTAAGGTTTGTTATAGGAGTCAGTACATCACCCGTGTTGCCCAAGCTAGTTAAGAGTTGGGCATCAAGAGCTGGGGTCCGCTGGCTCAGAGGAGCATGGAACTCTCAATCTTGGGGTTGTGAGTTTGAGCCCCTCCTGGGTGTAGAGATTACTTAAATAAACTTTAAAAAAAAGAATTGTGCATCACCCAATGCAAGTATCCATCAGTGGATGGATGGATAAGGAACATGTGATATATATAGATACATATAGATATATATCTATATATAGTGCAATATTATTAATCCTTAAAAAGGAAGGAGATCCTGACACCTGATACAACATAGACGATTTTTTTTAAAGATTTTATTTATTTATTCATGAGAGACAGAGAGAGAGAAAGGAAGAGACATAGGCAGAGGGAGAAGCAGGCTCCATACAAGTAGCCTGACATGAGACTCAATCCTGGGACTCCAGGATCATGCCTTGTGCCAAAGGCAGGCGCTAAACCACTAAACCACCCAGGGATCCCCAACATAGACGAATTTTGAGGACATTATCCTAACTCACAAATAAGCCAGTCACAAAAGGACAAATGCTACATGATTTCACTTATGTGAGGTATCTAAAGTAGTTAAGATTACAGAAATGGGGGACGCCTGGGTGGCTAAGTGGTTGAGCACTGCTTTTGGCTCAGGGCGTGATCCCAGAGTCCCCGGATCAAGTCTCTGTATAGGGCCTGCTTCTCCTCCCTCTTCCTGTGTCTCTGCCTCTCTCTGTGTGTCTCTTGTGAATAAATAAATAAAATCTTAAAAAAAAAAAAGATTACAGAAACAGAAAGTAGAATGGTAGCAGCCAACAGACACATGAAAATATGTTCATTATCACTCATCATCAGGGAAATGCAAACCAAAACCACGACAAGATATCACCTCACACCTGTCAAAATGGCTAAAATAAAAAACACAAGAAATAGCAGCAAGGGTTGGTGAGAAAAAGGAACCCTGGTGCACTGTTGGTAGAAATGCAAATTGGTGCAGTCTCTGTAGAAAACAGAATGGAGGTTCCTCAAAAAACTAAAAATAGAATCACCATATAATCCATAATTCCACTACTGAGTATTTACCCAAAGAAAATGAAAACACTAATTTGAAAAGATACATGCACCCCTATGTTTATTGCAGCATTATTTATAATACTCAAGATACAGAAGCAACCCAAGTGTCCATCCATAGATGAATGGATAAAGAAGATGTGGTATATACATATATATTATTCAGCCATAAAAAAGAATGAGATCTTGCCATCTGCAACAACATGGATGGACCTAGAGGGTAAAAATACTAAGCGAAATAAATCAGTCAGACAAGGACAAATACCATATGATTTCACTCATATGTGGAATTTAAGAAACGAAATAAATGAACAAATAAAGGGAAAATAGACCAAAGAACCCCAGACATTTAAATATAGAGAACAAAGTGGCAGTTGCCAGAGGCAAGTTGGGTGGAGAGAAGTGAGATAAAGAGGATTGAGTACACTGATGATGAGGGGCACCTGGCTGGGTCAGTCAGTAGAGGATGTGACTCTTCCTCTTTGGGTTTTGAGTTTGAGCCCCATGTTGGATATAAAAATTACTTAAAAATAAAATCTTAGGGGTGCCTGGGTGGCTTAGTGGTTGAATGTCTGCCTTTCACTCAGGTTGGGATCCTGGGATCCTGGGATAGAGTACTACATCAGGCTCCCCACAGAAAGCCTGCCTCTCTCTCTGTGTCTGTCATGAATAAATAAATAAATAAATAAAGTCTTTAAAAAAAGAGAAAATCTTTAAAAATAGTACACTATGACGAGCACTGAATATTGTATAGAATAGTTTCTTAAAAAAGAATTGTAGGGCAGCCCGGGTGGCTCAGCGGTTTCCTGCCACCTTCAGCCCAGGGCCTGATCCTGGAGATCCAGGATCAAGTCCCACGTCAGGCTCCCTGCATGGAGCCTGCTTCTCCCTCTGCCTGTGTCTCTTCTCCCCCCACCCCCCGCTCTGTGTCTCTCATTAATAAATAAATAAAATCTTTTTAAAAAGAATTGTTTAACCATTATTTTTTTATTTTTTATTTATTTTTTTAAATTTTTTATTTATTTATGATAGTCACAGAGAGATAGAGAGAGAGGCAGAGACACAGGCAGAGGGAGAAGCAGGCTCCATGCACCGGGAGCCCAACGTGGGATTCGATCCCGGGTCTCCAGGATCGCGCCCTGGGCCAAAGGCAGGCGCCAAACCGCTGCGCCACCCAGGGATCCCTAACCATTATTTTTTTAAAAGATTTTATTTATTTATTCATAGAGACAGAGAGACAGAGGCACAGGCAGAGGGAGAAGCAGGCTCCATGCAGGGAGCCCGATGTGGGGACTCGATCCAGGGTCCCCAGGATCACACCCCAGGCTTCAGGCGGCGCTAAACCACTGTGCCACCGGGGCTGCCCTTGTTTAACCATTATATTGTACACCTGAAACTAATACAACACTGTATATTGATTATAATTCAATAAAGAAAAAGATTTTAAAATGTTAAAAGAGAGAGAGAGGAGAAAGAAAAGTAGAATGGTGCTCGCTTCGGCAGCACATATACTAAAATTGGAACGATACAGAGAAGATTAGCATGGCCCCTGCGCAAGGATGACACGCAAATTCGTGAAGCGTTCCATATTTTTCCTGAAAACTTCGCACTGACTGGTCATCATCGGCTGGAAGGCCTGGTGGATTTTTCACAACTCGGAGAGGAACCCAATATCTGCTCCTTGGTGTGGTGGTTGAGGGCCCAGGCTTTGAAGCCAGATGGCCTTGGTGCTAATCAGTGCCTTCACCACTTACCACTCTAAGCCTCAGTTTGTTCATCTGCAAAAAGGGAATAATGAGGAGTATCCAACTCACCTGGTTACTTTAAGAAATAAGTAAAGACAGCCCACATAAAAGTAAAAAAAAAAAAAAAAGAAAAAAAAAAGAAAAGTAGAATGGTGATTGCCAGAGGCTGGAGGGAGGGTGGTATGGGGAGGTTTTTAAAAAAATTAATTTACTTAAAAAAAAAAGATTTATTTGAGAGAGAGAGAGAGAGAGCAGAAACAGGGGAAGGAGCAAATAGAGAGGAAGAAACAGTCTCCTCACTGAGCAAGGAGCCCAATGTGGGGCTTGATCTCAGGATCTGGAAATCATGACCTGAGCCAAAGGTAACCAACTGAGCCACCCAGGTGCCCCTTAATTAATTTACTTTTTATATAATCTCTACACCCAGTGTGGAGCTTAAATTCACAACTGTTAAGATCAAGAATCAGGGACACCCGGGTGGCTCAGTGGTTGAGCATCTGCCTTTGACTCAGGGTATGATCCTGGAGACCTGGGATCGAGTCCCACATCAGGCTCCCTGAATGGCGCCTGCTTCTCCTTCTGTCTATGCCTCTGCCTCTCTCTGTCTCTCATGAATAAATAAATAAAATCTTAAAAAAAAAAAAAAAAAAGATCAGGAATCAGACACAGACTAAGCCAGCCAGGCTACCCATGGGGAGTTTTTTTATAGGTACAAAGTTTCAGTTTGGGAAGATGAAAAAAGTTCTTGAGATAGGGAGTGGTTAAAACTAAAAATAAAAAGGGAGAGAGAGAGATAGAGGGTGGTAATGGTTGGGCAACAATGTCAGTATGCTTCATGCTAATGAACAATATACTTAAAAATGGTTAATATGGCTTATTTTTAAAAAGATCTTATTAGAGAGAGAGAGAGAGAGAGAGAGAATGAGCCGGGGGAGAGGCAGAAGGAGAAGAACAAGCAGATTCCTTGCTGAGCAGGGAGCTCAACTTGGGGCTTGATCCCAGGACCCCACGATCATGACATGAGCTAAAGGCAGATGCTTAATTGAGCCACCCAGGAGCCCCAAGCATATTTTATAAAATGTATATTTTGATATAATCAAAAAAGATTTGGGCTTTGCATTACAACTGGCTAATGTACTAATATTAGCTAGGATTAAATCAAACTACTGTAACAATTAGGGGTAGCCTGTGTGGCTCAGCAGTTTAGCGCTACCTTCAGCCCAGGGCATGATCCTGAGACTGGGGATCCAGTCTCATGTCTGGCTCCCTGCATGGAGCCTGCTTCTCCCTCTGCCTGTGTCTCTCATGAATAAATAAATATTTTTTAAAAAAAACCTACTGTAACAATTAGACCTAAAGTAAATAGTTAAAACAAAATAGAATTTTATTTCTTTCTCCCTCAACAGATTAGGGAAGATGTTCCCAGTTAGTGGGAGGATGAAGAGAAAGAGCTTCTACTCAGAGTAATTATTTATGAGCACTGTCATGTATAACTTATTCCTGCTGAGATGATTCCAGCCATCCTCATCACCACTCCAGCCCCCAAGAGAAAAGGGTGTGAAGAAGACTCATGGTGCAGTTACGGACTGAGCCTGCTGGCCCTGATGCTGGCACATATCATTTCCTCTCACACTCCATTGATTGTGACTGAGTCCTATGGAAACTCAGATATTATATAAGAGAAGATAAAGAATTTTGGAGGACAATCTCTAAAAATAAAAAAAACAAAATATGTGGGAATATACATCTAACTGAAATAGTAATTATCTCCAGAGGTAAGATTACAGGAAACACTTTTTATATATAATTTTGAAGTGCTTGTATTTTTTATAACAAACATATGTTACTATTACAATCAGAAACTACAAAGTAACACCAGGGTGGAGGGAATAACAATAAAATGTTTGCATAAAAGCTGAAGCCAAAAAACATACAAAAAATACAAAGAACGCATTAAACTCTGTGTTAAAAAAAAAACAAACTACTAACCTCCTAGTTAAAAAAAAAAAAAAGAAAAGAAAAGAAAGAAAGAAAGAAAAAGAAAAGCCGAACTCAATCAGTAAAAACATAAATCCAACCTGAATTTCCATCACAGGAGAATGGGTAAATAAATGATGGTATAATTATATAAGTGATTCTTAGAATAGTAAAAATCAATGAATAATATCTACACACAACACTGTGGTTGAACCTTTAATGAAAAAGTCATAAAAGGGAGGACCTGAGTAGCTCAGTGACTGAGCATCTGCCTTCATCTCAGGTCATGATCCCAGGGTCCCCACTCAGCAAAGAGGCTGCTTCTTCCTCTCCCTCTCTCTGTCCCTTCCTCTGCTTGTCCTCTCTCTCTCTCTCTCTCAAATAAATAAAATCTTCAAAAATAGTGGTAGAAGACTTAGTTGCTGTATTTACCATTTTTATAAAACATACATTTACCTGGTAAAAACTATATTGTTTTGAATTTTTATTATGAGTATGTTTTAAAAGTAAGCAGGAGGAAAAAAAAAGTAAGCAGAAGGGCATAATGAATCCCCAAAGAACATCACTCAGATTAAATAATGCTTAATATTTTGCCATCTTTGTATAATTGCTTTTTTTCTTGGTACAGTATTTTGATGCAAATCCCAGATATGTCATGTATGTCTATATACTTTAATAAGTATGTAATAAATAAATTTATAGGCATTTTTTTACACAGCACCAATGCCATGACCACATTAACAGAATTAGCAATAATTGGTATTATCTCCATCCATAATCAAATGTCTCCAATTATTTAAAAAACATGACTTTAATTAAAGTTTTATTTTTATTTAAGTAATCTCTACACCCAATGTGGGGCTCAAACTCATGACCCTGAGGTAAAGAGTAGTATGCTCTTCTGTCTGAATCAGCTAGGTGCCCCCAAAATATGACTTTTAATAGCTGATTCATTGAAATCAGGATTCACACACGACTTCTGGTTGCCATGTCTCTAGGACTCCTGATCTGAGACAGCTGTTCTCCTATTCCTTTTTTCCCCCGTGCCTTGCAGAAACTGAATCAACTGTTCCTGTAGAATATCTATGCTCTGGATTTGTCTGTTGTTCCATATGATGACATTTAACTTACCCTTTTATTGTCTATATTCGCTATAAATGAAACTTCGTTCCTTATAACAACTGTCTGTTAACTACATTGGAATTAAAATTTAAAAAAAAAGCAAAGAGCATGAAGATTTTGGTTTCACTGCATAAATAAGACCAAAATATGTGTGCATATGTATGAATAAACTACAAAATATAAAATAGTATGCAAATGCACACAAAAAATTAATCAATTAGAAAAACTTGTTTTACATACACGTGCATAAAAATATATTCAGTCTCAAGTAGTTAGTGAAATGGAAATAAAAATAGAGTCATCATTAAAATAAAAAGCTCTTGAGGTCTGTTTATTTTATTTTTTTTTTTTAATTTTTTATTTTTTTTATTATTTATGATAGTCACAGAGAGAGAGAGAGAGGCAGAGACACAGGCGGAGGGAGAAGCAGGCTCCATGCACCGGGAGCCCGATGTGGGATTCGATCCCGGGTCTCCAGGATCGCGCCCTGGGCCAAAGGCAGGCGCCAAACCGCTGCGCCACCCAGGGATCCCCTATTTTTTTTTTTTAATTTTCATTCTTATTTTTTAAAAAATATTTTATTTATTTATTCATGAGAGACACAGAGAGAGAGACAGAGACATAGGCAGCAGGAGAAGCAGGCTCCCTGCAGGGAGCCGGATGTGGAATTCCATCCAAGAATCCCAGGATCATGATCAGAGCCAAAGGCAGACGCTCAACCACTGAGCCACGCAGTTGCCCCTTGAGGCCTATTTATATTCATGTTGGACTTTAGGATTGAGGCTATGAGCGTCCGGAGGAATATGATGGCAGGTTGGGATGTCTGGGTGGCTCTGTGGTTGAGCATCTGCCTCTGGTTCAAGGCGTAATCCTGGAGTTCTAGGATCGAGTCCCATATGGGGCTCCCCATAGGGAGCCTGCTTCTCCCTCTAACTGTGTCTCTGCCTCTCACTCTGTCTCTCATGAATAAATAAGTAAAATCTTTAAAAAAAAAACAGTAAGTCTGCTGTAAAGAAATTTCCCTCAACCACTGGGGATATTTGGTTGCCCCAAAATACATTTAATACAGGAAGACCATTCCCTGGCGTATCCCAAGGGCTGGAATATTGTCTGGAATATATAGGCTTCTCAAATACTTTCAGTCAAATTGAAATCCATATACTGGGTGCTTCTGGCTGGCTCAGTCCATAGCGCGATGCAACTCTTGGGTTGTGAATTCGAACCCCATGTTGAAGGTACAGTTTACTTAAAAAAAAAAATCCATTTACTGGAATACTGTGTAATTGTTTGAAAAGCATAAAGTAAATGTACACGTATCTACATTGACATGCCATAATACCCATAAATACTGTTGCATAAAACAGCAGGTCATACAATAGTAAATATAGGATGAGTCAATTTTTATAAAATATACTTTAAGTATATCTAGAATGGATTGGGGCACCTGGCTGAATCAGTTGGTGGAACATACAACTCTTGATCTCAGGGTTGTGGGTTCAAGCTCCACATTGTGTTCAGAGCTTCCTTAAAAAATAAAATCTTAGGGGCACCTGGATAGCTCAGTCTGCTGAGCATCCGACTCTCAGTTTCGGCTCAGGTCATGATCTCAGGATTGTGAGATCAAGCTCTGAACCCAGCTCATGTGCTGGGCATGGAGCCTGCTTAAGAGTCTCTCTCTTTCTGCTCCCTATCTAAAATACATAAATAAATTAAGGGATCCCTGGATGGCTCAGCGATTTAGTGCCTGCCTTCAGCCCAGGGTGTGCTCCTGGAGTCCTGGGATTGGGTCCCACATCGGGCTCCCTGCATGGAGCCTGCCTCTCCCTCTCTCTGTGTCTCTCATGAATAAATAAATAAAATCTTTAAAAAAATAAGTAAATTAATTTTTAAAAATGAAATCTTTTATTTTTATTTTTTTTCCAAAAATCTTTTAAAATAGAATTAATGGGTAAATGTGTGATAAAATGAAGTGTTAATTGTAGAATTTAGTTGGTGGTTATACAGGTTTTTCCTGTGCAATTTATTCAGTTTTCAGTTAATTTATTTTATCATGAAAATGTTTATCGGAGGATCCCTGGGTGGCTCAGCGGTTGGGGACCTGCCTTCCGCCCAGGGTGTGATCCTGGAGTCCCAGGATCGAGTCCCGTGTCAGGCTCCCTGCATGGAGCCTGCTTCTCCCTCTGTCTGTGTCTCTGTCTCTCTCTCTCTCCATGTCTCTCATGAATAAATAAATAAAATCTTTAAAAAAAAAAAAAAAGAAAATATTTATCACAAAATGTTGAGAAAATATATGTGTATAAAAATCTGTTATTTCTGAAGAGTGCATTGGGGATAAGGATGGAACTTTTCAGATTATGTACTTTATATAAAGCAAAAATTGTAAATGATTCTTTGATACAGTAATTCCACTTTAGGAATTTCTAAATTCCACTATCCTATCATAGTAAGTCTAAATATGGAAAATACAGAAATATAGAAACAATTTTCATGCTGGAATTATTAAAAAAATGTGGAAATATCCTAAATGTCCAATAACAGGAGAATGATCATATTATGGTGTAGTAATTAGGATCATTCTAAATGGTAAAGACAATGTAATAATATGGCAAATCCTTATAGCACATTTCATGATAAAAATGGATACAAAAGCTTGGTGACTGGGACGCCTGGGTGGCTTAGCGGTTGAGCGCCTGCCTTTGGCCCTGGCCGTGATTCTGGAGTCCTGGGATCGAGCCTGCTTCTCTCTCTGCCTGTGTCTCTGCCTCTCTCTCTCTCTCTGTGTGTGTGTCTCACGAATGAATAAATAAGTAAAATCTTAAAAAAAAAAAAAAAAAAAAGCTTGGTGACATGATTACAATTATTATTATTATTTTTTTTTAGGGAAACCTGGGTTGCTCAGTGTTTGAGCCTTTGGCTCCGGGCATGATCCGTGGGTCCTGGGATCGAGTCCCACATCGGGCTCCCTGAAGGGAACCTGCTTCTCCCTCTGCTTATGTTTCTGCCTTTGTGTGTCTCTTATAAATAAATTAATATAATCTTTAATTTTTTTTTAATTTTAAGTAATCTAAAGTCAATATGGGTCTTGAACTAACAAATCCTAGATCTAAAGGTGCATGCTCTACTGACTGAACCAGCCCGGTGTCCCTACTATGCTTTTTTTTTTTTTTTTTTTTTTTAATTTTTTATTTATTTATGATAGTCACAGAGAGAGAGAGAGGCAGAGACACAGGCGGAGGGAGAAGCAGGCTCCATGCACCGGGAGCCTGATGTGGGATTCGATCCCGGGTCTCCAGGATCGCGCCCTGGGCCAAAGGCAGGCGCCAAACCACTGCGCCACCCAGGGATCCCCCTACTATGCTTTTTAAAAATGGTACATATAGGGGCACCTGGGTGGCTCAGTCAGTTAAGCGTCTGCTTACAGCTCAGGTCATGATCCCATGATCCCTGCTCAGTGGAGAGCCTGCTTCTCCCTCTCTTCCTCTGCTGCTCCCTCTGCTTGTGCACACTGTGTCAAATAAATAAATAAAATCTTTTAAAAAATTAAAAAATAAATAAAAATGGTACATATAGACCACATAGTGTTATCATATGACCGAACAATTCCATTCTTAGGTAGATATCCAAGAGAAATGAAAATATATGTCCACACAAAAAGTTGTATATGAATGTTCACAGCAGCATTATTCAAAATAGCTAACAAGTGTAAAAAGTCAAACGTCTGTCAACTGATAAATGAGGAAACAAAGTTTGATATATCCGTACAATGGAATACTATTTGGCAATAAAAAAATACAGTACTGGAGTGCCTGGGTGGCTCGGTTGGTTAAGTGTCTGACTCTTGATCTCAGTTCAGGTCTTGATCTGAGTCCTGAGATCAAGCCCTGAGTTGGGCTCCATGCTGGGAGTGGAGCCTACTTAAAAACAAAAACCGGGGATCCCTGGGTGGCTCAGCGGTTTGGTGCCTGCCTTTGGCCCAGGGCGCGATCCTGGAGTCCCGGGATTGAGTCTCGCGTCGGGCTCCTAGCATGGAGCCTGCTTCTCCCTCTGCCTCTCTCTCTCTCCTCTGTGTCTATCATAAATAAATAAATAAATCTTTAAAAAAAAAAAAAAAACAGTAGTGACACATGCTACAATATGAATGAACCATGAAAACATTATGCTAAGTGAGAGAAACCAGACTCAAAAGACACATATTGCAGTTCATTTACTTGAAATGTCTAGAACAGGCAAATCTATGAGACAAGTAAATTAGTGGTTGCCCAGGGCTGTGGGGAAAGGGGATATGGGACTTGGCTGGGGGTGGGGGGGTATGAATAATGATATGTTCTAAAATTGATTGGGGAAGGGCACCTGAGTGGTTCAATTGGTTAAGCTTCCAACTCCTGGTTTCCACTCAAGTGGTGATCTCGGGGTCATGAGATTGAGTCCTGCATCCAGCTGCAAGCTCAGCAGAGTCTGCTGGAGGTTCTTCCTCTCTCTGCCCCTCCACCCACTCTTGCTCTTTCTCTAAAATAAAAAAAAATAATAAAATGTGATGATTGCACAGCTCTGAATATACTAAAAACTATTGAATTGTACACTTTAAATGGGTGAACTGTATGGTATGTGAGTTGTATCTCAAAGCTGTTACAAAAAAGTTTTCTAGTGGTACAGTTAGGAAATTGAAGGAAAAATACATGTACGGACACCTGGGTTGCATTGTCTGAAGGTACAATGGCTCAGGGAGTGATCCTGGGTCCGGGAATCGAGTCCCATATTAGGCTTCCTGTGAGGAGCCCGCTTCTCTCTCTGCCTATGTCTGTGCCTCTCTCTCTCCCTCTCATGATAAAAAAATAAATCTTAAAAAAAAAAAAAAAAAGAAAAAGAAAAAGAAATATATCTGTGGTGGTGAAATTATGGATAATTAGAGGGGCACCTGGGTGGCTCAGTCAATTTAGTGTCATCCTTCCACAGAGGTCATGATCCCAGGGTCCTCGGACTGAGACCCTAGAAGGCTCCTTGCTCACCAGGGAAACTTCTCCCCTGCTTGTGTTCTCTCATTCTCTCTGCCAAGTAAATGAATGAATAAATCTTTAAAAAAATATATGGGTAATTCGAGTAAGTTCTACTTCCCTGTATTTTCCAATTGTTATTAGTATCTATTACTTTTTAGATTTTTTTTCTTTTTTCTTTTTTTTTTTTTAAAGATTTTATTTATTTTTTATTTTTTTTTAATTTTTATTTATTTATGATAGTCACACAGAGAGAGAGAGAGAGAGAGAGAGGCAGAGACACAGGCAGAGGGAGAAGCAGGCTCCATGTACCGGGAGCCTGACGTGGGATTCGATCCCGGGTCTCTAGGATCAGGCCCTGGGCCAAAGGCAGGCGCCAAACCGCTGCACCACCCAGGGATCCCTAGATTTTTTTTCTTAAGTAAACTCTAATCCCAAGGTGGAGCTTGAAATCACAATCCCAAGACCTGCATGTTCCACTGACTGAGCCAGCCAGGCGCTCCAAGTATGTATTACTTTTACAAGGAGAGAAGAAACTTTAAAAAAAAAAAAAAAAAAAAAAAGCACCAGACGCCAGATGCCTGGGTGGCTCAGGGGTTGAGCGTCAGACTTTGGCTGTGGGGGTGATCCTGGAGTTCCAGGGAGCCTGCAGGGAGCCTGCGTCTCCTCCCTCTAGAGGCCTGTGTCTCTGCCTCTCTCTGTGTCTCTCCAGAATAAATATATAAAATCTTAAAAAAAAAAAAAAGTACCAGACGCAAATAAAGAGCACCAGATGTAGGTTCCACTTAAATGTAAATAAGCAGCATCACAACCATTTCTCTTACCTCTCTGTAGGTTGTGGTTTTTACGTTTAAGCTTATCACAATATTTTCTTAATTTATCTTCATAGTTAGATTTTGTATATATGTTGTTAGAGATTTTATTCATTCATTCATTCATTCATTTATAGATCTTTCATTCATTCATTTACTTATTTATTCATAGATTTCATTTATTTATTCATGAGAGACCCAGAGAGAGAGGCAGAGACACAGGCAGAGGGAGAAGCAGGCCCCTGTGGAGAGCCCGCTGCGGGACTCGATCCCGGGACCCCGGGATCCCGACCTGAGCCAGAGCCACCTAGGCTTCCCTAGGGATTCTATGGATATACTTTTTCTTCATACTCACACACACTGGGGTTCGGGCAGGAGGAGGGCGCAGGGAGTCCAGGCAGATGGGGAGGGCGGGACCCCGTCAGCCCTCTCCGCCAAGGTAGCCCGGCCTAGAAGCTCAGCGCCCCTTCTTCAGCCCTCCCCTCAGGGTCTCTTCCCCGACGGGTCTTCCCTCGCTGGGGTCGCCGCCCCCTCCCTGCGGCGCGGGCCCCCCTCGGGTGGGGGGAGTCCGCCGGCCGCGGGCAGGGGCCCCCGTGTCAGGCCCGGCGGAGCCCCAAGCCTCGGGCCCCGCCGTCCCGCCCGGGACTCCCCGGCCCTCCCCTCGGCCGGCGGCCCCTCCTCCCGGACCATGGAGCCCGGCGCGGGCGCCTCGGGCTGCGCCGCCGAGCGCCGAGAGGCCGGGCCCGAAGCCTCGGCGCCGGAGGGGCCCGCGGCGACCGCGGCGCCTTCGCGGGAGGCGGCGGACGAGTGGCCGCCCTCGTCCCCGTCGCCCTCGGGGCTCCTCTCGCGGCCGCGGCCCGCGAGCCTCGGCGTGGGCGAGGCGCGGCTGCGTGAGGCCGGCGGGGGCAGGATGGCGGCCGGCGGGTTGCTGGAGGCCGGCCTGGCCCGGGTGCTCTTCTACCCGACGCTGCTGTACACCCTGTTCCGCGGGAAGGTGCCGGGCCGGGCGCACCGCGACTGGTACCACCGCATCGACCCCACGGTGCTGCTGGGCGCGCTGCCGCTGCGGAACATGACGCGCCGGGTGAGCGGCGCCGGGGGAGCCGGGCCGGGAGGCCGGGCCGCGGCGGACCGGGAGCCGGCGAGCGCCGCCCGCGCCCCCGCGGCCCTCCCTGAGCCCCGTCTTTGCCTCGGCAGCTGGTTCAGGACGAGAACGTGCGCGGGGTGATCACCATGAACGAGGAATACGAGACGCGGTTCCTGTGTAACTCCTCAAAGGTGAGGGGCCGGGGGCGGCCGGGGGCGGAGGGAGAGGCGGGAGAGGCGTCGCCGAGCACCCGGCCCCTGCGGTCGCGCCCCGGCCGGCTCCTCCGCCTCGGGAGCGGCGTCCGCGCTCCCGGCCTAAATGGCTGCGGCCGGAGGTAGAAACTAATCGTGAAAGAGAAACCCGTGAGAAAGGCGTTTAAAAGTAGAACCAAGTCTGACTACTCCTTTATGCACAAAGGTTTCCTTAATTTCCGGAACTCGAGTCAGTAACCAAATCGGAAGGCCGCTTTCCCAAGGCTTGCTGATTGCATTCATTCAACACTTAGTGAGCGCTGCCGGGCACTTCGTGAGGCACCCAAGACCGAGACCCTATAAACCAAGAACAAAAGCCCCCTCTCGGTCCCCAAGAGTAATTTATCATAAAACAATCCCTTGAAAAATTATACAGGCTTCAATTTTTGGCATCGACTTGAGGGAATTGTTATTCATATGTTAATGATAGAGTGGAAGTATTGTCACAACAGAGTTCAGACCTAAAACAATTTTTTAAAAGATTTTTTAAATTTTTTTACTTACTCATGAGAGACACATTGAGAGAGAGAGAGAGGCAGAGACACAGGCAGAGGGAGAAGCAGGCTCCATGCAGGGAGCCTAACGTGGGACTCGATCCTGGGTCCCCAGGATCAGGCCCTGGGTAGAAGGCGGTGCTAACCCGCTGAGCCACCCGAGTTGCCCCCTAAAACAATTTTCACTAGGTTTCAGTGCTTGTGGAGCTCTCCACAACAGTCATCAGACATGGCCCTATCTTTATATAAAGATGTTGCCCTAAGACGCCTGGGGGCCCAGTCAGTTAAGCTTGGAACTCTTAGTTTTTCCCTCAGGTCATGATCTTAGGGTTCTGAGATCAGCCCTGCCTCTGGCTCCCTTTTGGGTGTGGAGCCCGCTTAAGACCGCCCGCCCCCAAAATAATTAAATAACGATGTTGCCCTGTCTTTATTCCGTTTGACATCTATTAGCACTCACTACATAGTCATCTTTCTTGTTTACTGTGTTGATATAGCCTGTTGAAGATGCTGTTACTTCAACTGATAGTTTTTGTAACCTTAGAAATGGACTCACATTTAAAATATATTCATTAGTGATGACATACATTTCTACGAAATGGATAACAGTTTCTTGGATTTCCCAAAGTACTTTGCTACAAGGTTTCAGGAATTATTAGCCAAAATGTTAAATGTTCCTTAGTGTGGTCAGTCCTGTGGAATAAGAGTCACAAAAAATACTTGGTCTCTGGGTCTGAGGCATTGACACTTGTATGATGCAGCTATAGTACCCAACTAGCCTAGAGAAAAGAAATCTCCAAGGCAGTGCTTCTCACATTTTAATAAACATAAATATTATCTGGCAGTATTGTTCAAATAGCAGATTCCTAAGTACAACCCCCTAGAAATTCTGATTCAGGAACTTTAGGGTGGGGTCCACGAATCTGAATATTTAGCTAACTCCCCAGGTATTTCTGGCATAATGGATACAAAGCCCCATGCTGCAAAATGCTGTTCTTTTGTTAATTTCATGAGCAGTATATGACCTTCCCTCTGTCATAAAGTCTTAAGTCATAAAGTTCAGCCAAACAAATAACCAAAAGAAAATTAAATGGGGCAACTGGGTGGCTCAGGCAGTTAAGCCACTGCCTTAGGCTCAGGTCATGATCTCAGGTCACATGGGGCTGGGATCAAGCCCCATGGTGGGGCTCCCTGCTCAGCAGGAGAGCCTGCTTCTCCTTCTCCCTCTGCCCCTGATGGTGTGCTCTCTCTCTCAAATAAATAAATGTTTTTTAAAAGAAAAAAGAAATAAGCAGATTAATAACCATTAACTGGAGCCTATCTGGAGTCTTTTTTTTTTTTTTTTTTTTTAAGATTTTATTTATTGAGACAGAGGGGCAGAGACATAGGCAGAGGGAGAAACAGGCTCCTCGAGGGCAGCCCAGTGCGGGACTTGATCCTGGGACTCTAGGACCACGCCCTAAGCCAAAGGCAGATGTTCAACCACTGAGCCCCACCCAGGCGTCCTTTTTTTTTTTTTTTTTTAAGATTTTACTTTTTAAGTAATCTATACCCAAGGTGGGACTTGAACTTACAACCAGATCAAAAGTCACATGCTCTACTGACTGAGCCACCCAGGCATCACCTTATCTGGAGTTGTAAGGCAAAAAATTAAAAAAATAAAAATAAATTTTATTGATATGCCAGAGGCCTTATTTCTCCTATTGCTTATTCTTTTCTTCTGAAGTGATAATGTACTAACAAAGGTAGGTGTGTTGTTTTATTTTTATTATTACTATTTTTTTTAAGATTTTATTTATCTGAGAGAGTATGTGTTCACAGGAGAGCACAAGTGGTGGAGAGGGAGAAGGAGGCTGCCCGTTGAACAGGGAGCCTGATGTGAGGCTCAATGTGGGGCTCAATCCGAGGACCCTGGGAGCACAACCTGAGCTGAAGGCAGATGCTTGCTTAACTAACTGAGCCACCCAGGCACCCCAGGTGTGTTAATTTTGAAATGGTAACGTTATTTTCTACCATGTACTCTCTCCAAAAAAAAGTGGTAAAGAAGAGACTTATAGACAGAAAAATAGAAAGCTCTTGCAAAATTCAGTAGCCCAACCCTGCAGCTGGGTCACTGCACAGGTGCCAAGATTATGCAAAAACAGTTACACAACTTTTGTAGATGAATTTTATACAGCTAATATTTTGTAGCTAAAGATTCAAATACGGGTGTCTGGGTGGCTCAGTTAGTTAAGCATTTGTTTTCTGTGCAGGTCAAGATCTCAGGGTATTAGGATCGAGCCCCCACATCTCCCTGCTGGGTGGGGAGCCTGCTTCTCCCACTACCTCTGCCTGCAGCTCCCCTTGCTTGTGCTCTCCATGCATGTGCTCTTTCTCAAATAAATAAAATAAAAAGATTCAAATACCCAAAGGGCACTTTTTTTTTTTTTAATTATTATTCATGGGAGACACAGAGAGAGAGGCAGGCTCCATGCAGGGAGCCTGATGTGGGACTCAGTCCCGGGACCGAGGGATCATACGCTAAGCTGAAGACATGCTCAACTGCTGATTTACCCAGGCATCCCCCAAACGGTACTTTGGGAACATTTAAAATCTTGAACATAATTCTAACTCAGTAGCACAGCTGTTGTTTGATAAAAGACCAGCAATGCGGGTTATCCATTTTATAGACAACTCTGTAAGAAGTTTCTTGTTTAGAAAATAGTAAACATCAGGCTTTTTTCATTCTCTTTTTTATGCTGGTGGACCTGGTTCCAGGAATGGAAGAAAGTAGGAGTCGAACAGCTGCGGCTCAGCACAGTAGACATGACTGGAGTCCCAACCTTGGCTAACCTCCAGAAAGGAGTCCAGTTTGCTCTCAAGTACCAGTCGCTGGGCCAGTCTGTCTACGTGCATTGTAAGGCTGGGCGCTCCAGAAGTGCCACTATGGTGGCAGCGTATCTGATTCAGGTAGGAAAGGTCTTTCTGGACTGGTTTATTTACAGCATATTTCTAGAACTTCAGTAACATGGTCTACTGAAGGCCTTGTTAGAAGGAGCCATTTCAGGCAGTCCCCAATATCAGGCTGTTGGGAGGTGGAAAGCACCTGAAGTTTGTAGATAGGCTGACCTCTGGCTTTGCCACCTGCCAGCTGTGTGACGTTAGGCAAAAGTGGCGTCCCCTCCCTGATCCTCAAACTAAATATGTCTTGAAGGTTGAATGAGAAAGAATGTCAAGCACTGACCTATGGCAGGCACTCAAAAAATGAAGTTGCAAAAGATGTTAACACTAGTAAAAGGCTAAAATAAAAACACTTCTTATAAATAGCATGCCAGGAAATCTAGTATTGTAGATAATAGTGCTGGTCACTTACAGCTTTGTAGGACTCAAGATTTCTTTTTTCCTTTTTTTTTTTTTTTAAGATTTATTTATTTATTTATGATAGACAGAGAGAGAGAGAGAGAGAGAGAGAGAGAGGCAGAGACACAGGCAGAGGGAGAAGCAGACTCCATGCCTGGAGCCGGATGTGGGACTCAATCCCAGGACTCCAGGATCACGCCCTGGGCCAAAGGAAGGCGCCAAACCGTTGAGCCATCCAGGGATCCCCCAGACTCAAGATTTCTTAAAGTAAAAAAAAAAAAGTAAAAAAAAAAAAAAAGATTTCTTAAAGTATTTCAGGATAAAGTTCCGGACATCAGTTTTTAGAAACAGGATCTAACCGAATTTTGTCTATCACTTTATGATTGGCAAGTGTGAGGCTTTTAAAACTATTTATAAGCAAATATTCTCTAGTCATTACTCCTTGTTACACAACCCCCAACATGACTTATTCTTATTACTGTCTGGCTCCTGTAGAGCATTTACTAAGTTATGTGGATAGTTTAAGGAAAAAGGAAATGTTGAGGTAACAGGCCTGGCTTTGAATTGCTGTGGACTGGTAAGTATGTGATTTAACAATATTAAAGCTTTGATCATTAGGACTCCATTTACTGGAAATGGGTTCTCAGGAGGATATTTTGGACTTAGGGAGAATTGACACAGCTAGGGCTGAAATCTGTAGTTTCTTGCTTTTGTTGAGATCTAAACCAAGAGGTATCATTAGGGATACAAAGATAACCCTCCTACTTAAATCTGAAAGTGCTGTTTTCTTAGCCATGGGGCCAAGTTGAATAAAAACATCTACCATATACTCTCCCCAGGAAACTTATAACCAACAGCCCAGCTCCCAGAGGACATCTAATAGACCTATGCAGGCTTGAATTTAGATCTCAGCTTTGCATGTTAAACCTTCTTTTTCCAGGGTTGGAAAGAAAGACTGACTTTTTCCAGGTTTGGCAGAAAGACTGACTTGCCCCTCCCCCCCAGCCTACTGCAAAGTATTGTGGAACTGGTTGACTGAGGGAGTTACAGTGCCCCCTCCCCTCTGTTTATGATATATGGGCATGTTTTTGAACTACCGCCCTCCCCAAATGAAGTTTTTAAAATAATGAAATTCTGAGAGTCTGTTAGCACCTGTTATTAGGTCAAGGACACCTTAACACCTGCTCCTTTCTTTCTCTGATTTCCCAATCCTGTACTTCAGGTGTACAACTGGAGTCCAGAGGAGGCTGTAAGAGCCATCACCAAGATCCGGTCACACATCCACATCAGATCTGGCCAGTTGGAAGTTCTCAAAGAGTTCCACAAGGAGATTACTGCAGGGGCAGCAAAGGATAAGACTTGTCACACATCACAGACGTGAAATACACAGATTAGAAAGAACTCAAGACAACGCTGCTTGCTACAGAATCAAATAGTTTTAACAGGACCAAGGGGGCCTAAGCCCAGACTTGACATAGCAGAAATGTGCTAAGTAATGGATAATTTTGCTCCCTTTGTCTTGTTTCACTTTTCTGAAGTAACACTGTTGTATGTCTAGAGAGATTTAGTGTGGCTTCAATTCACTGGCTATGGGGATATGGGATGAGGGTCTTTGTTTTCTCAAGTAGAGTCAAAGAAATCTATTGTGTATGCAGTGCTGTGCTTAATAATATTTAGCATGACTCAGAAACATTTAACATGGGAAAAGAGAGGAGAAATACTCAGCTCAGTCTCTTTGCCACTTTGTTTTTTTTTTTTTTTTTTTAAACATTTAATTTTTTTTTTTTTTTTAATTTTATTTATGATAGTCACAGAGAGAGAGAGAGAGGCAGAGACATAGGCAGAGGGAGAAGCAGGCTCCATGCACCGGGAGCCCGACGTGGGATTCGATCCCGGGTCTCCAGGATCGCGCCCTGGGCCAAAGGCAGGCGCTAAACCACTGCGCCACCCAGGGATCCCTCTTTGCCACTTTGTTAGATCCCAATTCACTGGCCCCATGGGGCTCTCCTCCCCTTTTGGAACAATGATCCTGTGTGTAGAAAAGGATCCAATCAGTATTGTGGCAGGTATGTAATCCATTTACCTTAGGAAGTCACCCCTTCAGAATTCAAAACAGACACACATATCCCTTCAAAAACTTTTATTTGTATGAACAGCTCCTAGCTCTTGGCTTACCTTAGAGCTTTTAAAAGAGTAGAGACCTTATATATTTAAGTTTGAAAAAAGTTTCTGCTATTAATCAGAAATAATCCTTCCTACTTCTTTCTGGCTTACTCCTTGGAGTAAGCCAAAAATAAAACCAAAGTGTACGTTTCCTGACAGGTGAGAAAACACAAGACGCAACATCCTGAATTCTAGAGTTGGCGCTTGCTGGTGAAGGACACCTTCAGCTTAGACCATTCTCCCAACCAAAGCCCAAATGAAAACTCTAACACCTAATTCTTTGTGGGAAAATTACCAACTAGCCACTTTGCAGGTTATAGAAAAAAAGGAAGATGGGGCATCTTTCCTTCTGTCCTGGGATCAGAGGTGCTTCTACTTAACACTGATCAGGGAATGAGGGGAGGCTGTGCCTACTGTCTGAGAAATGGCTTGCTCGAGCCATCTGCAGTGAGGCACAAGATACCAGGGAACAGCAGAGGATAGGCTGGCCCTACTCTGAGCAGCCAGCTGAACAGTAGCAGTCTAAAAAGCCCCAAATGGAGCACCCCGATGGGTTCGGCAAGGACTGAGGTGCTGCCCTTTATAACATGTGCCAAAAAAATAACGTAGCACTCTGATTGGGGCCCCAGGGACTTCAAATTTGGATGGATAGGTGCTGGAAAAGGGGAGGGCAGAAGTCAGCTGCTCTTCCCCCCCACAGCCTTAGGCCAACACAAACTGCAAATTAGTAAGTAGCACCTTAATGCCTCTGGTAACAGTTACAGCTGAAGTGGCAGGGTCAAGCTTGTAGGTGTTGGCATCCCCCTTTTTATATCGGTCCCGAAAAACATAGATGCTCCCGTTACAGCTGGCGATCTTCCAGAGGGATGGGGCAGAGCTCCACGCCTCAGGAAGGCAAAGCCGGGTAAAGCTGTCTAGCAGGGGATTGTAGCACACCAGGGAGTCCCCTTCTGCCACGATGAACACCAGATCCTTATGCACAGCTGCGTGCATGCGACCTGCGAAGGGCAGAACATAGGGCTTCACGTGGCATTTGTCTGTCTCTGTGTCAAAGCACTGGATGAGTCGGGATGGTTTGGTAAAGAAGTCCAGGTCATTCTCCTCCCCCCCCAGTAAGTAGATGATCCCGTTAAGGTTGGCACCAGCGGCCCCTGACACAGCCACCTCTAGCTGAGTTGTCTCTGTCCAGACGTTATCACCTACCCGGTAATAGATAACTGCATTTGAGAGCGTGTCCTGCAGTGTCTTGCCACCCAGTGAATATATAGCATCTTTCCCAGGCACAGACACCAGGGTGTGCTGGAGCCGGTCTCGGGGCAAAGGCGCACACCATTCCCAGTCCACGGTGGCATTGTTGCACTTCCACATGCGCCGTGGGATGGACCCTCCCACCACATACAAGTCTCCGCCATGCTTACAGGCTGCAGTGATCTGGTGGCACAAGCTGTTTTGGCCACTTACACTGATGGAATCATCTTCTGCACAGTGTAAGGACACAGCCAACGAGTGGGTACGAGATGATTCTTTCCCGATCAGGTAAATGTGCACATTCTCCCCGATCTCCTATTGGCAAAATTAAAATCACAGACGACATCTATCAGTTCTAGGCTAAGGCCCAGCTGAGACACCAATCCTTAAGGCTGCAGACCACACACTCGAATCCTATGCTAACCTACTTCCCTGTAGTTACTGTGTGCCATCCTGACCGTCCTCCAATCACTTTCTTTCAGATATTTTATGCTGAGGCAGCTGGTGCTTTAGAAAAAAGGTGCTTAGGATTAATGCAGTTCTCTCAAGGAACTTTGGGGAGCTCAGAGGCTGGTGGTTTCTGGGCTCATGCACACATCCTCCTCCCCAGTTCTTAACTTCGAGCCAGAGATGACTTACTCACCAGCTACAAAAGAGGCCACATCAGTAGCTGGAATGAATAGTGTGCATATTATGGTGTCCCAACTCAAAAGAGAAATACTCCTTACCTTCAAGCTCGTTCTGAGTGACTCTGCAAAAGCCTCTCTTTCTTCTTTATTGAAATTGATCCAGGCTTCTATTGCCTCTGTTGGGTTCTGGGAACATGGAACTCCATCTGTGAGAGCCAGAGGAAAGACCTGGTCAATGGCAATCTAACAATACAAAAGGGAAATTTAGAGCCAGTGGCTTTAAAGATATGAATCACACTGTTAGACTACCACATCTGTGTGTGTGTGTGTGTGTTTGTGTGTGCGAAATTAACCTAATTGTATTATTTCTTTTAACCAAAATGGATAGCTTGCTAGGTCCCCATTTGTCATAGAAGCAATCTACAGGCTGCAGAGCTCACACCTAAAGTATGGCCATACCTCACTTGCAGGGTCAGGATCATTTTTTTGTTTGCTTGCCTGTTTTTTTAAAGATTTATTTATTGGGTACCCGGGTGGCTCAGTCAGTTGAGCATCTGACTGTTGGTTTTGGCTCAGGGCAGGATCTCACAGTTGTGAAATCAAGCCCCACATGGGGCTCTCTGCTCAGTGAAGAGTCTGCTTGAGATTCTGTCTCCCTCTCCCTCCCCCCTCTGCTCCTTCCCTGCTTGCACCCTCGAGAGTGTGCACTCTCTCTCAAATAAATGAAATATATTTTTAAAAATTTATTTGAGAGAGAGAAAGCACAAGCAGGAGTGTGGGGCGGTAGTGGGGAGGCAGAGGTAGACGGAATCTCAAGCAGACTCTTCGCTGAATGTGGAGCTCCCCATGGGGCTTGATCCCACAATACCCAGACCAGGGCCTCAGCTGAATCCAAGAGTCAGAGATTCAGCCAACTGAGCCACCCAGGCACCCCAGGATCAGGATTATTACCAAAGTTGGCCCACCACTTAAGTTTATGTAATATCTTGACTTATTATCAGCTTACTCAGGTAACCTGTCCCACAGGTACATGCAAAATGCAGGACTGATGAGAACATTTATACACAAAAGAGACCAGAGTATAAATACAAACAACTCCTCACTACCTTTTAGGGGTGAGCACTGCTTTTTTTTTTTTTTTTTAATTCAATACTTGTATATATAGTTGACCCTTGAAAAACATAGGTTTGAAATGTGTGGGTGCACTTATGTGGATTTTTTTCAATAAATATAGTACAGTATTGTAAGTGTACTTTCTTTTATGATTTTCCTAATAACATTTTCTCTTCTCTAGTTTTAAAAACAGCACATAATACAATATGCAGGATGTATGTTAATTGACTGCTTATGTTATTGATAATGCTTCCGGTCAACAACAGGGTATTTGTGAAGTTTTGGGGGAGTCAAAAGTTATACATGGATTTTAATGGCGGAGGTTCCAATCCTAATCCCCACAGTTTATATACAGTTTAAGGGTTAACTGTATATATGGCAAAGTACCACTTTCATTTTCTAGGGTTCTTTCTCTGGAAGGGACTGCCTGTGACAGCAGCTAAATCTCACCTCAGTCTCTCAGAAAGTATCTAACTCCCTATCAGAAAACCTGAAAATTCCTTTCTCCTAAACTAGAACATCTACTAAACATCAAACCCAGGTAGTTGAGTATGATGGGCCCCACTCCCTCAACTTACCCGAGATGATATCAGTGAGTAGATGGTGGGGCAGGTGGAGAAACTCCTCTGTGCTCTGCAGCTGGGCCAGGTGGGCCTTGGCACAGTGTTTGGCAGCAGTGTAGAGCTCAGGATCACTGTGCCTATCTGCCAGCCACATCACCTGAAGGCAGTTCCCCACCTGCACTGTGCGGGCCAAAAACCGAGAACATTCCTCAAAGAGAGATGTCAGCTGATACATGTCTGACACCTCATAAATTTCCTGCAGCTCTTCAGCTCGAAGTTTCACAGTCCCATGGTAGATATAATCAACCAGGAGCTGGAAAACAGACTCGCTGACATCCTGCAGTACAATTACTCGGTTGTGAGCCTCCTTCAGGTTGGAAGTGAACATGGACCGGAAAAAGCAGCTCTGAGCTGAGAGGACCAGCCGGTGGAGCTGAAACTCCCGGCCTTCCACTGAAATGGTGACATCAGCAAAGAGCTCTTCCTCCAGACACAGTTTCATGATGCCCTGAGCCACGCGGCCCGAGTGTGACCTGTCTTTGAAAGTGTAGTTCACAAAGTAGTTCTCATCCATGGATGCTCCAGGTTCTTCTGGTGATTCCATGGTAGCCAACCTCTCTCTCTGCCAGCTGTCTGCAAAGCAACACCACCTGAGTAATGGGGAATCCACAATCTACGAATCCAACTGTTCAATTCAGGGAGGGAGAAGGTAAAGATGACAGTAAAGTGGGCTGAGACTGGCCTCAGTCCTAAGGACATCTTGGAAGCTCTCCTTCAACCAAAGCTGAGTTCATTCCCCTGCGGTGGCACTCCATCCCTAATGAAATTAGTAACATTTCCTACTCTGGGTGTTTCCCTAAGAAAACAGAATATTCCTTTCCAAGATCTAACAAAAGACTTGGTATTTAGGTCAACACGTGAAAGCAAGGCGCTGGAGGAAGCCTATTATCTTAAGCCTGGCAAAACCCCTTACTAACCACATGACTATTGGGCATGAAACTAGCGAGGCTCTGGGCAGCAGAACCCAACAAGATCGATCCCCCGCGTTCTGGGCCAAAGCCCGTTTCCCCGGGCATGGAGTTTAGACCTTCTAATATGAGGCCTGGCCTGGAACATCTGTTAGCCCCACATTTTCTCTTTTCTGCTTCTCCCCTGCACTTGCCTGCTCGCACTAATGATTCCCCAAGACTCCGTCCCAGAACTCGAGAGGAAGCCCAGCCGTCCCCAGCACGGGGCTCTGATAGGCCCATCGCCGCGAGGGGCGTCCCGACTCCACCTAGAGTCGCCTAGGAGACGGTCGCTAGGGAAACCGTTCTTCTCTCCCCCTTCCACCCCCCCCCCATTCCCCCGCCCCGGCTCCTCTCCACGCCCCCTCCCGGCCATGCCCGCCGGCCGTCGTCAAAAGCTTACCTCAGGGAGCGGGGGAGGGGAGTGGAATGTAGAACCCAGAACCTCTACCCCTTGCCCTCCTCTCACCCGTCCGGTTCTTTAGAATCCTCGCCTTCTCTCCAGCCTCTGCTACACCAAACTAGGACCACGTCCACCTCACGATTTCCCCACCTGCCTGCCTCGGTTTCTCACCTGCCTTCCCTCCTTTCATTCCGAAGCCCGGAATCCGGAACCTCTGCTTCCGGCCCCGCGTCCGCCCGGAAGAAAATCAGACGCACACTTCCGCTTCCGGTCCGTGCCCTTGGGGCTCCGTGTCCTGTGGGTCTCGCCTTGGCTGTCTGGTTGCATCCTGAAGCATGGCGGCGGCGGCGGCCAGGGGCTGGTGGCAGGGGATCAAGGGGTCCGTGGCGCTGGCCAGGGGTAAGCAGGGGGCAGCTGGCTGAGGCCTGGGGCGGGAGCGGAGGCGCGCTTAGCGCAGGAAGCCCATCCAGCCTCACCTTGCGCTTGTGTCTTTTTATCTTCCGGTGCAGTGGCCGGGCGACCCTCGGTGCTGCTGCTGCCGGCGAGGAGGGAAAGCGCCGCGGCCGACACGCGCCGTGAGTATGTGCGGGCCGGGCCCTTCTCGGGACTGCAGGCGGGGCCCCTTCGTTCTTTCCGTCAGGTGTTTGCCCTTGCCCTGGGATACCCTTCCCTGCGTCCTCTGGCAAGTCTCTGCGCGTGGAGACCTGACTGCTGTGGGCCTCTCCCTCTGCCCTCGTGTCTCCCTGTTACGACCCTGATTACCCCTTGTCCATTTCCACGATTCCTTTTCTCTCTGATTAAGCTGTCAGCTCTTTGAGACCAGGAAACGTTTGGGTCTTAGAGCCCTGTTATGATAGTAGCTCGCATTGAGGGCTTGGTGTGTGCTAGGCAGCTTGCAAAGCGATTTAGCGAGTGATTTATTTAGTCCTCTGGACAATCTTATGAGGTAGGTAGCATTGTGATCTCATACTGTAGATTAGGAAACAATCCAGAGGAATAACTTGCCCAGGGACACAGAACTAGTGAGTGACAGAGCAGGCCTCCCTGCTGTCAAAGGCGGAGAACACTTAAACCATGGTGTGTGCAGCCTGTGATGTGTGGGTTTTCAGTGATTGAGGGATGCATGAGTTAGTGTGCGGAGATACATTACAGTCAACATAAACAGATTGAGAGTTAGGAGACCTGCCATTTCTTCCTTTCTCGCCTTCCGTTTCCTCATCAATGGGGAGGAAAAAAAAGTTTTCTTTTTTTTAAGATTTTATTTATTTGAGAAAGAGAGGTAGTGACAGAGAACAGGAGTGGGGAGGAGAGGGAGGAGTAGGCTCCCTGCTGAGCAGACTCAACCCTGTAATCTGTGAGGGCTCTTCAGTCCTGAAGTTCTTAGCTTGAAAACCTCCTGTGAGCCAGGTGCTAAGCAGATACAGAGAAACAAAAGTTCTGGTTCCAACTCTTTAAGTTCCTGGTCTGGTAGGAGAGTTGAGATATGCTGCTTTAGCAGAAGTGCAGGTGTTGTGAAGGGAGAACCAGAGAGCAGCTTTGAGAAGAGGCAAACTTCCCAACTGCAGTAATGAGAGTCTTTGTGGTCTCTGTAAGTGACATTTTCCCTAAGTTTTCCCTGGAAGAGGAACCCTCCACCCTTACCTTCCTCAAGGTTCTGCTGGGAGACAACACCCCTTACAACCCAAGAGACTGAATGCAGGTTTGGCTGCTGCCATTTGTTAAATATGCCTTCTCCTTCCAGCCACTGTCAGACCACGGAATGATGTGGCCCACAAGCAGCTTTCAGCTTTTGGAGAGTATGTGGCTGAAATCCTGCCCAAGTATGTCCAACAAGTTCAGGTAATATTCACAACTGTTGTTTGGTTGTGGGTCAAGAAAGAACCGTGTTCTCAGAGCATGTAGGAGTAGGCAGCAATTTGTTGTATCAAAGAAACCAGTCTCTTCTATCCCACTTGGACTTCTTTCTTAAACCAGAAGACTCCAGCTGAAGTTAGCTGCTCTCTCAGTAGATCTTTGTTTTTTCTCTTCTCCCTGTCCATATCTGCAGGTGTCTTGCTTCAATGAGTTAGAGATCTGTATCCATCCTGATGGGGTCATCCCAGTGCTGACTTTCCTCAGGGATCACACCAATGCACAATTCAAATCCTTGGCTGACTTGACAGCAGTGGACATCCCCACCCGGCAGAACCGTTTTGAGGTAAATCAGGAGATTTGAGAAGATTTGATGGGTAAAAAAAAGGGACAGATGAAGTTTTAGGGTGACAGCTACCAGTGGGAACCATAGGTCTCCTTAGTTTCAGTTCGGGTCATACAATACAACAGCAGTTAAACTAGGGCCTTAAGGGCACGTGGGTGGCTCAGTTGGTTAAGCATCTATCTTCTGCTTAGGTCATGATCCCAGGCTCCCGGGATTGAGCCCCACATCGGGCTTCTTGCTCAGTGGGAGCCTGCTTCTCCCTCTCCCTCTGCCTGCCCCTCCCCCTGCTAGTACACACTCTGTCAAAGAAATAAAATCTTAGGGCAGCCCCGGTGGCGCAGCGGTTTAGCGCCGTGTGCAGCCCAGGGCATGATTCTGGAGACCCTGGATCGAGTCCCATGTCAGGCTCCCTGCATGGGGCCTGCTTCTCCCTCTGCCTGTGTCTCTGTCTCCCTCTCTCTCTCTCTGTGTCTCTATGAATAAATAAATATTTAAAAAAATAAAAGAAGGAAAGAAAATCTTAAAATATATAAATAAATAAATAGGGATGCCTGGGTGGCTCAGTGGTTGAGCATTGCCTTTGGTTCAGGGCACAATCCCAGTCCAGGGATCGATTCCCACATCAGGCTCCCTGTATGGAGCCTGCTTCTGTCTCTGCCTCTCTCTCATGAATAAATAAAATCTTAAAAAATAAAATAAACAACAAACTAGGGCCTCAGATCAAGCAAACTTCAAGTTTGAATCCTAGCTCTGCCACTAATAGTCTTTGTGACTCTAAACAGTTTACTTAACCTTTCTAAGCTTAAGAGGACTTTCTTTTCTTTTGAGATTATTTATTTGGGTGCCTGGGTGGCTAAGTTGGTTAAACAGCTGCCTTTGGCTCAGGTCATGATCCCAGGTGCCTGGGATTGAGTCCCATGTTGGGCTCAGTGGGGAGTCTGCTTCTCTGACTCTCTGTCCCTCACCCCTGCTCATGCTTTCTCAAATTAATAAACATATTTTTTTTCTTAAGATTTTATTTATTTATTCATGAGAGAGAGAGAGAGAGAGAGAGAGAGAGAGAGAGGATCCATGCAGGAGCCCAATGTGGGACTCGATCCTGGGTCTCCAGGATCAGGCCCTGGGCTGAAGGCGGCGCTAAACCGCTGAGCCACCTGGGCTGCCCAAATTAATAAAAATATTGTTAAAAAAATTTTTTTAAAGATTATTTGAGGGACGCCTAGGTGGCTCAGTGATTGAGCATCTGCCTTTGGCTCAGGGCAGGATCCCAGGGTCCAGAATTGAGTTCCATATCGGGCTCCTTGCAGGAGCCTGCTTCTCCATCTGCCTATATCTCTGCCTCTCTCTCTCTGTGTGTCTTTCATGAATAAATAAAATTAAAAAAAAATAAAAAAGATTATTTGAGAGAGAGAGAACACACTCACATGCACGAGGGGAGGAGCACAGGAAGAGGGAGAAGCACACATCCCACTGAGCAGGGAGTGCAACCCCAGGACCTTGATATCATGACCTGAGCCAAAGTCAGGTGCTTAACTGACTGAGTCCTTGACATGCCCCTAGCTTTAGATTTCTTATGTGCAAAATAAGCATAAAATTGTCCCTACCTCATAGAATGCTTGTGAGGATGAAATGAGATAGTATGGGTAGATTGCCAGCACACAGTAAGTTCTCAATACATTTAGCTATTGATACTTTACTGATCATCTGGGCAGCCCCGGTGGCGTAGCGGTTTAGCGCCGCCTGCAGCCCGGTGTGTGATCCTGGAAACCCGAGATCGAGTCCCACATCGGGCTTCCTGCATGGAGCCTGCTTCTCCTTCTGCCCGTGTCTCTGCCTCTCTCTCGCTCTCTCTGAATGAATAAATAAATACATCTTTAAAATTTTTTTTTTTTTTTTTTTTTTTTTTTACTGATCATCTGCTATTTGTCAGATCTTGGAACAAGGGAGAAGTAACATGCAATACCTACTTTCAAGGAGTCCCCCAACTCTAGTGAGGGAGAAGGATACATAAAAAGCTGACTGTTGTAACATATAACACATGGGACGTTAGATGTTATGAGAATGCAGGAGGGGCACTTAGCTCTATCTGGGAGGCCTTGAATGGAGAATGTTTGTGCTGAATCTTTGTGAATGACCAAGAGACCAGAATTACCCCAGTAAGGATTGGGGCTGGGAGAGGGGGGTCCAGAGTCATCCCAGAGAGGGAATAGCATTTGCAAAGACAAGCATGCTGACTCACTAAGCTATAGCATGGCTTAGGCCTTTGGAAGTAGTTGTAAATGTAGGAGGATCTTGAAATTTTTGAGCTTCAGGACAGAAGACACGTTCACAAGTAGAGAACCCTAACCCACCTTGTGTCCTCCTCATTGTTCTCACTCAGGGACTCCCATCTCAGACCCTGTGGCCATCTTGGTCCTCCAGCTCCTTCTCTTCTCCCTAGATTGTTTACAACCTGCTTTCTCTGCGTTTCAACTCTCGGATCCGTGTGAAGACTTACACAGATGAGCTGACACCCATTGAGTCCACTGTTTCTGTGTATAAGGCAGCTAATTGGTATGAGAGAGAGGTAAGTTACTGGACATGGTGGATCCTGTGTCTAGGCCAGATTTGCAGAATTGGTTGAAACTATTGCATGCAGCACGTCCTCACCTCTGTGTTGGCCTTAATGGACTAGTTACCTGAGAGCCTCTTTTTTTTCTAGATCTGGGACATGTTTGGAGTCTTCTTTGCTAACCACCCTGACCTAAGAAGGATCCTGACAGACTATGGCTTTGAAGGACATCCTTTCCGGAAAGACTTTCCACTGTCTGGCTACGTTGAGGTAGAAGGAACCTTGGAACTGGGGCAGCAGCCTCAGGGAAGGACTGGCAGGGAACCGGGGGTGTCCTGGGCATGGCAGGAAACCTGGTCTGTGGATTGTGGTGGTTTAAGAGCATAGGCTCTGGATTCAAATCCCAGCATCACTTATGTAATCTAGGGCCTGTTACTGAAATTCTCTATGACAGTTTTCTCAGCTGTAAAATGGGAACAGTAGTACTTAACAAGATTTATCATGAGCTGAATGATGGATGCTTAAAGCCTGGTGTACTGTAGACACTCAGTTGGCATTAGCCATTATCATAATGATCATTTTAATGACCAAAGCAACCCTGAGGACACAGTCTGTCCGCAAGATCTGAAAGTGAAGGACCATTTTACCCTGCTCTGGATCTCTGAGAAGGAAGCTGATAGGGAAGACACTAAATGGAGAATGGTCAGAGGCAGGACCAGTAACATGTGACTACAGGGGCCTTATGAAGAATTTTGGTGCTTTGCTTTACCACCTTTGTGCTACAGGTTGTTTATGAGCAGGAAGATGAGTCTACTGCATACATACACACGTGATTTTGCAGCAAAGTACCTTTTTAAAAATGTTGAGATAGTGACAATCCAGCCCTCTCTTCCACAGCAGGCTGAATATGCCTGCTTTCTCGATGTTTTTCAGTCTCATTTGCTTCTCCAGCTACTTCTGGTCAGGACTCCTTCCCTCTCCTTGTTTTCACAGTCTCCCTTATCTGATTTGCCTCTTCACCCAGCACCTGTTCGTCTTTACCTTACCTAACTGAATCTCCCACCGAAAAAAGCAATGCCGAATTTACTGCGTTGCATCTTGACAGTGATAATGCCAAAGCCATATGGTCTGAACATGAGTGCTTGCCAGTTCAGGTTGACTTTTTTCATCCACTGGCTTGCTTCCTAGTCCTTCACCAGTGCTTACCATATCCCTGTAAAGAGTGGATGGGTGGGGATCCCTGGGTGGCGCAGCGGTTCGGCGCCTGCCTTTGGCCCAGGGCGCGATCCTGGAGACCCGGGATCGAATCCCACATCGGGCTCCCGGTGCATGGAGCCTGCTTCTCCCTCTGCCTGTGTCTCTGCCTCTCTCTCTCTCTCTGTGACTATCATAAATAAATAATAAAAAAAAAAAAAAAAAAAAAGAGTGGATGGGTGAGCAGAGTCAGCTGTGCTGGAAACGGAGATCAGAGTTTGTGATGGGATGGTGAGCAGGGGAGCCTGGCTGGGTGATGGCAGGCCTTTTTGGATTAAGGGTGGGATGTGACTGGATTGGTAATACAGGTGTGCGTGGAGACTTGCTGAGAGAGAAGTAATGGGATTGGTGAAGTCACCCATGGCTTGGGGAAAGTAGGTTCCTTAAGCAGCTTAGTGGCTCTGAACAAGGTCTTCCTCCTTGTCTTTCTCTTCTGCAGTTACGGTATGATGACGAAGTGAAGCGGGTGGTGGCCGAGCCGGTCGAGTTGGCCCAGGAGTTCCGCAAGTTCGACCTGAACAGTCCGTGGGAGGCCTTCCCTGCCTATCGACAGCCCCCTGAGAGTCTCAAGCTTGAAGCCGGAGACAAGAAACCTGAAACCAAGTAGCTTCAGGGAAGGCATATGGATACTAGAAAGTGTTTAACCTCTAACTGAGCATCCCTGTAAATAAAATCTGTAGACCAACCACTTCTTGTGTGCTTAGGGTAGAGGTGAAGCTTGACTTGGGAGGGGAGATTTAGCAGGGGTTTTCCCCCTTTCCCTTAAAGAGACTACCAACCCAGGCATCTCTCTTATTGGGACTAAATAGTGTGGGTGCAGATATGGTGACCTGTAGGCTTGGACAGACTTCTGAGAGAGGGATTCTGGAGCTGAAATGGAAAGTTCTCGCTGTCTACAGGGCTTAGGATGGGGGTGGCATGGCGTCTCCTGAAAGCGAGGGCCCTCAACAACTGAAGAAAACCCCTTGTCATAGCAGACTGTGTGGTGGCAGTTGATGGATTGAAAGTTCTGGGTGGAACCAGGGAAACCCCCACCCACCTTCATCCCATCCAAGCATCCACAGGATTCCATGAGCCATGGCTCATTTTTGAGTCTTGAACCCTGCTCCTGCTCCCTCCAATCTAACAGCTCATCATGCTTGGGCTAAGGTAATCTTCCTGGACTCTAGCCAGAGCTGAGAATGTCATAAGCAAGCAAAGAAGGTCCCAGGGCTGACGCAAAAGATACTTGAAGCTGCAGATCTGTCTTCTGGGTGCCAGGACTACCCCTGGCAGCCTGGGGTCTGTCCGGCTGGTGGCTGAGTGCCTGAGGTGCAAGTGCTCAGCTCTGCCGGTCCACGGGGCCACCCAGCCAGCCTACCATGTAGCTGGAGGGCCAATGCCTTGGTGATAGAACCAAGCTTTGCAGCTGATGCTTTTGGCTGCCAAGGGGCTCCCTGGAGGCTGGGTTGGGCTGGACTTGACTGGGTGTTAGAGCCTGAGTTCAGCTGCAAGATGTTTTGAGGGTGAGGACAGACAGTAAGGTAGTGTTACTGCCTGGGTTCTTTCCTGTCTCTTGGGAGGGCCAAGCTAGAGCTGTTTGTTACCAAGCACCATTTTTCTAATTACGCATCCCGCCCATCTGGACAGGAATAGGCTGAGGGCTTGACAAGCAGGGAGCCAGGCTCCTACTGCCAACAACTAAAGATTCCACATTTCCATGGGATGGAAAGGTCCTGGAAGTCAGAGCCAGCCCCTCCCTCTTTAGCATTGAAGGCTGACACACAAAACAGGGAACGCCTGGGCAGCCTGCAGTGGAAACTTGGAGCCGCGGTGTGTGGCAGGCGGATGCAGGAGCAGAGAGCAGCTGGAGAGAGGAACACTCAAAGGACGTGGTGGGGCATTGCTGGGACAATGCAGCTCCTGGCTTGGCTAATAGTAGCCATTTGCCTTCTCCCTGGGGTGACTACAACCCAGCACCATCCAGGTACCGGGGTTTTAGGGTGGGGTGCATGGGAGCCAAGGAAGGCTGCCGACTGATAAGTTAATGTTGGTTCTATCTGAACGTAGCAGGGCCTAGGCACTGTGGGCATGGTGGGTACCAGACTGACCTATGCAGCAGGGATACTGATCTGGGCCCCAACCCCAGAACCAGAAAGGTCCAAGTGAAGTGAAGCGAGGTAGTCCTAAGTGCCTTCAATGCCAGCCCTGGACAGAAGTGGGCAGTGGCCTTATTCTGATGTGCAAACCAGGACCTCTGGACCTGCCCTAGGCTTGGGACTATCATCTAAGGTCTGGGCAGGGCAGCACACCAGAGTGTGAGATGGAAGAAGCTGCAGCAGACAACTTGCCTTGCCTGCCTTGCTTGCCTTCCACATAATCACAACTGAGGAGCAAAGAAGGAGTATATTCTTCCTAAAGGGGTCCTTGACCCTTGGGGAGAGTTACTGGCACCAGCACTGTTTTAGATTACACTGTCCCAGATGATTTTAGAGAGGGAAGTGAAGTGTCTTGTGACCCAGTGGTCTGGAGCTCTTTGCCAAAGCAACTCTAGAAGTTCGAGGAGGAGTCCTGGACATTTTCCAAGGTGGTATCTGGGCCTAAGATGATGATTTTGGGATCACAAGACCTATGCCTGGGAGGGTAAATGTCAATGTGCATGTGTGTCTAAGGGAAGGGGGACAGGGGATAGTATTCCTGCTCTTTTGTAGATAGAAGAAACTCCAGGCATCCCTACCAAATAGCTACGGGCATTTCTGGGAGGCTGGGGTGTTCAGGGTGGGGCTTGGCAGGGGCCTGACTCCTTTCTGCTGCCCCAGGGCAGCCCATGGACAGCGCCAGCCTGGGAGGTGGCCTGAAGGAACCAGAGGCCCCGGAAGTGATGTTTGAGGTCTTTTCCTCCAGCCTGGGATATGGGGGAGGGAGTGTCCAGAGGTCCCTCAGGGTTGGGAAGGGGAATGTATCAAGCTGGGCCTGCTGGGGGGGGGGGGGGCAACCCAGCATGGGTCCTACTGCCTGTTTATACCCCACCCCACCTGCCCACTCTTGCTCCCTGCCCTGCCCCCCTCAGGCCCCAGCCCACCCCTTACGTGGCTCCCCTTGCAGCTGCTCTGGGCTGGGCTGGAGCTGGATGTCATGGGGCAGCTGCACATCCAAGATGAGGAACTGGCATCCACACATCCAGGCCGCCGACTCAGGCTTCTCCTGCAGCACCACGTGCCCAGTGACTTGGAGGGTGCTAAGCAGCGGCTGCGGCAGTTCCAGGACCTGCGTAAAGGGCCTCCTCTTAGCCCTTGGGACTTTGAACATCTGCTCCTCACAGGCCTGTCCTGTGTCTACCGGCTCCACAAGGCTAGTGAGGCTGAGGAGAGGGGTCACTGGGCCCAGGTCTTTGCCCTGCTGGCACAGGAAACACTCTGGGACCTGTGCAAGGGCTTCTGCCCCCAGGGGCAGCCCCCTTCTCTGGGGCCCTGGGCCTTGATCCTTGACCCCTTTCCCTGACCCTCCCCCTTCACCTGCCAGCCCACGACTGCCTCCCAACTCGTGGCCCAAGACAGACCCATCCTGGGCAATGGCTTCCATCTAGCACCTGCTTCTTCCCGCTATGTACAGGTCTCTGGGCTTGGACTGGACCCTGGACCCAGCTTACCTGTCCTCCATTTTCTTCCCTGAGCCCTGGTAGACTAAGAGCCTGGGTCTCAGGCAGCAGACATAGAGCTAAAGGCAGGACTTGCAGGTGTGGCAATGTGTGAGTGTGTGTTGGGGTCACGGTTGAGGAGTGTGTTCAAGAGATGCTGAAAAGAAATCGGCCCCCAAGGAAGGCCAAGTCAGAGAGAGGCTCCAACTCCTACCCTGGCAGTCTGTGACAAGTCCTATGGGATCTATAGGAACCTTGTGAATGGTCAGCACCCAGTTCTAATTTGGGACTCCAGTGCAACTGATGCTCCAGAGTCCCTGTGTCCATCTGGACAAGAGCAGACTGGACATTTTTAGTTTGGTATGCTCCAGGAGTGGAGGAATGCTGGTGGAAGAACATTACCTTTTCTTGGTGGAGGTGGGAGGGGGGCAGGTTTTTGGTCCCTCTCAACCAGGCTCAGATGAACACCTCAGAGAGGCTGCGAGGGGCCTGGCTGAGAGAGACAAGCGGAGGCTGGCTGGTGTGTGGTCCTGCTCCTGTGTAGCTGTCCCATAAAGTGTTCTGTTCTGGCCTCCTGCAGCCTGTGTCCTTTTACGCCAGAGTAAGTTGTTTAACCCCTGCCCTGGGCGAATCACCCTCCCTGTGCTGGGAGGGCAGGAGTTGGAGCAACCAGGTATCACCTGCTCATCCCCCACACACCCTGCTAGAGGAAGGAACGTTCTGTTTCCTTGAATCCCATATCCCAGAAAGGGAGCAGGGTGTGGCCCCCTGTCACAAGAACCAGCTGGACCCCAAGTGACGTCGCAGGCCAGCGGGGAGGATTTGGAGGAACTGACTGGAAAGGAATGCGAAGGGGCGTCCCGCCAGGGCTTGGGGGAGTAGGGTTCAGTTCCATCAGATTTCCTGTCTCCTCGGCCCCCAGGGCCTGACCGAACCTGCCCTCGGCCCCCCGACCCCCACCCCGGCCCGACACCGCAGCGTCGCGGACACGACAGAGCGCAGGAGCCCAGGCGACAGGCGCCGGCGCAGGCCCACTTTATTGGCAGAGTCAGCCGCCCTGGGCGGGCCTCATGCTCGCGCCGGCGGGACGTTCGGCCGAGGCCCGGCTCAGGGCCCGGCTCGGCTCGGCATGCACGCCCCGGGCCGCCTCCGGGCTCCTCCCCGGGCGAGGCTCAGAGCTCCGGGGGCCCGAGGCCCGGCGGGCCGGTGGCGGCGAGGTCGGGGTACACTAGGAAGCCGGAGAAGGTGATGTACTTGCCGTGATTGCTGTAGGCGCCGTAGCCGTCGTGGTCATGGCTGAGCAGCCAGACGGCGTCGCCGCGCCGCAGCGCCAGCATCACGCTCTGGCTCTGCATCTCGCGGCGCCGCGACGCGCCGTCGTCGTAAATCATGGCCTGCACCTCGTCGCGGTTCTTCATCAGCTTCACCGACAGCGTCTTGCGCGGCAGCTTGCCCAGCGTGAAGGAGAAGAAGTAGGCGCCCGGCAGGCGGCAGCGGAACACGCCGGCCGCCGCGTCGAAGTCGCCGCCGATGTTGACGAGCTCCGTGTCGAAGGCGAGCGGCCGGTGCCGCGGCCCCGGGCCGGCGTCCGAACCCACGAGGCTGCGCGTGCGCGCCGCCGAGAAGGCCGAGCGCGGCTCCGGGGGCGCGGGCGGCCCGCGCGCAGGCGCGTCGGCGTCGGCGTACACCAGGTAGCCGCTGAAGGTGGCGCCGGGGGCGCCGAGCGCGTACTGCGGGGCGCCGTGCAGCCGCAGCCACACCGTGTCGCCGTAGTCGAGCTGCAGCATGGCGCTCTGGCTGGCGGCGCGCCGCGCCCCGGGCCGCCGCTGCTCGTCGAAGGCCAGCGCCTGCACCTCGTCGCGGTTGCGCACCAGCATCACCGACAGGCTCTTGTGCGGCGCCTTGCCGGCCGTGAAGGAGAAGAAGTAGGCGCCCGGCACGCGGCAGCGGAACTGGCCTGTGGCCGCGTCGAAGTCGCCGCCGATGTTCACGTACACCTTGTCGAAGGTCACCGCCATCTCCGATGTGCCCTCCAGCGGGGTGGTGCGTGCGGCCGAGAAGGCCGAGCGCAGCTCCACGGAGCCAGGAGCCGGCCCCAGGGCCCAGCAGGCGGCGGGGCCCAGCAGGCCCAGCAGGAGCAGCAGCATGGTGCCTGGGGGGGGGGGGCAGAAGGGGAAGCAGAGCGGGCTTGTGCCGGGCGGCCTCCAAGTGCCCAGAACTCCACAGCCCTGCCCTTGCCTCACAGCTAGGACTCCGTTTCCCACACGCTTGGACTAGGCCAGCGGTTCTCAAGCTTCAGCGCGCCTCAGTGTCCTGTACAGGGCTTGTTAGAACAGACATTGTTGGGCCCCCCACCCCCAGAATTTCCCTTCAGTAGGTTTAGGGTGGGGCTTGAGAATTTGCATGTCTAACAAGTTCCAGGTAATGCAGATGCTGTTGGTCCAGGGACTACACTTTAGGAACCAGTAGATTAGGCCAGTGAGTTTGTTTGTGTAAGAAACGAACCCCTTTCTCAAGTGAAAGCCCATAAGGTTGTACCACAGATACAAGCAGAAATGCTCTGGTTGAAAGGGTCTATTTATAGCCTGTCTGCTGGGCTTACCACCTCCCCCCACCTTGGTACCACAGAAGGTGGTCAGGAGGTCTCTGAGTTTCCTTCAGCCTTGTTTGCTGAATTTTCCTTTGACTATTCTGTGGACCTTGGCCGGCCCCCCATTCTGGACCTCTGGACTCCCAGGGGCCTTTCTCGCAGTAGAGGCCAGAGCAGTTGGGCTCTGACATACTACCCCCCAGCCCTGCCCAGTGAAATCAGAGTAACAGTGACTTTCCTCTGGGCTTGAGGGCTGGTCACTGAGCAGAAGAAGAGAACCAGGAGCTGCTGTGAATAAAGAGGGAGAACAGCGATTCCAGCATGGCTTTGGCAAGATTGTGAAGTCAGCAGCCTTGTTCCTTAGTATTGGAGTGAAAGACTGACAGCTAGACCTGGGCACAGTTCCTGGTTCCACTGCTTAAATGCTGTGAAACCTTAGGCTAGTTCCTTAACTTCTCTGGGCAGTGCTTCTCTTATGTAAAGACCTGCCTCAATCTTACTGTGAGGATGCTCTGAGATAGCAGTTGTGAACTCCCGTTTGTGAATGGTAGTGTTGCCCAGGTGTGTGCAGATGCTTCTGTTCTTGGCCTTGAGAAAAGGGATCTGGTCAAGTTCTTGACATAAGAAGTTTAGGGACTCAGCAACTCCAACCCCTGGGAACTTGGGAAGGCAGTACTTAACTCCATCATGCTTCTTAGTAGGGCACAGGTTTTGGGGCTTGATACCCAAAGGCCCTAAAGTGGAGACAAAGTAGGAAAGAAAATGACCTGGCAGCAGCCTATGATGTGGGCTTCTATGGGAAGTACCCTGGGAGTGTGTGTAGCTTTGTGTCTCTTAGAGGCACTGGAGGCTTGCTACAAAGGGTTGCCAGGGGCAGTTGTACCTTACAGAGGACATTCATCTTAGGGTAAGTGGACACTGGAGTCTAGCCCACCTTCTACTTGCCCAACTGTGTGGAGCTGCTGCACCTGGGGAAAAGCATGCCTTTTCCTAATCTTCATAATAAAGGCCCCAAGTCCCTAACCCAGCTGAACCTCCTCTCCCTCTGGAGGATGGATCTTTTGTAAGTCCTACAAAGGCACCCCACAGGCTAGCTGATACCCTTGATGAGGGCAGGGAGGAGCGAGGGCACCCAGCTACAGTGATGAAGATTGCATCTCCTGAGTAGTCCCCTTTACAAAGCTCTCTGGACATATGTGGTCTCACAGCAAACCTGCGAGACAGGTGGACCCTCTCCCATTTTATAGGTAAGTCAAGGCCCAAACAAGGAAAGCATTTTGGCCCAAGGTAATCATGCACGCTGAGGCAACCTTGAACCTTGAAGGTCTTTTGCCTCCAAATTCAGTATGCCTTCCTCTCCACCATTTTTTCCCTCGTAGATACAGGTATTTCCAGCCAACCTGTCCTGAGCCTCAGTTTCCCTTTTTTGCAAAAATAGGAGGGGAGAAAAGTGGAATGAATCTTGGGATCCAGGTGAAGGAGAAAGCAAGCAAAAAGCAAATAAAACCAGCGAAACAAGCAAAACCTCTAGCGTTTTGCCTTCTGGGAGTATGGGAAGGTCTCAACCCTTTCAGACCCTGCCCCTCCCCTAAGCAGGTCCTGCCCAGGCGCACCTGCCCACCCTCCTCTGGGCAATCTCCCTGCAGAGTCCAGCGCATCCCACGAGGGCCGGAGGGTCCTCCTGTGTGTCCAGTCCCCAGACACTGCCGGTTTCTCACCCACCACTGCCATTTTCCAGATCCCTAGGTCCCCATCCTTCTTCCTTCAACCCCCTTCCCTGTCAGGTCAGACGTGGGAGGGTGTCAGGTGGGCCTCAAAGCTCCGGGAAAGGGCTCCAGGAAAGGAAATGGCTGTTCCTAGCTCTGTCCAGGTGAGGCTCGAAATAGTCATCTACAAAGAGACAAAACTGGGACACAGAGCCGGGCAGACCCAGAGCCCCGAAACCGACGGGGGAGGGCCGCGATGTCAGGCTAAGGGGACCTCAGAGCCCCGCTCTCCGATGACCCCCTCCTTCGAGCCCCGCCAGAGCCGCCTCCCACCTTGAAAGCCCCTCACGTTCCCAGGAAGATAAGTCCCCGTTTTACAGAAGCCAATTAACCCTTTCTCCTGAAAAAGGAAACCCGTCCGGAAGGGACCCCGCAGACCTCCCCCCGCCAGCCCTCCTTCATCCATCCCCTCCGAGGGAGAGCCCGAGCCTCTTTTATGAAAAAGCTCCCGGGTCCTCCTCTCCGCGCACCAGGGCCGACCCCTCGCCCCTCCCCGCGCCTTCGGCCGCCCCCGCTGCCGCACGGAAGAAAGCTTGGCTCCCGGGCCCTGAGCTGCCCTCACCTGGCTGGGGGCGGCGGGCGGGTCGGGTCCGCTCCGAGCCCGCGATCCGGCTCCGGGCTCCGGGCTCCGGGCTCCGGGCGGGCGCCGGGGCTGCGCACTGACCGCTCGCGCTGCGGCGGGCCGGGCCTGGCGGCGGGGGCGGCGGCGGCGGCGGGGAGCGCTGAGACCCCGGGACCCCGGGGCGGGCGCGGGGCGGCGAGGTGCCGGGGAACAGGACAGCTGAAGAGCGAGGCGAGCCGAGCAGCTCGAGGAGCGGCAGGGGAGCGGCGGGAAGGGGAGCGGGGAGAACGAGAGGGAGGGGCGCGGCGAGGACGGGGAGCCGCGCGGGGCCTGGGGCACCGCACCCAGGAGGCCCCCGCGCACGCTGCGCCCAGCCCTGGGCTCTTCCTCATCCGTGACCCTCCTGGAACTCCATCCTTGGGCTCGACAGAAGACGCATGGTCAACCCGTTAGCAGACGGGGAAACTGAGGCAGAGGCCACACTGGGGGTGGCCCGGGGCCCCCTTCCCTGGTTTGAGGAGAGGGGACTGCAGCAGAACAGACTGGATGAGCCCCGGGGCGGCAAGGACAGTGGAAGGTGAGATTTGGGCTGGGACAGATGTCCAGGCTGAGAGGCCCCGGGGGAGGGGGTCTGAGGTAGGGAAGTATAAATGGGTCAATGTCACCAGTAAAGAAAAAGCTTGAAGTGACCCAGTTTTTCTTCCTTGCCTCTGAATCTGAAAATGCCCCTAGCTGGTTAGGAAGGAAGGAGAAAGACTGAGTCCCCAGACATCAGAGGGTCAGCCTGGGCCCCCTGGGGAGGGGATGCCAAGCAAGGGCCTCTTAGGGACAGAACGAGTGAGGCTGCTTTCTTGGTGCCTGCAAGAAGGGAGAAGGTTGAGGAAGGGCCTGGGAGGGCTCCGAGGGCCTGTTTGCAGAGGGACACTGACACCCTGTCTAGCTAGGGCTAGGGTAGTAGGATCCAGCTGTACATCAGCCCTGGGAACAGCTGTCTTCCCCCCTCAGCACTCATCAGAGGCTCCTTAAGGCCTCCACTCTGGGTTTTGAGCCCTCCTGCCATCTTGGACTCCCTTCATTGGGGCTGCTCTTCTCTCCCAACAGCTGTGGGAGTGTCCACCTGCCTGGCACTGGGTAAGTGTTGACTAAGTGCATCGATGGCTCTAGAAGGGCCCCATTCTCAGCTGCCAAGAGCCGGTGCCCTTTGTCTGCCCCTGGTTGATGTGAAAGGCCTGCATCTTGTTTGGTCCCAGCTCTGCCACAGACCCTGTGCATGGACCCAGAGAAGCCTGGTGCCCCGGGATGCCCTCCGCCCTCTGGAGCTTTCCTTCTGGAACTCTCAAAACTTATGTGACCCCAGTTAGTCTGATGCAGGTTAGTCCTCATGAAGGCCTTGACAATGATGATGGGCCCATTAAGTTTTCTTCAGGGTAGTAGGTGAAGGATGAATGATTATGAGTCTCAATGGAAAGAAATGAATTCTTTCATTTCATTTCATTCTGCTCCTACTTTGTTGTGCATCGATGATAATAATAATTTTAATACACTCCTTTTATTGAGTGTAGCCGATGCTAACTGTGCCCACCCCAGGCCTAACTGGAGGTCACCTGCACACTGTTCCTGAAGTTGCTTCCCTGTCTCTCTGGGGACAATCTTCTGGGGAAGTGACTGTGGGGCAGGCTATAAGAGGAGAGTTAACATCCCCCGGGTAACCCTCAACCAAGCAGGGCCGAGTTAGTGGGTAAACACCCGGTTCCAGGCCCTCAGGGGGACAACTCCCAATTTCCAACCATGTTCCCGTCTCAGAGAGACTCCAGCATGAAGTTTCAGTCATCCATGGGAAAACCCCCCTCTTCTCTGTATGCTTTATTTAGTTTTCTCCCTTCCTTCTCCCTTCCCTCTCACTTCCCTACTCCTTCACCCTGCTTCTTGGGATCGCCTCTTCAACAAACTATTCACGCCCAAATCTTTGTCTCAAGGTGTGCTTTTGGGGGGAACCCAAACTAAGACAACAGACAATAGCTGTGTCTTAAACTGTGGTAAGTGCTTTTTCACATCTATTACCTTATTTACTTTTCTTAACCCCTGAAGTAGATACCATTAACCCAGTTTTAAAATGAGGAATGAGGGCAGCCTGGGTCACTCCACGGTTTAACGCCACCTTCAACCCAGGGCGTGATCCTGGAGACCCGGGATCGAGTCCCACATCAGGCTCCCTGCATGGAGCCTGCTTCTCCCTCTGCCTGTGTCTCTGCCTCTCTCTGTGTCTCTCATGAATAAATAAATAAAATCTTAAAAAATAAAATGAGGAAAAATAAATAAAATAAGGAATGAAGAGGTTATATGCAGGGAGGGGCAGGATTCAAACCCACGTGTGTTTAGCTCTAAAACCTGGTCCTTAAGCACTATGTTCAGCAGCCTAATTCTCTCATCCTCTCTGCGTCTTAAATTTTCATCTGTAAAACAAGGGATGGGTTCTTGAGTTTGAAGGAAGACCATGTGCCCAGTTTCTACTGCAGCTAGACATGGTCAATGAGATGTAAACAGAAGCTATCAAGAGAGAAAGTGCTTGCAAGGGACCAACTCAGCTAGGAGACCCTCTCTTTTGCCCTCCCTTTTCTCTTCCCTCTTCCCAGAATATACATACATGAAGGCTGGAGCCTCAGTGGCCATCTGGGGCCAGGAGACACCAATGAAGTGTTTGAAGGCACAATCTTCAGTAGGTGCTCAGGAAGAAGGTGAGATGAAAAAGACCTGGAGACTGTGCCCTGTCCAAGTTGCTAATCATTTAGTGGGAGTGGCTGGATGTGGATAGAAAGAACCATAATAGGTGGTTCAGCATCAGGAGCTGAGCTGGTAAGTGCTATGAGTGCTCAGGGAGGGAGAAACCACCAGTGGTGGGGACTGGAGGGTTGCTTAGGGAAAATGTTACAGAGGAGCCTATTTCTTTTTCTCTCTTTTTAAAAAACTTTTTGAAAGTAATTTCTACACCCCACATGGGACTCAAACTCAATCCTGAGATCAAGAGTTGCATGGTCTACTGAGTCAGGCAGGTGCCGCATAGAGAAGGCAATTTTAAATAATGGCAAGGATTTGTGATTGAGATGGAAGAGTAGGGGGTGGGAACCCATCAAAGGTAAGAATATGAACAAAGGTGTGGAGGTGGCATGGACAGGGCTTGGGGAGGAGACCTCCCATGGCTCACCTCTGGTGGGAAGGGTTTGTGAATGGGAGTTAGGGCAGGTGAGGCAGCTAAGGAGCTCGGATATCCTGCAGCAGAGGGGACAGTACTCAGGGCTGTATTTTAAGATTACTCTGGCTGAGAGACAGGAGACAGAAGAAGAGCCGACCTGCAAGAAAACACTCCAAGTGTGCAGATGAAACTGAACTCTGCAGGCCTGCTCAGAAAGGAAAAGGGAGAAGATCAAGGAGAGAGAGACAGAGATTCAGAGACTGACAGAGAGAGCACCCGCACCAGCTCACAATTTAATTAGCTTCCTGGCTTGCCCCGTGGGTTCCAGGGGAATTAGCAGAGCTCAGAGTCTGGGGAGCTTGCTGGGAGTTGAGGGGAAATTAATGAGAAAGACAACAACATGCCCCAGGGAGAAGGGAATGAGGAGGATTTGTTAGCCTAGCAGAGATGCTGGCAGGAGAAACAGATGTCGGGGTGAGGAGCTGCTCCGCCTTCCTCAGGGATTTCAGGCCTCGGGGGACAGGCACCTAGAGCTCCGGGGCTTTGGGGGGCTAGAAGGTCCTCTGAGGCCTGGTAAGTGACCCTGACCCCAGACCCAGACACCTGGGGGTGCCTGTGAGGATCAGCTTCCCAACTCTGCCTTGGCCTTTTCCCAGAGGGGAATTGAGCCCCCAGCCCCCTCCTGCACATGGGGAGGTTGAGGCCAGGCTGGAGAGGTGACCTGCTCTTATCAGATGTGGCAAATGGCATTTTCCAAAGGGAGCTGCAACAGTGTCTCCTCTCCCCCCACTCCCCACTCTTTAGACTGTGACCTTGCCACGCCCCTCTGAGAGGAGCCCTTGGGTTGAGTCATAAAGAGAGATACTGCTTCTGCCTGCCCTCACTCTCTCTCAAAACTCTCTTGATGTGAGAAAGCCCAGGCCACACGGAAAGCCCACGTGTAGATGTGGGGCCAAGAGCTCCAGTCAGGACCAGCTACCAGATTGGCAAGGTCTGGTGCAAAATGCAAATGCTGGGCCTTTTTTTCCAAAAAGTAAGAATTTAAATGGTGCCAACAGAGCATTCAACCAGGCACTGAGCCCTTTGGAGGGTGGGGCTCATCTAGTTGCAAAAGTTGCATCCCATAATGCTGGCCGTGACCCCAGGGAAGGTTCCAGCATCAACCTCTCACAGAGGGAGGAAGCCTTCAAGAAAACTCCACACCCAGCAACCCTGACTGCAACTGTGTGGCAGGCTGGCAAGGGATAGATAGGATTACTTTATTTATTATTATTATTATTATTAAAGATTTTATTTATTTGACAGAGAGCACTAGCAAGGGGAGTGGCAAACAGAGGGAGAGGGAGAAGCAGGCTCCCTGCTGAGCAGGGAGCTCAACGTGAGGCTTGATCCCAGGACCCCGGGATCATGACCTGAGCTGAAGGCAGACAACCAATTGAACCACCCAGGTGGCCCAGAGAGGATTATTTTAAACCATAACTTTTGGGTTAGTGAAGCAACAGATGGTTGCAACCCTGGGGTGAAGATATAGGACAGTCACTTAAGTTTCTCCCCAAACCCAGGGTTATTCTCTGAACTCTTGTTGCAAGTTCTCTTTGACCTACATTGAGAGAGGACACTGGAGGGACAAATAACCGCAGGCTGTCAGAGACCCAATCCTATCTGTTTGGCCACCGAATGTATGCTGACACCATGATCGATACACCCTTGGGGGCAAATGTCAGCTTTTCAAGTGAAGGAGAGACCCACTCTTCCTCGAGCTAACACAGTGGTGGCAGTGGCCCTGGCAGGAGATGATGGTTAGGTCTTCATGGCCTGCAGGAACCTCAGCAAGTGACAGTTGCTGGAAAATGGGAAGGGGGAAGAGAGGAAAGGTATGTCCTGCCAAGGTGGGTAAGGGAGAGAATCCCTGTGGCCCCGTGGCATCTTGATCCCCTGACAGTTAAAGAATATCCTTCCATGACTGGCATTGCATTCTGATGCTAAACACATGTGTGTGGAGGGGGCGGTGGCAGCGGTGGGGTGGGGGTTGAAGCACTTTGCTTGTGTTTACTCAGTGCAGTGCCAGCCAGTGGGCAGATCAGGACAGTCCTGAGTGATTGTGCAGGGGGACAGCAAACATAATCCACAACGCAGTTGAGTAACAGAGTAGGAGGGAGGGGACAGGAAAACATGAGTGGCAGATAGCAATTAATCACTGCCAACTCAGTTTTTTTTTAGAGTAGCCAGAGGAAAACCAGAGATAAAGTGCAGCAAGAGCACTGGGAAAATAAATTAATTCCAAGTGGAGGGATCCAGCAAGAAGTAATGAACAAAGTGACAGGTAAAGAAGTTGTGAAGGCTGCACTAGACCTTGACAGGTAGCAAAAGATGGGAAAGGCATCCTGAGAGAAAGGACAGTGAGCAGGAGTAGCCCCCTGGGAGGCAATACAGTCATGGCATCAGACTGCTTGGGTTTGAATCCCATCTCTGTCACTGTGACCTCAGGTTCCCCACCTGTGAAGTGGGGACATGAAAAGTATCTATGCCTCATGGGCTTGTCATCAGCACTGAAAGACATACTCGGTGTAAAGTATTCAGCACAGAGCCTGGCCTATTTTAAGTGTTCAGTATGTGCCATTACTACTGCTTGGTGTGTTTGAAAAATGAATAATCTTCGTGTGGCTGAACTACGAAATCCAGGGATGTTTCCAGGAGACAGGTCCAGAAAAATGGGTTTTGAATTTGATCATGAAGGATTTTAAGTGCCAAGCTAAGCTGTCTAGACTTTATTCCACTAGCCGATGGATCTCAATCCTGTCTGACCTAATTTCTTTTTTTACAAGTATTTTGGAATGCCTCCTTTCCTACACTGAAATGAAATTCACAGAGAATGAAATCTACTGACACATAATTTCAAAAAAATCAATATAACTCTCCAACTGTGATACTTTTAATATAATAATCTTTCAATATGTAAATACTTGCACATTGTCACACTAGAATAAACACCAAATAGAGATGGATGTTTATACTTCTGGAAGTGTAGAATCTTCTATAGAATCACAAGTGCAACAACTACACACACACTGATACAAGGGTGTGCCGTCCAGAGCCCCAATACCATTATGACATCTAACCCTGAAGGAGTCTTGGTGAAATTGCAAACAAAACAAATTACAATCCTTCCCCATTTACAGAGAAGTTATATTCTTGGAAAATTCAGTGTACGTTATAGCCATGCAAAGAAGCTTGTTTTAGATGTAAAAACAGGTTTGTTTTGTTTTGTTTTTACCTACATTAATGTTGTAAGGAATGAGAGCTAATGTTTCACTTAATCAACCGTCCTAAACATCATAGGACATCTACCATCTTTGGCCACTGCCCACTAGATGCCAAAAGTGTCCTGTGATCATTGTGACAACCAAAAATGCTTTCCTCCCTTTCCCAACTATTCTCAGCTTCTGCTTTGGGCAATGTGGGATCGGGAAGGGGCATGCTCTCTTCTGAGCTTTATGTAATTTGTGTGAGAAGATGGTACTTGGAACTATTGCCACCATCTTGCAACCATGTGGGGAAAAGTGTGAGGACGAAAGCTGATACACTGGGGATGACATAACGGACAGATGGCAAGGATCACGGTCCTTGATGATATCAGTGAGCCACTGAATTAATACATTCTGGATTTACCCTATCTATCTATGGACCTCTCATTAAGGGAGATGATAAATCTACTACTTGGTTGAACCATTTTGAGTTGAATCCTGTTTCTTGCAGTTAAAAAATTCTAACCTTTACAAATTCTTTTCCCCTCTCTGGGTCTTCTACAAGTGTATATTGAGAGGATTTCACAGTTGGGGGCCTGTGAGTCTATGAAGGGGAAATAGGGCTTAGGGACTAGGATGAGGAGGTTGGGAAGGAGCCTCAAGAGTCCATGTCTTGCACAGGTATCTGGGAAGACGGCAAAAGAGGAGTGGATTTGGTTTTGTAAGATGATCACTGGTTCCACCACTTAAAGCACTGAGGTCACACTAGATTTGGCAGTTGGAAAATTAAGACTTACATAGTAGCAAAAAAAAAAAAAAAAAAAGACTTACATAGTATCATCTCAGTTGGGTAAAAAAATACAATTACATAGGAAAAGACTGGATGAATAAACACAAAAATATTTAGTTATTTATGGTAGGTTCAGGGATAATATTTATTTTCTCTGTATAATTTTTACTATTTCCCAGACTTTTCCCAACAGATATTTATTGCTTTCATTTGAAATGTAATTTAAAAGATCAATAAAGTACAATCTCTTTCAAATATATTAAGAGAAGGAGATCAGTGGAATGGAATGTAAAATCCAGTATTAGATCGAAATAGATACTGCAATTCGAATACTACAAAAGAGGGATTTTACGTTTATTTTTTAAAGTATGTATTTGCTTTTATGTGCATAGAACACCTCTCAGAGGCTCTACTGTAAGCTGTTAACGGGAGGCTGATTCCTCCTGGGGAGAGAGATGGCTACAGGGAGAGAAACATGCTTTTCAGTTTCACCCTTTCGCACCTAAAATAAGAAGGGGTGGGGGAGAACCACTGTCTTTTCTGGTAGCTACTCCATTCCTACTGGTTCAATTCCAACTGATGATGACTGAAAGCCTCCAGCCTTTTCAATAGGCACCGCTCTCAAGCCACACTTCCTTCATCCTGTGCTTGTGCAGCCGATTAAAAAAATAAAAGAAAATAGAAATGCAGGTCTTTCCGAGACTGGAAAATGCTATGCTGCTGGCTTTGAGGATGGATGAAGCCAGAGGCCAAGGAACACAGTAGCCTGGAGAAGCTTGAAACCAGCCTGGCATATCTTCCCCTTGGGCCTCCAGAAGAAATGCAGCCTTGCCAACACCTGGATTTTAACCCTGTAAGATGCATCCTCAGGCTTCTGGCCTATAGAAACGTAAGACGATGAATGTGCACTGTTTTAAGCTAAAGTAAATAGATTGAATACATGCAAGTCTTTGCACTGTGGGTTTACTGTTGCTTTCAGCCCTGTTTCAAGATATTTTAGAATATTGTTGCTGACACCCAAGTGTTAACTTTCCCTCCCAATAGTAGTGCCATCTGCCAATGTGGGGAGTGTGGCAGGCACAGAAGGGAAACTACTGAGCTGACCAAATGCAGGGTCAGGAGCATGAAACTTTAACCCTTCCGCCCAGGTGCACATCCAGTGAGCAACCAACTCCACGCACGGTGGCGCTTGGGCAATACATCCACCTGGCTGGGTGCTCTCAGTTGTCTCCTCAATCAGGAAACGCTCAATGTCTAACTGGAAATGAGGCACACCACGTCCAGGGAATTTCCTAGTGGCCATCCAAATAAATAATAACTTATTGTTGGTATTATTATCTACCGTATCTTGCTCGTAGTGAAGGTATCAATTTTCTAGGGGTTCTCAAACCCCCAGTTTAATATTATATTCTAGAATAAATTTAGGGAGGATTCACCTCAATTACACCGATGTCGAGTTTCCAGAATCTACCTTTTCCTCTTTTCTCAGCATCAGGACATCTGCAGCCTTCTAGCTCTTCGGTTCCTTTCTTTTTCTCCCCAGCTCTCTCACTTCCTTGACCAGGGTTCCAGGATCTTCTCTGCAAATATTTTTCCACACTTTGGGATTTGCAGTTCATAAACGGCTAGGTGTTTAGGTTTTCGCTTACTATCTTCTCTTCTATTTGGAGTTTCAATACCCTCTAAATCCTTTTGCTTTACTCGACCCACTTTAGAAATGCTCTTCCTTGGGGAAGAATGAAGCAAGTCAGGGGCGAGGATTTTGCTGAGGACTGTTAACCTGACACCTTCACTCCCAAGGGGGACCCTATATAATAAATCCTCTCTTTATTCCCCTTGATCTGCACATACCCAAAGGTGTCTTTTACTGTCTGCACCTTTTCCAAGCCTCAATTTATCAAGGACTTCCCTTCCTACCACCTCTTATCCCCTGCCTTTTAGTGTTCGAGTGTCAGAGCGCTTTCTATTGAGCCATGTTGGTTTTTTTCGCTCACTGCCTTGCACAGGGCAAGGATTTCTGCAAATGGGCTGTCCTAATATTCCATTTTTAGAGTTTTCTATCCCTCTCCTGCCACATTCCCACTTAGGTCTCTAAACATGGGATCATAACTTTTCCCTAATTTTTTTCCACTTATTTTCTAGGACTATTTACTCACCCATTCATTCTATGCCTGCCCCTCACCCCCACATTGCCCTTCCTTCTCCATCCGACTTTCTCCTGTGGTTCCTGCCACAACAACAGCTCCAGGTAATTCATTTCCTTGGTCAGAAGTAAGGATGGAGGGATCCCTGGGTGGCGCAGCGGTTTAGCGCCTGCCTTTGGCCTGGGGCGTGATCCTGGAGACCCAGGATCGAAACCCACGTCGGGCTCCTGGTGCATGGAGCCTGCTTCTCCTTCTGCCTATGTCTCTGCCTCTCTCTCTCTCTGTGTGACTATCATAAATAAATAAAAATTTTAAAAAAATAAAAAAAAAAAAAAGAAAGAAGGATTGAGAGCAGCTCCCTGGGGAATGTTCTCTTCCCACTGAGAGGAAACTGTACTAATGCACGTGAAGGATTTCTCAGCTGCTCGGCTGGTAGCTATGCAGGGCTGTGGCTGCCAGGCCAGGAGCCCTCCCAGCTTGGTGTCCCTTGCCCTCAAGAGCACAGCTGGGCACTCAGAAATGAACTCCAGAGGCACATGGCTCCCAAGTGTTTATCGATCCTACCCAAAGGCTCCTTGTGACCGGTTCCTCCCAGGTTGGCAGTGGGCTGCAGTGTAAAGCACGCAGGGTTTGGAGTCAAACATACTGGGGTCTGAATTCTAGCTCTGCCCCTTACTAGCAAGTTGTTTCAATGTGAGCTTCAGTTTTTCATGCTTGAAAAAAATGGGGATATTTTCTGGCTTGATGGGGCGATTGACAGAATCTGTGGACATACCAGCGCATAGGTTTCACACCAACCCCTGTGCTCATCTCAGGTTCATGGACTTTCAAAGGTTATATGTTCTTCGTGGACTGTGTTTTCTTCCCCTTTCTATTCAAACTCTCTCTCTTGGTCAGGCTACAGTGTCTTTGCCTGGAGAATCTTCCTTTGACGAGCCATGCCCCTCCAGCTCAGAGTATATGGTTCCAGTGGGGTGGACGCTGGATCCTGACCCCTTCAGGCTGGGCCTGTGACTCCTGTCTGGCCAGTAGAGTAGGAGAGTGCGCCAGACTCTGAATGGTTTACAGACTGACATGTGTTTTGCGCCAGAGTCCTCCAGGGGATTTTTACTGGAGCTTCCCCAAGAGATATTTGTTTGTTCTCTAGAATTACAAGCTCTAAGAAGTCATGTGAATATAGCTGCCATTTGGCCTCTTGCTGCTACACTGAGTCCGTCTGAGAGGGAAACCAGGCAGAGGCCCATAGACAGAAGGGGCAAGGACAACGGGAATCCTGATGCCTTTGCTCCAATCTCTGGATTAACTACTGGCCATTTCTGTTACTTGGGCCAATAAATTCCTTTTCTTAAGCTGGTTTGTTGGGTTTCTCAGTATGCAAGCCTATGTGACATTGACCCTTTCACTATTAGAAAGTCACGAGAAACCCCCCCCAACCCAATCAGGTTTCATGTTTAACTCTAGTCTGTTTCATTTTTATGCAGAAAAAAATAGCAGGACTCAATTGGTGTGCACAGCATTCTATTAGAAATTCCTCAGACTTGCAGACCCAAGTCTGAATCCTGGCCTTGCCACTTACTAGTTTTGGGCAAGTGACATAACCCTTCTGAGCTTCACTTTTCTCAGTAAAATGGGGGTGATATTTTGCTTATGTGTGGGGACACCTGGGTGGCTCAGTGGTTGAGTGTCTGCCCTGGGCTCAGGTCATGATCCTGGGGCCCTGGGATTGAGTCCCGCATCAGGCCTCCCGCCAGAAGCCAGCTTCTTCCTCTGCCCGTGTCTCTGCCTCTGTGTCTCTCATGAATAGAATCTTAAAAATATATATATTTTGTTTATGTGGGTGTTTTATGGGTGTTAGCTAATGGATATAAGGGCAGGACATGAGATGGGCCATCTATTATTAGGTGGCAGGTACATTCATGTCAGCTCAATACCTTTTACTCTGTGCAATGGTCAATGGCTGAATTCATTTATCTTCCCCACACTTCTTCCCAGGTCACATCTCTTAGCCACCAAGGTTTCCAGGTTTATCAAGAGGACAGGAACTCACAGGCTCGAGAAAGAGAAGATGAGGAGGTGGACAGGCATTTCAAAGTTTGCATGGAGGGGAGGTGGAATTCGGCTGCTTTAAAACGTTTGCTACTGCAGAAGTCTACACCCACTTTCTACTTATAAATATCCCTGTCTCTCAGCCTAGCTCCGCCCGCATGAAGCTTCAGTGGAAGATAACACAGAGCAGCTGGTAGTGGGTACAAATGTGCAGCGCAGAGGAGGCCGTAGGAGGAGAACTGGGACTGGCTTGGGCTCAGAGTGTAAGGATTTAAGGATGAAATGGCACAGAATCTGAAGCAACTGGGTCCCAGAGAGCATCTGATCCCTTGCTGGAAGGCTGTGCTGTGCTGTCCGCCCTGCCCCAGGGCGGGGTGGGGGTGGGGAGCCCGGGTGCTGCAGCTTTATCTAGGGCGTACAGGGCCACAGTGGCAGTAGGAAGATGAGATAGGAGGCTGCTGCAGAGCAGAGACAGGCTCCCAGGCGCTGGTGGTTGGGGATGACAAAGTCAAGAGGTATTTCTGAGAATCCAGCTGTGACTCCTCAGAGTTAGGGGGAGGGGTGGAGAGGACGCCAGGTCATCTCCAGGGTATGTAGTCAGGGAAAACAGGGCCACCATGAGGGGTTTGGTCACCTTTGCATATACATGTACCACCACGGCAGGCCTGGTGACGGGGGGGGGGGGGGGGGGGGGGGGGGGGGGGGCTGAGATCTACCTGTCCGAGAATCCTCCAGGTCCTCAGGTCCAGTCAGTCCACAAAGGCTTAGTGAGTGCCACGTGTTAGGTCCCGTTCTGGGTGCTCCTTCTGAGGCAGAAGCGCAGCACTCGGGACAGGTCAGGACACTCGGGCCTGTGACCTCATCTGTGTGGTCTATATTCCTAAAGTACCCCTCCCCCCTTCGAACTAAATAGCAACTCCTGATTCCAAAGGTACTCCCTCAGGCACTGCTCTAACCTTAACACTCACCACAAGAGAGTTAGTATTCTCGTTTTAGGGATGAGGAGCTCGGGGCTTCAGTCAAGCAATTCGCCCAAGTTGGTGGGGCTGCTAAGTGACAGCATGGGAAATTGCTCTCAGGAGCCTCACTCTCCTTAAAAACAAAAAACAACCAACTCAAATGCTACTCTTTCATAGAGTCTCCCCCGAAGATGTGAGCGTGGCTTCAGCTTCTGCTGGTGCCCGCTGCTCTGTGCACGCCACCAGTGAGCGCGGAGATTCGGGAGGGCCCTTCCAACCGACCAGGCTTTGCTGTTCCACACATGGTTCCACTTAATCCTCCCAACATTCCTGGCCTTTCCGTCCTTGCCATGCGGCACCCCTCCCTCGCTGCCCAGCCAGCGCCTGGGACGGATTTATCACAGGCCTCTGGACCCCTGCTGCCTCCAGCATAGGTCCGTGCACAGGCTGAGCCCTTGATAATCAGGGCGCTGCCTTCCCAAACTCTAAATGTGGGTCCCTGGGCTGGGGGGAGGGACACCGGCACTGGAACTGTGTTCCAGGGGGAGGTGAGCCATCTGAAGTTAGGTGCGGCTGTTCTTTCAGTTTTCACCCTCCTTATTCGCTTTCAGCCAAAGCACATTCTCTCCAGTCTTTTGACGCCAGGAGGGCAGGGCCCCAGACTGGCTAGGAAGCAAGTAGGTACTTTCTCTCTTGTCCTTACCTAACCTCTGGCTCCTTACGCTACACTGGAAATAAACTGCAAAACCTAATAGCTTTTCTGTGAAAATGTGGCATTGCCAGAGAAGAATCCATTCTTCTGGCTGCCTGAGCAAGGAAGGAGCTGGTGCTGCTAGAAAACTCTCTTACCCATTGTCATATTGCAGACTTTGGAAAGGGCAAGGCTGGTTTCGTTACTTGCTCTCCCTCTCAGGAAGGTGGCGAATCTTGAAGAGCACCTCTGGGTCCTATTTCTGTTTCTCTCCCTCTTTCCCTTGCCACCCTCTGAAGAACTGTTTGTTCTCCCACATTTTGGTGTTTGCTACTGATCTGCATCTATCTGAGAACATTGTTTTTCAGGGTTGCAGTATGTCGATTCCAGAACAGTTGTGTTTTGTTTTGTTTTTTAAGATTTTATTTATTCATGAGAGATGAGAGATGAGAGAGAGAGAGAGAGACAGAGACAGAGAGAGGCAGAGACACAGGCAGAGGGAGAAGCAGGCTCCATGCAGGGAGCCTGACATGGGACTCGATCCCGGGTCCCCAGGATCAGGCACTGGGCTGAAGGTGGCACTAAAACCCTGAGTCACCTGGGCTGCCCCAGTTGTGGTTTTAATGCAAAATCTGTCTAACTGGTCCCCAGGACATTTGGGGTCTGGACTACAGAGGAATCGAATCCACTTACAAGACGAAGGACAAATGGGCTTTTCAGATTCTATCTCCTAGCCATGCAATGGTGGCAAACTAGCAGCGCCTGCTGGGGAGGCTGAACACATGCATTGCTAGGGGGCCTTCTCCAGCAAACAGATAAGGAAGCTGATTCTCACACACAGAGGTGGTTGGAAGGAAAACAGTCGCAGTTGCCTTAGAAAATTAATCGCTATTACCAAAGATATTTTCCTGAAAGGGAGTATTTTTTGGTTGGTAACAGAAGAATCTTTCATTCACAAGTTTCCAAGACAAAAACCAGAATGCAAGACTCATCTGAAGACAGTAAGATGAGGGATTGGTAGAGGGAGAAAAAAATGAGAGGTTACATGTGACATTCTTAGGTAAGCCTAAAAATCTTTGCAAAGAGATAAAACACACGTCTTTGTTTATATCTAAAAGACAAAAACTTCCAAAGATATAAATCACTATGGCACACTTAAGGAGGCAGTCTGAAAAAAAAAGAAAAAAAAAAAAAAAGGAGGCAGTCTGAATGAACCCAGTCAATATACAAGAATGTTCTAGAAGAATCCACCAGAGGAATTGACACATCAATCACTTTCAAGAACTGTAATCCCCCAAATATAGTGGAAAGTCCACACACATGGACTGATGGTGTTCCTAGGGATCTGCAGGATACAATAACTCAGCCTTCCATCTGCATAAACTATCAAAATGGTCAAGAAAAGCAATGGCGATCATCAAGTCTCGGCTGCTTTACCTCTCTGTGGTTCTGCAGAGGCAGAGGCGTGGTCTTTCCTGATTTAAGACCAGTCTACTCAACTCTGGGCAGCATATTTGTTGGTTTTACTGCTTTGACCAAAATGCAGGGCCTTTTCGCTTACATGGCTGAATTACTTAGCTGGTCCCATAGCTACTTTCTTCTCAGCATTGCACAGCCTCCGTAAAGCAGAAAACATACCTTGGATTCAAAAGGCTCAGGTGTGAATCCAATTTGGAATTATTTATGTAATTCTGAATGAGTTACTAATTTTCCTTATTCCTAAATTTTTTCTTTCCTTCTGAAGTGGGGATACCTACTCTACCAAAGATTCTGAGAATTAAAACTTACACAACAGGCTCAATAGTCATTACTTTCATTCCTTCCCAATGTTTTTTTTCTTCTTGCTCCCTTAACCTGCCACAGCACCTTCACCTGACCAACTGCATGGACTCCGACAGGACAGGCTACTTTTTCTAAGTCCAGCAAAGCTGCCGTTTTGGTGGGCCTGCTTTAAAGGGCTAAATAGGATTTTCACCCCCACCTCGCCCCACCCTGATTTTCAGATCAGAGAGAAGTAATGCTACTGCTGTGTCAGCCTTGAACTTAGCACTGAGTAACAGATGCAGTTTCCATTTTGTCAGACTAGTTTGTATTGTAATTACAAGCCTTGAAGGAGAGGAGTTTAGAAGCCGACCTCACCTGGCTGGGAGGACTGAGAGACTATACTAGGATGGAATCTCCGTACAGGGACAATCTCAATGCAGAGAGGGAAAGGAAGGTATTTTTAGAGTAGAAAACTATAGAAACCGAGGTTGTGTTTAGGTTCAGTAAGAAGCTGGAACGTGGGGCTATGTTTTTTGTTTTTTAAGCAGGCTCTATGCCCAGCGTGGAGCCCATCCTGGGCCTCAAACTCATGACCCTGAGATCAAGACCTGAGCTGAAAAAAATAAATTAATTTAAAAAAAAAAAAAGACCTGAGCTGAGATCAAGAGTCAGATCTTAAACGACTAAGCCACCCAGGTGCCCCATATAGGGCTATGTTTAAAGTTTCTTTCACCCTAAGGCTGCTTTTATGCCCTGCATATATCCCCATTTAGTCACTCCAAAAGTTGTAGGAAACCCCCAGATTCTTTTCTTCAATCAAGGCTTCAATGACCATCACATTTCCTGGGGGATTATTTCTTGGCAACTCACCTCAGCACTGCCAGGGAAAACCACCCACCCAGTTTCACAGATGCAACTTACTAGATGATCCTTATCTCAGTTCTTATTTACACAGGAATCTGTTTATTATTTTTGCAGGTGAACCTTAAGAGTCCCTGCATGTGTTTAACCCTTGAATAAATTCTAGATGTTTGACCGCTAACAGCCTATGTAATTTTATGGAGGACCACTGGTATAAGTACCCTTATTGGATCTGTAGCTTGGAGGAAGTCAGACTCACTGGACACTACTTCCTAAAATCCTTCATGGCCCAACTTGCACAGGCAAAACCAAAGCCCCGGTGCCCTCTGGTGGCAGATGGTGCTTATAGTCCACTAAGCTTCTCAACTAGGAAAAAGCACAGAAGCCACAGGATAATAAACATGGCACATTTTCCTAGATCATCTTTACTGAAGGTTTTTTTGGGGGGAAAAAGTGGGTAATGCAAAACATTTTTATATTAAAACAAGTGCAGATAATATTGAATAGAATATAAAATTTACATTACTTTTTGAGACAAAGTAAGAGACATCAAAGACATTTCAAGGTAGGCTTCTCATGAGCTTCAGGCTGTATTCCTAAACCCTGAGGGAGAGAGGAGACCCCTGCATGCTCACTCTAATATTATGGGCGCTGCTCTTTTGATAGAGAAGTCTGAGAAGCAGCAAATTAAGTGCTTATTCATTTGGCAACATCCCAGTGGATTAAATTAGTGAAACCATATGCTTTCTCATCCTAGAGCATTTGAACCTGCTTTAAAAAGGCCTGAGTAAATAGGAGCTTTATGCTTGAGTTGAAATTATTTCCCTCTAAAATGGTATTTTTTTCTCCTATGAATGCTAATATGCCTAACTGAGAGTATGACATGCGAGGTGGTCAATATCCTAAGTGCTCTGTGGATCTAAGTGTGCATTACCAGGTAGGAAGGAAAAGCAAATTACTCACCTTCTGCAACAACAAAAACGAAAATTAAAAACTGAAGAAAAGATTATAAGATGATAATCTGTACAGAAAATCTGATATACAAAGACTTCACTCTTACAGAAGAGGCTACTGCTACAGTATTTGCTTCTCATATTTTTACGACAAGTTTCTTTTGCGTGGTCGCCGGGTGGGAGGGAGGAAGCCATTATGGCTTCCTTTCCAAATCTTGCTTGTTCTCTGTAATTTTCCCTTTGTTTTTGTTGTTGGCAACAATTTGTTACTTTGCAGTAAGAGACTGAAGGAGAGGATACCCAGTGGAGAGATTTTCCAGGGTCATTTAGCAATACATTCTTTTTTTTTTGAAGGATGAGAGACAGAGTTAATCAAACGAGCTTAAAAGCATTTAATGGGAGGCAGATTCTGATGGATGCTGAGGCTTTAGGGTCTACTAAAGAAAGGTAATTAATAATCTCCCATGTAATTTACCTTATTATATTTCTTAAGTTTTATGGAATTCTTTCTTTCTTGAGAAAGCCTTACAATTTTACAAAGCCTTAAAAATAAGATTCAAATCACATGACAACCTGCCTATACCTCTTGTAAAATGCAACTTTTTTTTTCTTCCCTGTTTAAATAAGGACTCTGGAGCAAAAACGTCCCGTTTCAGAATAACAGAAGGGGACTATCAGTGGTAAATTATGTAGTGCTGGGAAAAAGAACAAAAAAGGCAGACACCGAACACCTCCATTTTCCCAAGATTAAATGATTATTAAAAAAAGCGCGCCACACTGTATAGAAATCAACATTCTCTCCCATAATTCTGTGCATCTGGGACTATAGAAATGTCACACTGTCCCTGCCCCACATCTTCAAATTAACATTCTCAGGTCACAACAATAAGTCTTCCCAAAGGGGACCTTCCGGAAAAACAAGCTATTTCCTCGGCTCATATTTCCCTGGAAAAAAAATAAAATAGAAACAAATAAAAGTCTAGTGTGAACACAAGGTCAGCCAGTCCAAATCAGCAGAGAGATGCAACCGGACATATTTCTGGAGACCCACTGAAAGGGCCAGGACTCGCCCAGGGCTCTCACTAGGGAGAAGCACTATGCACTCCAACTGCGACAAAGCTTCGTGAAACTAACTACGGTGTGCCATGGGGATGAGGCAAGTTTGGACTCTAGCTGGGTTATTAAATGAGTCAATCATATAAAGTGCTGAGACAGTCCCATGGCTCGCTAAGGGCTAGCTTTCACCCAGAATGGTCAGATCTCTAGGAAGTATAATAGAATCTCACAATTAGGTCATAATGTTGTTAAGCTTAATTGAACAGACTCTGAAGTGAGACTGCACATAGATCCTGCTCTCACAAATACAGGCTGTGTAACACTGGGTTATATAATTCGTGTTATTTAATGGTTCAAAGTCCTAGTTTCTTCAGATGTGAAGTGGGACAAAAAGAATGGTACCTAACCTCATATGGTTATTTTGAGGATTATAAGAGCTGATACATGCGAAGCTCTCAGCACAATGCCTGATACACAGTAAATACCCCATCCAGATTTGCTATTGTCCTAAGCATTTAGGGGACTGATTACTCCCTAGGTAAGGTGTTTGATACCCTAATACATTTTCTATCTTTCTTTCTACCGTAGGGGGTTAGTTAGAAAGTAGGGAAAGAAGGGCCACTTTTCCTTTTAAATGGGGAACACAACAGGAGATTCCCCAATAGAGAGTGTAAGACTCAGAACGAAACCCAGAATGTTCATGGTGGGTCTGTATGGAAATCACTCAAGTGTTCTAGCCTGGATTCACATAGGGGCCTGCTGGCCTGGCATGCATGCTGAGCAAAAACAGCACTTAGGCTTTTTTATTTGGAGTTAAGGCTAAGGAAGCCTGGGCTGTGAACAGAGGCCTTTCTCACATGCATTACTAGTGCTATAATGTGACAAAGGGATTCCTTATACGCTTTTACAATCCTTGAAAAAGTGCTTCCCACTTAAAAGCAGCTTTAAACTGCTAGCCATTTAAAGTGATCCTGTGCTGAATTTAGCACACAGCCACCCATTATTTAGGTTCCTAATAAAGCTTTATCTAGACTGAGAATTTCTGGTTGCAGATGACATACCTCACAGCAATAATAAAGAAGAAACTGGTGTCTGGACAAGATCATTCTCTAAAAAAATTAAAAGTAAGAGACCAGCTCCATCATCATCACTGTGACAATGTCATAAACAAACAACTTCCTGTTTCTCAGTTTCCTCTCTACTATACTCTAGGGAAACACATGAATAGATAAGGCGATTCTGAGAAGTTACAAAAAGGTGAGATTAGAAAAAAAATAACCTGACATTGCTGCCATCATTTTAACAAGGAGGGTAACTGTCTACCCAGACCCTATTTGTAACTTGAATGTGATCGGTCAAGAAGCTTCTAGATCACATCTAGGGCTTCTTAATTCATTACTACTCCTGATGACTTCTAAGCAGCACATTCTACAACTATGCTGGAGTGATACAGAGAACACTGTAAAGGGTACAGTGACTGGTAGCTGGAGAGTAATCTATAAAAATTAACTCGGGATTCCAGAGATGTTGTTTAAGAAAACACAAACAAGATAAAATCAAGTCTGAGAGAGAGGAGGGGTGAAGGGGGAGGGAGGAATGGAGAGGGAGAGAGAGAGAGAGAGACTGAGACAGAAGTACCTCTTTTTGTAGCATGCACCAGCAATCTATCCAAGAAGTATATATTGGGGAGTAAGGAGGGGATCCACCAGCAAGCCTGAAACGGGGGGAAAAAAAGATTAGCTCTTCCAATTAATGTTTCCAAAGCTTTCTCTCAAGAGTTCCATAAATCTCTGTCAAAATATTCTCCTACCTAGAAAGCTCCCCAAGAGGCAATTTTAGTTCCAATGGAACAATTATATCGCAGCAGGGAAAAGAACAAGCATACAAAAAGGATTTCCCTTCCTCATATTTAGGTGCTTTTTTTAATGATTTTTTTAAAGTGTATTTTCATTTATTTATTAATGAGAGACACAGAGATAGAAAGAGTGAGAGAGAGGCAGAGGCCCAGGCAGAGGGAGAAGCAGGCCCCACGCAGGGAGCTTGATGTGGGACTGGATCCCAGGTCTCCAGGGTCACGCCCTGGGCCGAAGGCGGCGCCAAACCACTGAGCCACCAGGCTGCCCCTTTTTTAAAATTTTTAAGTAATCTCTACACCCAATGTGGGGCTTGAACTCACAACCCCGATATGAAGAGTTCCATGCTCCCCCGACTAAGCTAACCAGGTGCCCCTCATGTTTAGGTTTGAAACAGCAAGTAAACAGAAACTCCAACCAGTTATGGATTTTCTAAATCTGGGTTTTTAATTTGAGGATGAATACAATTCAGAACCTAGCAATTATATAATTAAAATGCAGGGAAAAGGGATTTAAAAATTAGATGGTGTTCAAAAGAACCTAATAGAACAATAATGCATCTAAACTATGGTGACGGGTGCCTGGGTGGCTCAGTGGTTGAGCGTCTGCCTTTGGCTTAGGGAGTGATCCTGGAGTCCCAGGATTGAGTCCCACATCGGGCTCCCTGCATGGAGCCTGCTTCTCCCTCTGCCTGTGTCTCTGCCTCTCTCTCTGTCTCTCATGAATAAATAAAATCGTTAAAAAACAAACAAACTGTGGTGACTACATGCCTTACACAGGTATAACCCATAATCACTTCCTCCCTAAAAAATTTCTAAGGAATAGTATGACATTCAACTCATCCTTAAAGTGTGTCTTGGGCTAAAATGTGGCTGCTGCCCTACTGATCACAAAACAAAAAGAATGAGACATGACATCAAATATGATAGCTATCTTCAAAACTCCACAGGGGCTAATTCTAATTAACATTTTGTTTGAAAACAAGTCTAATGGGACTGTACTGGAACAGTCTGTAATTAAACACAAGACAAGATTTCTGCCCAGTGTGGCGCAGGCACTTGGCATCTAGAAGCTGGAAGTCAGTGATGTCCGCCACCAGATCACCACCCACACTTCCCAACCAATACAGTCAAAGGTTAAGAAACTTTCTGTGAGAAAAAAGAAAAAGAGAAACTTTTTATGGACCTAAATTTCCTAAATTTTCTATCTTTGAGACTTATTTTTTCAATGGGCCTTCTAGGAAAAACAGTGTATACAGGCTGCCTTTCAATCCATGACATAACCTTTGTAACTTTCATAAAAAGGACATAGGTTTAAAATAAAGGATAGATGTGTAAATAGAGTAATCTAATCACAATCCTGCCTTTCCAGAATAGGACCTAATCTATAGGTAAGTGTATGCTATCTGTAAGTACTTGAGAAATAGCCTTTATGGCCCTAAGAGGATATGAAGTGGCTGCTTATAATACAAATTGATGCCACTGCTGCTGCATGGAGCACACAGAGAAAACATTTAGGAAACCTAGTAATGGCAACAATTGTACTTTTCTTCCCCAAAACTCTTTCCTGGACTGTTCTGCCTGTCAGACATACACAGGCAGCCAACTACCAGCATAGGAAATGCAAGGCACTTACCCACAGTTGTTGACAGCCATAAGATTAGAGACAAGCACAAAAGGATAGGTCAACATACTGGCAAAAAACTGTAAAGTGGTAAAAAGACAGCTAAGTTATTAGGTCATTCTGCATCTTTAGTTTCTTCTTTCTTCTCCCTTAAAGTTCTAGTGCCATTGTGGTCAATACTCCAACACTGGCTTTGCTTTCTCAGCAACCCAGGAAAAATGAAATTACACATTTTTGAACCTGGATGCCTCCTCCTAACATACTGCTGCATCCAACAATTTAATAAAAGGCCAGAAGGCTTTTCTTGTTGTGACTGAGGCTTCTTTCCAGTAAACTGAACCACATTATTTAAGAGAAAAAGTAAATGCAATTAAATACAACAAAGCATTAAAAAAAACAAAAACAAAAAAACAAAAACAAAAAAAAACAACCTGGAAACAGTAAGAAAATGTGAGTGTCCTTCCAAAGATGATGGAAGCTGCCTCAGAAGTTAACTACTGGAAGACTCCGCATGACTCAAGAGGGTAAAGCTCTTTGGGGCAGGACCAGCAGGGTGCGGTGGGAAGCAGGCCTGAGACTTGGGGGCACAGCTGTGGTGAGAAATGCCCACATGCCCCACAAAAGCTGAACAGACCAAACCACGTGGGCTTGTCAGTGCCATTCCTGTGACACAGGAATCCTGGGTTATTCTCACCTATGACAAACATTAATAAACTTAGGAGACTCTCCTGGGAGACATCACCTGGTTGCTTTGAAGTAGTGATGACACATGACCCAAGTAAAATTTAAAAGAAAACGAAACAAAACACAACTATTCCTAGAAGGTTAAGAGGATTTAAAGAAAAACTCACTCCTGTGACAGCTTGGGAATAACTCTTCATCTCACTCATGGTAGAAACCTAAAACAGGAAGAAAACCTTTATTAGAATGAGTGAAAAAAAAAATGATGATGTTAACAGTGAACTGCCACCAACCACATCAATATATATTCTATCTTTAAATTTTTAGTTTCTCTGATAGCCCAAAAATTAATTTTGAGATGAAAACATAAAATACCAATGAGGGACAAAATGATCAACTTGATTCAACATGAGGAGAAAAATTCACATGACTATGATGGCTGAGGAACAAATGTAATAGCCCCAGGATTTAAAAAAAAAAAAAAAGGGCAGTGAGGCTGGTAACCTTTCCCCAAGTCCTAGAAACCCAATCCTTGGAAATGACAGTTGTAGTGTTATCTGAGGGATATGTGCCCAGCTGTGTTCCTGTGTTCCAGATGCTGAAGAGACCAGTCTCCATACTCTAGAGGGACACAGCGTGGGTTCAGTCCTCCCTCTGTGTGTTCTATTTCCCATCATGCTATAGGGCTGCCTGTGTATAGAGAAGCCCACAGCTTCCAGGGAAGGCCAATTCTCAAAACCTCCTAGGCTGAGGTTTCTAAAAAGCCCAAACCAGGAGTCCCTTTAACACTACAGATGAGGTGAAATATACCCTTGCTATGCTATAAAACTGTCTCCCTTCACAGTGTCCTTGAAAATTACCTATCAATACAGATGCGATCTCCAGCACAGAGATAGGGCTAGATTTCTTAGGCTTACTCATATACTCTAGGGAAATTTTAGGTGCATCTTTCTATGGTAAATAGTATAGGCCATCCCATGAGCCTTTAAAAACTGGACTGATAATGTTTAGCCATATATCAATGAGTACGGCAAATTGTAACAAAGTGCCACTTTATCCTCTTTTTTTTTGTTTTTAAGAAGGCTCTATACTGAACCTGGGGCTTGAACTCACAATCCTGAGTTGAAGAGTCACATGCTCTACTGACTGAGCCAGCCAGGCACCCCAACCACCTTACTTTAAAGCTAACCAAGCTGCCCTGTGAAAACACTAAAGTCAGCACCAGTACATATTAACAAGATCACAACCTACCCCACTGTCCAGTGCATAGGTATTGACGAGGTAGGCCAGTGAGTTACAGAGCCACAAAGAAATGATGTCACCTAGGAGGCGAGGAATAAGACCCCTACATGAAGAAACAATAAAAATAAGAAGAACCAAGAAACGTGATCAGTGAAGAGATAATCTACTCAATACAAACACTTCTCAGAGATTTCAGTCTTCTAGAGAACTGAGAAGACACTGCCAGAAGCTAGCCCTAACTAGTTCATTATAGTTAATTAACTGTATTTGAGATTAATCTGTAATGACTTTCATTCCCATTTTTCAAATGCAGGCTGGCTACACCCCTCAAAGCTACTACACCCAGTGGTTCACCTTACTATTAATATGAGCAGGGGAACAAAAATGTACCGGTTTTGGAGAAGAGAATCAAATACAATCTTAGCTAAGCTACATGATATTCAAATTTGACAACGCTGAAAATGACAACAAAATTACAAAACAGGAATGGCCCAAAAAGAGAGAAGTAAGGGACACCAAAAACCATATTCCCAAGGCCTGAGTGGCCTTGGTGAGGCAGCATGGAGCAGCAGGATTAAATCACCCCACAGACCAGAGACCGGGTTCAAATGCCACTTACAGGTGCATGACTGGCAGCAAATGAACTTTGCAGAACACTAACTTTTTCTAATCTCTAAAATAAGAATAGCCTCCACACGCAATGTAGGGCTTGAACTCACAATCCTGAGATCAAGAGCTACATGGTCTACCAACTGGGTGACCCAGGTGCCCCCTCCCAGGCTATGACGTGCAAATAAAAACGGTTACTTGGAAACATTGTGAAAATGAAAAAGGACCATTTCTAGTTTCTGTTTTTAATTAATTAATTGACTAATTAATTAATTAATATTTTATTTAAATTCAATAATTTCTGTTGTTAATAAAAGAATGAGATGGTAGTCTAAGTTCTTCCAAAGGAAACCCAAGGGAACGAATACAGCCTTACAAAAATGTATTACTCTCAGGGTAAGGAAGAGAATTTTCCCATTTTTCAAAAACTAAGTTTCCTCAGTTTATCAACTGTACATCATTAGGAACTTATTATAAAGGTAGAAACTTAGAATTAATTTTTTTTAAAGATTTTATTTATTTATTCATTCATAAGAGACAGAGAGAGAGAGAGAAGCAGAGACATAGGCAGAGGGAGAAGCAGGCTCCATGCAGGGAGCCTTATGTGGGACTTGATCCTGGGTCTTCAGGATCACGCCCTGAGCCAAAGGCAGGCGCCAAACCGCTGAGCCACCCAGGGATCCCAGAAACTTAGAATTAACTTAACAAAATTTTAACGGAATTGAACAAAACAAAAACTCCCAAACAAAACACTAATTTCCAATGTTTTAGATACCCACAAGCAAAATTTTGGGATCTTTACAACAGAATTAAAGTAAGAGGAGCTTTAAAAAAATAAAATAAGAAGAGCTTTAATAGGGCAGCCCGGGGGCTCAGCAGTGTAGCACCCCCTTCAGCCCAGGGCGTGATCCTGGGGTCCTGGGATTGAGTCCCACGTCAGGCTCCCTGCATGGAGCCTGCTTGTCCCTCTGCCTGTGTCTCTGCCTCTCTCTCACTCTCTGTGTGTCTCTCATAAATAATAAAGTCTTTTTTTTTTTTTTAAAAAAAGGAGCTTTAATAGAAGTTAAGCAAGGAGTTGTCATTAAAGCTCATTCTCATTAAAGCTTTCCACTCCCACAAATAACTGCATACGTAAATCAACAATTTACTTACGCAAAAAATCCTAGGATGCCCTCTTCGCGATAGATGGTTACTATGGAATCATAAAGTCCACTAGGTATAAAAGATGGAAAAGCAAAAATACATGAGGATTATTTTGGAGCTAGTAAAAAAAGAAGTTCTTATTATCACTTTTGACAAGGAAATTTATATCCCACTCCCTTTTCTGCCACTTACACTCTGCAAAGATAGCTGAATTTGGAGACAGAGTGGAGGTATTCCTACCTAAGGGTGTAGTCACATGGAGTCAGGGTGAATTTTGGCTTCAGTGGCTCTGCAACTTACTCTTGAGATCTTGGGTAATAAGCTCTTAAATCTGTCTGGGCCATTTTCTTCTATTTTACCATTTTTTGTTTGTTCACTTTTGCACAGATCAAATGATAGATCATTTTGTTCTGTTAACTCTTAAGGAACCATAAAAATGTAAGGCACTTCAATAGATCTCTTTGGTTTTTTTTGTTTGTTTGTTTTTTTCAATAGATCTCTTTGAAAACAAAAACACTTACCAGTACTTGGATTCTCTGCCAATGAATTGTACCATAGATCTCAGTGTGATCACTGCAGAACATAGAGAAAAGATTTTTTAAAACTACGTCGAGATAAATTTTGATAGCCCTGAAAAAGAAAAAAGGTTTTTCCATCTAAAGACACTCTGGTCTCTGGATAAGCTGGATAAATGCCAAAACAAGCAAGCAAACAAAAAAACATGCAGGCAAGGCTCTTTAGTGAATTCCCGTACCAACCTATCTAAGCTGTCAGGGGAGAGCATGCTATGAAAAGTAAGGTAACAAATCAGATTTCAGTTACCAACTGCAAACCTACCATGGAAGGGATGTGTGATGAGGGTAGCAGCGGAACGGGCCATCATTTCTCGAGTTGTCTAGAAACAATCAACACATACTTCTGAAATCTAAACAAATGACACTCAAATTCCTATGAGAAGTGGGCGACACAGCACTCCTACCCTGAATGTGATACAATAAAATACACTGTCATCCTCTCATACCTTTAACTCACAGATTTCGGTTATGGTTATTTCTCAAAATTGATGCGCAAAGCAGATTTCTGTTATCTTGTCAATTTTATAGATTGAAAAAAAAACAAAACCCAAAAAAAAAAAAAAAACAGAGGAGTCACTAGCAAACAATAACCAAGTTGGAATGAAACTATGAGACCTGTTAGATTTTTAAGTTGCTTTCTTGCTGTGAACGATTTCAGAGATTCTGATATCTACGTTATACAAATGTCAGGCTCTCTTTGTTTAATCTGTGCCAACAAAACAACTTTGAATTGTTTTTCTACCACAACCCCGTAACTGTGTAGTATCTTAGAGCTGCTATTTATCTTAGTTTCTCTCTTGTTCAGGACTCTGTAGAGAAGTAGCAAAGAAAATTAAATATTCAACATTTGAGAGGTAGGTTGTGAATACAGCAGGTCAATTATCCATTTATGCATTTAAACATTATCCTCGATCATCTAGTTAAGACATCCCTAACCCCATGCCGATGATAGTCTTGAGAAGAGCTCATAGGACAGGATGGGGTAATTAAAGTTAAGAAAACATATTAATACATATAACTCTACTCTTTCTTTTTTTTTAAGATTTTATTTATTTATTCATGAGACACACACAGAGAGAGAGAGGCAAATACATAGGCAGAGGGAGAAGCAGGCTCCATGCAGGAAGCCTGATGTGGGACTCAATCCTGGGACTCCAGGATCACGCCCCAAGCCAAAGGCAGACGCTCAACCACTGAGCCACCCAGGCATTCCATAGCTCTACTTTTTTATTAAAGTAGAAAATTGACAGAAAACAGTTGATTCATTTGACATCTAGACCTGCTTCTTTTGAAAGGTATATTTTAGAAAGCAGCATTTACTACAAGACTGTGATCTCACTAAAGACAATTAGACAATGTAGAGACTAAGAAATAAAAGAGCAGCTTTGAAAGCCATAAATATTAAGTCAGGCATGAAACAAACTCCAATGGCATAAGAAGGGAGTGGGAAATGGGTATGAGGAACAATTACGGGTCAGAATAATGCTATAAGAACATCTCCTGATAGGTAATATACAACACACAAAGGGCCTAGCCACTGGTTTAGCACAACTGTGCCAGAGGTCTACACCCCTATTAGAAGAATACTTTCAGTAGAAACCTCTTCAATTTTATTTTTTAAAAAAAAATTTTTTTAAGATTTATTTATACATGAGAGACAGAGAGAGAAGCAGAGACACAGGCAGAGGGAGAAGCAAGCTCCATGCAGGAGCCCGATGTGGGACTCGATCCCGGAACTCTGGGATCACGTCCCGAGCCAAAGGCAGACGCGCAACCGCTGAGCCACCCAGGCGTCCCAACCTCTTCGATTTTAAAGATGAGCGGACAAAATTAGTTTCCTTGAAATGCATCTAATTCAGGGATCCCTGGGTGGCACAGTGGTTTAGCGCCTGCCTTTGGCCCAGGGCGCGATCCTGGAGACCCGGGATCGAATCCCACGTCGGGCTCCCGGTGCATGGAGCCTGCTTCTCCCTCTGCCTATGTCTCTGCCCCCCTCTCTCTCTCTCTCTCTGTGTAACTATCATAAATAAATAAATAAAAAAAAAAAAAAAAAAAGGAATGCATCTAATTCAAATAGCAAGCAATGCTTTTTTTCTCTTTTTTATGATATACATGTAGAAAAGCCTAAATTAAATTGACGGTCTAATTTCATTTGGAATAAACACTGAACATACAGGCCTGATAATCCTGATTTCACAAACTGCCATAGTGTATACACTGTGTTTCAGAGAAAGAGCATAGGAAACAATCAGTCTCTTACCTCCTTGATAACTTGGTCGAAGGAAGGTGTGACTTCTTTCTGTACATTTCCAGAGCCTAAATCCTAGACATTAAAATGAAAGAAGATAGATATCTTAATGGCTGTATTTATTACTGTCATTTTTAAAAAAAAAAAAAGCTTTTATTTTGTTTTTAAAGCATTATTTGAGAAAGAGAGAGAGCGCATGCGCACCTGCATGAGTGGGAGATGGAGAGGGAGAAGGAGAGGCAGACTCCCCACTGAGCAGGGAGTCCGACGTAGGGCTCAATCCTAGAACCCTGGGACCATGATCTGAGCCAAAGGTAGATGCTCAAATGACTAAGACACCTGGGCGCCTCGAAGGATTTTTTTTTAAGATCTTATTTATTTGAGAGAGCAAGCCAGTGAGAGTGAGAAAGAGCAAGCACAAGCAGGGGGAAGAGCAGCCAGAGAGAGAAGCAGGCTCCCCAAAGAGCAGGGAGTCCAATGAAGGGCTTGATCCTAGGACCTTGGGATTTTGATCTGAGCTGAAGGCAGATGTTTAACTGACTGAGCTACCCAGGCGCCCCAAGATTTTGTTTTTTAAAAATAATCTCCACATATGACATGGGGGCTCGAACTTCCCACCCCAAGATCAGGACTTGCACACTCCACTGAGCCAGCCAGATGCTCCTATCTTGATGGTTTTAAATAGAACTGTTCAAACTGGTGGTCACCATGTATGCCAACACTCACTGAAATGAAAGGGGAATTGACTGCTTGTTCCTTCTTTTTTTTAAAAAGATGTTATTTATTCATTGGAGACAAAGAGATAGAGAACACGAGCAGGGACAGACACAGAGGGATAGGGAGAAGCAGATTCTCTGCTGAGGGGCTGAAGGGCTCGATCCCAGGACCCTGGGACACGACCTGAGCTGAAGGCAGACGCTTAACCATCTGAGCCACCCGGGTGCCTAGTGCTTGTCCCTTTCTCCTAAAGAGGACCAAATAGCAATAATAACTTGCAAGGGAGAGGCGCTCATGCATAAGTCAGCTCCAACATACCTTGACCTTGTCACATTCCTGGTAATGCTACAAAGAAGAGAAAAGAAAGGAGGATTAGGGCTGTCACAATGTCACTGGGAGAGGACATAAAATGAGAATAAAACATGTTGGGTTTTTTGGCTGGGTATCTCCAATAATTTTTTTTAAGGTTTTATTTATTTATTCATGAGAGAGAGAGAGGAAGGGAGGCAGAGACACAGGCAGAGGTAGAAGCAGGCTCCATGCAAGGAGCCCGATGCAGGACTTGATCCCAGGACTCCAGGATCATGCCCTGAGCCAAAGGCAGACGCTCAACCACTGAGCCACCCAGGTGTCCCCAATAATTTCTATTTCTAATTAATCAATGGAAAGAAGTGTCTCTAAGATAATCCCATTGCTAAGTTTAAGGCATTAGCCAGACAGAGGAATGAGCAAATGAAAACACATCTAAAAGAAGAAACAGGAAAACAAATCCGAATAAAAATCCAAGGGCATTATTTACTACACGCACACATTTAGCAAAAATAAGCTGGTAAAAACATAGCCTAGTACTAAGGCTATGGAAAAAGCCTGAGTTTTTTCATGAAAAAGCAGGACCAACGCCAAACAACCTGATTAAAAAATGGGCAGAGAATCTGAATATACATTTCTTCACAGAAGATACACAGATGGCCAAAAGGCAAATGAAAAGATGTTCAACATCACTCATCATCAGGCAAATGCAAACCAACACCACAATGAGATATCACCTCACACCATTTAAACTGGTTATCCTCTGGGCAGGCTGGGTGGCTCAGCGGTTTAGCGCCACCTCCAGCCCGGGGTGTGATCCTGGAGACCCAGGATCGAGTCCCACATCGGGCTCCCTGCATGGAGCCAGCTTCTCCCTCTGCCTGTGTCTCCGCCTCTCTCTCTCTGTGTCTCTCATGAATAAGTAAATAAAATCTTAAAAAAAAAAAAAAAAATATATATATATATATATATATATATATATATATATATAAAATAAACTGGGTATCGTCGAAAAGAAGTGTTAGAAATGATGTGGAGAGAAATGAACCCCGATACTGTTGATGTGAATGTAAACTGGTATAGCCACTGTGGAAAAGTTTGGAGATTCCTCAAAAAGTTAAGGATAAAACTATCATAGGGGCTGGCTGGCTCAGTTGGTAGAGCGTTTGACTCGATCTTGGAGTTGTGAGGTTTAAGCCCCACACTGCGCATATTTACTTAATAAAAAAAAACTTAAAAGAACTATCGTAAAATTCAGCTATTCTACTTCTGGGCTAGCTATCTGAAGAATATGAACGCTAATTTGATAACATATACGCAAAATTATTCACAATAGCCAAGATATAGAAACAACCTAAAATGGCCATTGATGGATGAATGGATAAGGAAATTACACACACACACACACACACACACACACAAAGTGAAATATCGCTCAGCCATTAAAAAAGAAAATCTTGCCATTTGGGACAACACGAGTGGACCTTGAGGGTATCAAGTTAAATGAAATTAAGGTAGAAAGAGAAAGATGCAAGCTGTGATTTCATTCACATGTGGAATCTAAACAAATAAACAAAACCAAACCAATTCAGACAGAAAGAACAGGTTACCAGAAAGGAAGGGTGAAATGGGGATGGGGTCAAATGTATGGTGATGGATGGTAACCAGAAGATCACTTTGTAATGAATACATATGTCAAATAATAATGTTGTACACCTGAAACAAAGTTATGTGCTGATTTTACCTCACTTACAAAACAAAAGTAGTACCAATACCAAATTAGGGCAAGTCTCTTTCCTTCACAGTACAAAACAGAGAATTGGTGCCAAGTCTCAATAGCTAAAATCGCCTCACTTTTCCTTTTGTATCTGTTTCTAAAACAAGCGAGAGAGATTTTGTTCTCTTCTAGAATACTGGATACTGCCAGAGTTTAGACTATATTTGAAGAGGAAATATTATTTGTGGGGTATTTCAGAAATAGAAGATGGGCTAGTGAAATATAAGCAGCAACCAAGCCACTTGTCCTACCAGATTAAAAAGAGAAGACAACACTTGCTTTTTTTTTTTTTTTTTTTAAGATTTTATTTATTCATTCATGAGAGACAGAGAGAGAGAGCGAGAGAGGCAGAGACACAGGCAGAGGGAGAAGCAGGCTCCATGCAGGGAGCCCGATGTGGGACTCGATCCTGGGACTCCAGGATCATACCCCAGGCCGAAGGCAGGCGCTAAACCCACTGAGCCACTCAGGGATTCCTCTTTTGTAAAAAGATTTAAAAAAAAATCATAAGAAAGAGAACAAATGTCAAGACTAAGCAAAATGGTGCTTTGGGGTCAAATTCCATGTCTTCAGAGTAATTCTAATAGTTTCAGTTTCAGGCATATTTAAAAATTCTCACTCATTTTTAGTAAAATTGTCTACCTGTCCTTTCTACATTATTCTGAACAGAATTCAATTTCATTCTCAGATACACAGAACTCTTTCTTATAAAGGCTAACAATTTCACCGACCCTGAATTGGTCTTTCTTCTTGACCGCACAAAGCTGCTTTTGATACTAAGTGTAGTACCAATCCCTTGTTATATTTTCCCTGGGCTACATGTGAAATGCATATTCAGGGAACCTGGTTAACTCGACTTTATCTTACTCTTCCCGTTCAGAAGGAATTGTTTCAAGCAGTACTTACAGTTTTGCTCTAAGTCCATATGTAAAGCCATAGAGCCCCCTGACTAGGAAACGGCTGCCTTTCCCTATGTAAAGTTTACTTGGGTAAGGGGAACATTTTCACTGAGCCCAGAGGAGGGTGTGGCTGGGGACAAAAGACTAGTTGTCAACCCACCAAAAACATGGGCCCATTAAGACTCCATTACTCTGACCCATGGGTCACCAGCATGTTTCCACATTCAACCTACAAGGACAACAAGAGTAAGTATAAAGTGGGGCGCCTGGCCGACTCAGTGGGTACAGCATGCAACTCCTGATCTCAGGGTTATGGGGCTTGTGAGTTTAATCCCCTCACTGGACACAGAGCTTACTTAAAAAAAAAAAAAAAAAAAGAGGAACACGTGTAAAGAATAACAAAACAACTGAAGGGGGAAATAGCTTCCATGTGAGGACCCTAATGAGGAACCTCTCCAACTCAAAAATCAAGGAAAGTTGAAGAGAATTTAAAATCTAAGCCAATTAGTACTCATATGTGGAATTTAAGAAATAAAACAAACAATCATAGGGGAAAAAAAAAAGAGGGGGGGAGGCAAACCAAGAAACAGTCCCTTAACTAGAGAGAACACAGTGATGGAGACCAGAGGGGAGGTGGAGGTGTGAAACAGGTGATGGGGATTAAAGAGAGCACTTTCGATGAGCACCAGGTATTGCATAGAAGTGCTGAATCACCATGTTGCACATCTGAAACTTTATTACACTGTATGTTAATTAACTGGAATTCACATGAAAACTTAAAAAAAAAATCTAAGCCAATGAGATCATGAAACTGTTCAACAAAATCAAGACGTGCTCATCGGATGATAAAATATTAGAAGTAATGTTAAAGCCTACAAAGTAAATGAAGGATTGTGCTGAGTACTATTTAAGCAGTTAGTAAACATTTGGAATTTAGGACATCTGATATGTAGGTTGATATTACATAGATTTGATTAGGACATCCTGCTACATTTATTGAGTTAAAGCACAGAGGATAACATACCTTGGTGCCAGTAGGAGACAGAATAATGAACTAGAAATCCACTAGTTTTATATTCTCCACCACACTCAAGCTAAATACCTTCCCGTGGACTGTTCTAAATGGTACAGAATTTGTATTCATAACACCTTTATAAATATAATAAGGGGCCATTCTGTTTGACCTACATGGTAATTTGTACAACTGAGAAACCAGTACCATCAGAATCATTAGGTTTGGCATTTGAGGTGAAAAGAAGATGGCAAAACAAAAGGATCACTGAGAAAGAAATGTAACCTTGATGTTTTAACAAACATGTTGTGAAACATTTCAAACATAAGAAAAATCAAGAAAATAATTCATCTACATATCCATTACCAAGGTTAAACATGTTAACATTGTGCCCTTTATGCTTCAGATCTCTGGCCTTCTTGAAACAAAATACCACAGATCCAGAGAGCCAAAGTTTCACCCCTCACTTCTTCTCCCACTTTCCAGAAGTAACCACTAGCCTGAGATTGATGCACATTTTGGTGAGGTTTAAAAAAAAAAGGCTTTCTCCCCCGAAATTTATATAATACATTTGCAGAAACAGTGCACAAGATACAAATGTACAATGGAATAAATAATTAAAAGACCAATATCCATACAGTCGTGATCCAGGTCAAGGAAAATCATTTCCATTACCCCCAAACCCCATGTATGGATCTTCTCTCCTTTCCCCACAAATAACCACTATCTTGACTTTGATGTTTATCTTGTTTTTTTTTTTTTTTTAAATAAGTTTCTGGGGTGCCTAGCTAACCCAAGTCAATTCAGCATGTGACTTGTGATCTCAGGGTTGTGAGTTCAAGCCCCATGTTGGGAGTGGAGCTTACTTTAAAAGTTTTTTAGGGACCCCTGGGTGGCTCAGCGGTTTGGCGCCTGCCTTTGGCCCAGGGCGCGATCCTGGAGACCCAGGATCGAATCCCATATCAGGCTCCCTGCATGGAGCCTGCTTCTCCCTCTGCCTATGTCTCTGCCTCTCTCTCTCTCTGTGTGTGTGTGTGACTATCATAAATAAATAAAATTTAAAAATAAATAAATAAATGAAAGGTTTTTAAAATAAATATAAAAAATAAGTTTGTATCAGAAAAGATCTTACTAGGGGTAATGTTAGAAATAAGAGGAAAATACCTTCAGAAAGAAATATGTCTATTTTAATCAGCTTCCTTCCTCCTTCAAAGAAATAAAATGAGCTATACAGGAGATCAAGGTGTTTCTGTTCAGAATGACTGGTTCAGAGGAAGAAGGCTGTGCAGATCAAAATCAATCACTTCATTTTATACAAATTCCCCTTGTATCCCAGGAAAGAAATAAGAATGGGTATTTGAAGTCAATGTTTTCAAGAGGAAGAAAGCCATGGTCATAAATATACATCTGAAATTGCTCTTGGTCAGTACAACAAACTGCATAAAAGATAATCTAAATCTCTGGAAGATTAATTGATTTTCTTACCTGTAAAACTTTACCATGGACTACAGTTCCAAGGACACCTGAACACAGTCTTGGAGTTAAGCCTGTGAACAACCCACGCTTCCCATCGATGCTTGCAATGTGCTGAGCTAAGAATACAAGTCAGAGATTTAAATTCCAGCTGAAAGAAATGGTTACATAGAAATTTCATGTAAACATGGTTTCTGTATCTTTTCTTTCAATAACTTCTGCCTATCACCGTCTTCAATATCCTCCAAATTCCAAATAAATCAAAAACACTTACCATAACAAAACAGACCAGGAAGCTGACATACTTGCCGCCCGAAAATATTTCGTCCTATTGTTGGAGGAAGAGGCTCATATCCCACCTTTAGAAACAAGAGAATATATCAATACTAAGCAATATTCCCCAAAGTGTCTTGGTTGCAAGGTTATAAATTTTTTTTAAAGATTTTATTTATTTATTCATGAGACACAGAGACAGAGAGGCAGAGATACAAGCAGAGGAGAAGCTGACTCCCTGCAAGGAGCCCAATGCAGGACTCTATCCCGGATCCTGGGATCACGCCCTGGGCCAAAGGAAGATGCCCAACTGCTGAGCCACCCAGGCCTCCCGCAAGGTTGTAACTTTTAACCCCAGTTAAAATGCACTGTATGTTTTCTAAGGCAATGATGAAGTATCATCCTTGTCAGTTTCTTACTTTGTCAAATGATAAGACTAGTTTCAGTAAACTCCAAGCTTTCTTTTGGCTCAAATTCTATAAAGTAAACCATGTAGCTGAGATAGACTAATATCAAATTGAAAATAGAATAAGGGAACTTTTGCATTAGGAAAGCTACAGTTTATGTTGGAGGCTCAAAAATATTTTCTAAAGAAAAATCTAACACTTTATCTGTTTTAAAGATTTTATTTATTTGAGAGAGAGAGAGAGAACATGAACAGGGGGAGGGGTAGTGGGAGAGGGAGAAGCAGGCTCCATGCAGAGCAGGGAGCCCAATGAGGGACTGGAGCCCAACGTGGGACTTGATCCTAAGACTCTGAGATCATGACCTGAGCCGAAGGCAGACTCTTACATGACTGAGCCATCCAGGTGCCCGAAAATCTAACACTTAAAAAAAAAAAAAAAAAAAAAAAGATTGATTTATTTATCTTAGAGAGACTGCAGGCACTTGCTGGAGGAGGGAGGGCGGGCGGGGCAGAGGGAAAGGGAATCTCAAGTAGACTTGACAGTGAGCATGGAGCCCTACAGGGGCTCAATCTCACAACCCTGAGATTACGACCTGAGCTGAAACCATGAGTTGGGATGCCCAGCTAACTGAGCCACACAGGTGCCCCTGAAACACATTTTTTTAAAAAAAGTAATCTCTGCACCCAATGTGGGGCTTGAACTCACGAACTGGGAGGTAAAGAGACACATGCTATACCCACTGAGCCAGGCATCACAAAAGCATTTTTTAATATTTGGACAAAACAGAAGACTAAGCCACCATCAACTTTGTATTTGTCTAGCAAGATGAAACACTCAAAAAGCAAATGCAGATACAACTAGAAAATAAGTATAAGCTAAATCCATGTTCAACAAGCAGACTGTCGTTAACAATCCAATGACGACCATATTAGAATTAACAATTATCATTTTATTTTTACAGTATATTCAGCATTTTTAGTGCTAAAGGGAAACTTTAGAGAATGAGTGCCACAGGACTTGGTTTTGACTTGCTATTACTGTGATTCTTAACCTGTTCAATTAAGTAACTCCTGACTGAACTCACTGAGAGTGTTACCATACCACTGTTTTTAAAACTGAGTATTTGGAAATTACACCAAAACCCTTAAGACACTCAGCAATACATAGAAGAAGTACTGAGTAATGGGCTCCTATGAGATTGACTGCAAAATGTTGCTTGAAGACATGATCTAGCTACAAATGTGCCTATTCTCTTTTAGATGTCACAGCACATCTCAAAGTTTTGTTCTTAGTTAAAATATAGTAGCCTTTTACATATGGAACCTGAATCCAATGGGTCAACCAAGTAACACATAATTTGGAGCAGCATCAACTGCTGAATAAGAAATGTGGCTCTCTTTATCATCTTGCATATTTCTGATGGAAAGGAAGGACAGGAGTTCTAACAACTCCTTTTTTGGTACAACGCATGACACAATTATGTCAACGCTCAAAAAAGGTTTAAAAAAATGAATGGCATGCCCAGCACAGGGAATTCTAGAAAGGCAATTAAAAATACTATCAAATAGTGTATCATCAGTTAAAACCTGACTTACTTGCCTGTGAATATAAAATACGGCTTCGGATTATTTTACAGTAGATCAGAAACTAACATAAATGCTTTAACTCTTCCATCTGAACTATTCCCAGCCCAGACAGATGTGATTTTCACTGTCATGAGCCACATGGGCTGTGGCTGGAGAGTGCTCAGTGAGCTCAGTGTGAAACCTGAAATTTGAATCAGCAACCACTCCATTCTCACTTCTGAATGAGCTTCTTGTGTTTACCTGGGTATCTGGGGCTAAAATCTCGGAACAGAACAGCAGCAGTAACAGTAGCAAATAAAAATGAAAAAAAAAAAAAAAAGGCTAATAAAGTGTTGGCTCCCCTCGAATTTCAAATTGGTTTTTAACAGATCTCATGTCCTGCGTTTGGGGCGGAGGAGGAGGTGAATGCTGATTTCTGAGAGGCAGGAGGGGAGGGCTGGGAAGCTTGTGGTGGCAACTGGCCAGGACCAACCTCAGGGAAGAAAAAACAAAGTTCACGGGAGCCACCGGGATGGGCAGAGCAGGACGGCAGTTGGCTGCGGGGAAAGGATCCGGCCTCCCGGCTTAGGCAGGGAGGCGAGACCTGGGGAAAGCCCACGGGCAGTACAACGGGAGCCGCAGGCAGTGCAAGCTGTGCCCGCGGGGAAGGAAGGGGCAGCAGCAGGGAAGGAGCATCTCAGGGGACTGAAGGCCCGGGAAGGCTGGAGCCGATCGCCAAGCGCCGAGGGCAGCGGCGACCGAACGAGGCGCCGGGCGGGGAAGGGGATGGCGACGACTCATACCTGGATGAGCACCTTCACGTACATGAGCGGCTGGGACAGGATGGTGAGGCCGGAGCCCAGGAGCACCTGACTGGCTGCGTCCGCCATGATGGCACCCGCGGACGGACAGACAAACCGAGCCACTAAGCGACCGAGCCGCTCCCGGATCACGTGCCAGGGCCGCCGGCTCCACTGGCCCGCCCGCGGCGCGCGCGCACGCACGCAGCGGCGCGCGCCTCCCCGCCCAGGCCCTGCCCCCGCCCCGCCCCGAGAAACGGCAGGCGCTCGCGAGCCGGCGCAGGGGGCGGGGCGGGGCGGGGCGGGGCGGGGCGGGGCGGGGCGGGGCGGGGCTTACGGGTCAGGCGCGCATGCGCCCTGGGGTGGGATCCGCGCTCTCCACTCGGAACGGCAGTTTCTCTTGCGCTTGCGCAGGCCGGAGCGTCCGGAGGAGGAGAATGGGCGTGGCGATGGGGGGTTGTGACCCTGACAGCAAAGGCAAGGTCAGAGGAATGGAAAAGTTGAAAAGAGTTCTCTGTTGCGTTGTGCCTCTACACTTGCCCTTTGGGCATCAGCAACATAAGGTACAAGGGTATTCAGTACCATAAACAACCTAATGGCCGACGGAAACTAGTTAAGCCTGATATCGAACAATGAATCCACCAGGGGGTTGACATTCATTCATTCATTCATTCATGCATTCATTCAATTAATGGTACCTCCTCGGAAATGGCTTCTCTGACCTCTATTTCAATGCCCCCCGCACCCACCATCCCAGACGCCTGGGTGGCTCAGCAGTTGAGTATCTGCCTTTGGCTCAGGGCGTGATCCTGGAGTTCCAGATCCAGTCCCGCATCGAGTCCCCCATCGGGCTCCCTGCATGGAGCCTGCTTCTCCCTCTGCCTGTGTCTCTGCCTCTCTTCCTCTGTGTCTCTCATAAATAAATAAATTAAATCTTAAAAAAAAAAAAAGCTCCCCCCCCTTATTTCCACCACAATGTCCGGTAGCACTTATTGTATGAAATTATTTGTTTGTGTCTTCCACCAGAATGCAAGCTCTGGGAGTTCAGGAACTGGGACAGCCTTTGTTCACTGTTGTACATTGAGCGCCTGGCACATACTAGGTGCTCAGTGACTATTGTATGAATGAACAAACATTCAGTGCCCTAGAGGCTACAGGCTGTTGCAGGAAAAAGGAGAAAGGCATTGTCCTTAACCCTTCAGCCTCCAGTTCACGTGGTCTGTAGCCAACAACACATACTGAGGTAGAGCATGGCTCAGAGAATGAGGTACCTAGAGGAGACTTGTATTTGGATCCTGGCTCTCCTTTATATATAAATGATTCCGAAAACATTTTATCTTCTGTTATTCAGTTTTTCTAAGGATAACACTATTACCTACCTGTCAGGGTACTTATTTATTTGAGAGAGAGAGAGAGAGAGGGATTGAGTGTGTGCTGGGAGGGTCAGAGGGAGAGGGAGAGAATCTCAAGCAGGCTCCTGCGTGAGTGGGTAGCCCTGAGCTTGACTCATCTCAGGACCTAGAGATCATGACCCCAGGGGGAATCAAGGTAGACACTTAATTTAACCTACTGAATCATGCAGGTGCCTCTTGGGATTATTATTGACTGCTAGGTGGAATTGTGCATAGGATAAGATTTTTAAAAACGATATTGCAATAGTTTGGGGGGTTTTTTAGAGAGAGTGAGAGAGAGAGCATGAGCAAGCAGAGAGGAGCAGAGGGAGGGTGAGAGACTTTTTTTTTTTTTCTTTCTGGTGAGAGACTCTCAAGTGAACTTTGCACTGACCTCAGCCTGATGCGGAGCTCTGCCTCAGAACCCTGAGATCATGACCTGAACTAAAGTCAAGAGTTGGTCACTCAACCCACTGAGCCACCCAGGCGCCCCTGAAATAGTTTTAATTATTATTATCCTGTACTCAGCATGGTGCTAGGTGATACTTGGGAGGCACCTTACAAAGCCAGAAGGAACATGGTCTTTGAAGGCCAATGGACCTGGTCTAAATTTTATTTCTACCAGTTATTAATTATATGGTAAGTAATCACAGGACATCTTTGAATCTTCTTAGACAGATAAATATAGTAATGTCTATTCCACGTGGTTGTGAGGTTTGAATGAAATAATATGCCCACTCAGCTTGGCTTACAAAAATGTATTAAATTGTAGCTTTTAGAGTTATAAAAAACTTACAACTTGCTTCTAACTAAATCCAGAAATTATTTAAACATCAGTGCAATTGATATCTAACAATATTGTCACCAGACAATAATTACCAATAGAGACCATCTACCAAGGGCTCCCTTTATTCTTGGTTTTGCACCCTGGTGGTGCCAACGAAATATCCACTGTGTGCCCCACTGATACCTGGTGGACAGTGAGAGGTAAAGAGCTTCTTGCAAGGATGGGTGGGTGGGAGATGCAAACTGCTCTACCATATTCTCCAATGGTGCAAGGCAGAAACTACCCATAAAGTTTTGGGAAAATCTGTGGAAAGGGAACTGAAATCAGTAGATAGAGAAGTGCAGGAGTGCACCTGGGTGGCTCAGTGGTTGAGAATCTGCCTTTGGCTCAGGTTGTGATCCCAGAGTCCTGGGATCAAGTCCCGCATTGGGCTCCCCACAGGAAGCCTGCTTCTCTCTCTGCCTATGTCTCTACCTCTCTCTCTGTGTCTCTCTTAGATAAATAAAAAAATAAAAAAACCAGAAACAAGAAGTACAAAAGGTATACGGTTGTTATATACAGCTGCCTAAGCTGTGCACTGCACAACTCACAAGGGCTATGATCTGAATGTGTGGTGTTCCCTCAACATGAGGAGTTGTGGTTGGTGACCCATATTCAAGTGGTGAGAGGAATAAGAGAGGTCAAGAGGCACCTGGTGGCTCAGTCAGTGGAGCTTGCAACTCTTGATCTTGGGGTTGTGATTTTGAGCCCCACGTTGGATGTAGAGATTACTCAAAAATAAAATCTTTAGGGGTGCCTGGGTGGCTCATTTGGTTAAGCATCCACCTTCAGCTCAGGTTGTGAGCCCCACATCGGGCTCCCTTGCTCAGTGGAGAGCCTGCTCCTCCCTCCCCTCTACTGCTCCCCCTGCTGTGCTCTCTCTGTCAAATAAATAAATAAAATCTTAAAAATAAATAAAAATAAAATCGGGGATTCCTGGGTGGCTCAGCGGTTGGGCGCCTGCCTTAGGCCCGGGGCACGATCCTGGAGACCAGGGATCGAGTCCCGTGTTGGGCTCCCAGCATGGAGCCTGCTTCTCCCTCTGCCTGTGTCTCTGCCTCTCTCTCTCTCTGTGTGTCTCTCATGAATGAATAAATAAAATCTTAAAAAAAAAAAAATACAAAAAACCCAAAAACAATAAAAATAAAAATAAAATATTAAAAAAAGAAGAAAAGTCAAAAGGGGCAGAACTAATTAGGAAGACAAACAGAACTAGAACAGCAATGTCACTGACATGAAAAAGTTTTGGAAAAGGAAGGATGCTCAGTAATGTCAAACCTGCTAAGAGGTCAATAATAATAATGAAGCCCAGTGAAAGATGAGTGGATTTGCCAGTGAAAAGACCCCTGGGCTAGGAGGTGGCCCAACCTGCCACAGAGACCAAAGGTCCTATAACAACCCACCCACACCCACCCTGTCCACCCCCACCCCCCACCCTTATTCTTTGATTCTGATTCTGCCACTTAGTAGTTGACATCCTTGGGCAGGTCACTTAACCTCTTTGTGCTGAAGTTGGGATGAATAAGCCCTGCTTCACTGGCTCATTGCGAAAATTTCGAAAGTGACCTGGCATTCCCTGTTCCCTCTTCTTTCTTTTTCTCTGTAGCCTTTATCACCTTTCAGAGTCCCACATAATTTTTAAATTGGTTCTCCTGCCTTCAACATTCTAGAATTATTAACAAACACAGAATTATTACCAAGCACATACTAGGCACTCAGTACATATTTGTTGGAATAATTATTCCAGTGGAAACTCTGGAATTTCTAGAGAGTGGTGTCAGTTTCCTTTCCAGGCCCAGCCTGCTTATTATTCCTCTGAGTTCCTTCATGTTCTTCACTTAATTATAGATGAAATTCTGCATCTCAAAGTCCTTCCTTCCTTATATATGTTTTTATTTTTATTTTTATTTCTTTTTCTTTTTATTTATGATAGTCACACACAGAGAGAGAGAGAGGCAGAGACACAGGCAGAGGGAGAAGCAGGCTCCATGCACCGGGAGCCCGACGTGGGATTCGATCCTGGGTCTCCAGGATCGCACCCTGGGCCAAAGGCAGGCGCCAAACCGCTGCGCCACCCAGGGATCCCTATTTTTATTTTTTAAAGATTTATTTATTTATTCGTGAGGGACACAGAGAGAGAGGCAGAGACACAGGCAGAGGGAGAAGCAGGCTCCGTGAAGGGCGTCCGATGTGCGACTTGATCCCGGATTCTGGGTTGGGATGCTCAACCACTGAGCCACCCAAGCATCCCTCTCATATGTGTTTTTATTTTTTATTTTATTTATTTATTTATTTATTTATTTATTTATTTATTTATTTATTTATTTATGATAGAGAGAGAGAGAGAGAGGCAGAGACACAGGAGGAGGGAAAAGCAGACTCCATGCTGGGAGCCCGATGCGGGACTTGATCCCGGGACTCCAGGATCACACCCTGGGCCAAAGGCAGGTGCCAAGTCGCTGAGCCACCCAGGGATCCCCCTCATATATGTTTTTAAATTGCATTAGTCCCAACTGAAATTCTTATCAGTTGTCTTTTTTTTTTTTTTTGAGAGAGAACGATTAAAAGAGAGAGTGTGTACTCGCAAAGTGGGGAGGGGCAACAAGAGAGAGAGAGAATCTCAAGCTGACTCCACACTGTACTTAGAGCTCTTTGCAGGGCTTGATCTCACAACCCTGAGACCTTGGCTGAAATCAAGAGTGGGACATTTACCAGACTGAGCCACCTAGGCACCCCTCATCTGTTGTCTTAATTAGAACTTTCTATGTGCAAGTAATGTAAAATCCTACCCAAATTGCTTTGGGATGGTGGGCACGTAGGGGAGGAAGGAATTTTTTTTTTAAAGGAAATGTATTGACTCTTGCAAGTAGATAGCTTCAGAGATGGCTGCGTCCAGGATTTTAGGGGATGTTACCTGGACTGGGTTTCTTTTTATCTCTCAGTTCTCCTCTCTTCTTTATTGATTTTGTTTGCAGATAGGATCATTCTTCAGGGAAGCTTCCTGCAGCTTCCATCTTATACTGTCATAGTCCTAAGACCAGAGAGAGAAGCTACTCTCAACCCGAAAGGCCCAACAGACATCCTTGGTGTGTGTGTGGGGGGTGCTAGGTTGGATTATATACATATTTCTAAACTACACACTGTGATCAGAAGGTTGGGATATGCAGTCTGGCTGAGGCATAGGTCATATGCCTTCCTTTAGAGCTGAAATGCAGATTATATCAAGTGGGGAGCCTACCCAAAGTACATTGAGTGGCACAGTTTCCCTGAAAGATAAATTGAGGTGCTGAAATCAAAGGAAAGGCAAATGGAGTAGTGAGAGGGACTGAGAAAAGGGTAACCTCTTGTGGGGAGCAGTTTGGACCACTGGGCAGGGGAAAGCATTGTCATGTGTCCTACCACAGTGGTGCTATGGGCATTAACTTATTCCTGCAACTTGGCAGGTTTTCAATAAATGTTCCTTCTGGCTTCTTACTACTGTAATACCAACACCTCATATTTTTAGAACAGTTCACAATTTTCAATGCTTCTTTGTATGCATTATTCTCATTTAATTATCTGAACAATCTTGTGAAGTGAGCTGGCAAGGGATTGTCTCTTTTTTAAACATGAGAAGAAGGGGCATCTGGGTGGCTCAGTGGCTGAGCATTGGCCTTCAGCGCAGGTCGTGATCCCAGAGTCCTGGGATTGAGTCTCACATCAGGCTCCCCACAGGGAGCCTGTTTCTCCCTTTGCCTATGTCTCTGCCTGTCTCTCTCTGTCTCTCATGAATAAATAAATAAAATCTTTTAAAACATCTTTTTTAAAAAAGAAAAAGATGAGAAGACAATTTCAGAAAGGTTAGTGACTACCAAGTTACCAGCAAGTATGGAAATGATTCCATTTTTTCCTTTTTTTTTCCCCTTAAGTAATCTCTATGCGCAACATGGTGCTCAAACTCATGACCCCAAATCAAGAGTCACATCCTCTACCAACTGAGCCAGCCAGGCACCTTAAATGATTCCATTTTAAAAAATTAGATTTTGGGCAGCCCTGGTGGCTCAGCGGTTTAGTGCCACCATCAGCCCCGGGGTGGGATCCTGGAGACCTGGGATTGAGTTCTATGTAGGGCTCCCTGCATGGAGCCTGCTTCTCCCTCTGCCTGTGCACCCCCTCCCCCTCTATGTCTCTCATGCATAATTAAATAAAATCTTAAAAAAAAAAAAACTTTAAAAAATTAGATTTTCCTTCTTATGGTTTTAACTATTTTCTCTTCATTGCACTTTTTTGTTTCTTATTGCTGGACTTCTGGTTCATTGATCTAAGCATCCCAAACTGCTTTGAATATTGTAGGCTATGGTTTAATATCCGGGAGGGCCAGTCTCTCATTACTCTTTGCTTCCAGAATTTTCCAGCTTTCTCAATTTTTTTCACTTGAACTTCAAAGTAAGCTTGCCCTAGCAAATTTTTTAATTAGTATTTTTGCTTGAAATTTAAATTCACATGAAATTAGCATTTGAAGTTAAAGAGAATTGACATATTCATGACATTTAGTCTTCCCATACAAGAATATTTCCATATGTCAACATTTTTGTGTTCCTGGCATTTAACTTTTCTCTTCTTTTGGACATTTCACATTTCTGATTTTACATTCTGGTTAAGTGTCACATTCCTAATTTTTTTTTAAAAAGTTATTTATTTATTTGAGAGAAAGAAAAAAGTACGTGTGCACATGCAGTGGGAGGGACAGGAGGACAGAGAGGGAGAGCGAGACTCTCAAGCAGACTCCATGCTGAGCATGGAGCCAACACAAGACTCAATTCCAAGACACAGACACCATGACCTGAGGTGAAATCAAGAATTGGGTGCTCAACTGGCTGAGCCACCCAGGTACCCCAAGTGCCACATTGTTTTAGATGGCTATTGTAAATGGAGACTTTTACATCATTGTATTTCCTAATTGGCTGCTTATATATATCTGAAAGATTTTAATTTTTTGGCATATAGGTGTTGTACATAGGGGAATCGCTGAATTCTTTTTCGTTTGTGTTTTTTTGGTTGGTTCTCATGGTTTTTCCAAGTACGGAATTAAACCCTTTCCTGGAAACAAATATTTATTTCTTTAGCTTTTTTGTTTAAATGAATTAGATATTAACTCCAGAACAAAATTAAGTAATAATAGTAATAGTGGATGGACATCCTGTGTTCCTGGCTTCAACAAAAATACTTCTTGTGCTTCCCAATGAGCATGATGCTAGTTTTTCAATTGAAAACAGTTATGTTTTATCATGTTAAGAAAGGATTTACCAAAAAAAAAAAAAAAAAAAAAAAAAGAAAGAAAGAAAGGATTTACCTCTTTTATTTTAGTGACTATTTTTACAAATACAAAATAGAAGCTGAATATTACCAGGAGATTTTTTTGGCATGTTTAGAAATGGTCATATGGTTTTTATGTTTTGACTTAATAATATGGTGTTGGTTTGCAACCCCCTTGGGAGCTTCCCAGATGAAATTGGAAACTGGACCCCCCCCATATTCAGAGGGCAAAGAGAAACCAAGGAAGAGGCTGTTCACTCCAGGTTGGTGAATGGCATTTTAACAAGGGAAATTGTTTTGAAGCTTATCTTGGTGGCTACGAGACAAGTAGATCTCCACACCTGCCCACAAAATTTTCAAAGCCTCTGAAATGTGATGAGGAGGGCATTTCTCTATGGTATTCTTTCCTTTTTTTTTTTTATGGTATTCTTTCCAAAAGCCCTTTACTTCAGTCAAACCATGAGGAACACATCAGACCCAATTTGAGGACCATTCTACAAAATACCTAACTGGTGTACCCCTCAAAACTGTCAAAATCATGAAAAATAAGGAAAGTTCAGGGGTGCCCTGGTGGCTCAGTCAGTTAGGCATCCAACTCTTGGTTTAGGTTTGGGTCATGATTTTGGGGTCCTGAGATGGAGCCCCGAGTCAGGCTCTGTGCTCAGTGGGGAGTCCACTTGAGATTCTCTCTGTCCCTCTGTCCTTCCCCCTGCTTGTGCACTCTCTCTTTCTCTCTCTCTCTCTATCTCTCTCTCTCAAATAAATAGATAAATCTTCAAAGTAAACTTCACCACATATTAAAAATAAAAAATAAAGCAAGTCTGGAAAACAGCCATAGACCAGAGGAAGCTAAAGAGACACGATGACAAAATGCAATATGGTGTTCTGGATGGGATCCCAGGAAAGAAAGAGGACTTTAAAGGAAAAAATGAAGTCTGAAGAAAGCTTGGAGTTTGGTTAACAGTAATGTACTGATATTTTCTTGATTTTGACAAATGGCCCACAGTAATGGAAGATGTTGACATTAGGGGAAACTGAACCTGAGTGAGGGGTATGTAGGAACTCTATTATCTTGGTGACTTTTCTTTTTTAAAAGATTTTATTATATTTAATTCATGAGAGACACAGAGAGAAGGGCAGAGACTGAGGCAGAGGGAGAAGCAGGCTTGTTGCAGGGAGTCTGATGTGGGACTTGACCCCAGGACCCCTGAGCCAAAGGCAGATGCTCAACCACTGAGCTAGGTGCCCTTCTTTTCTTCTTCTTCTTCTTTTTTAAAAATAAGTTATTTTTGGGATCCCTGGGTGGCGCAGCGGTTTGGCGCCTGCCCTTTGGCCCAGGGCGCGATCCTGGAGACCCGGGATCGAATCCCACGTCGGGCTCCCGGTGCATGGAGCCTGCTTCTCCCTCTGCCTGTGTCTCTGCCTCTCTCTCTCTCTCTGGGGCTATCATAAATAAAAATTTTAAAAAAATAAAAAATAAATAAAAAATAAAAATAAGTTATTTTTAAGTTATCTCTACATCTAACATGGGGCTCAAACTCACAATCCCGAGATCAAGAGTCATGTGCTCCACTGACTGAGACAGCCAGGTGCCCCTATACATCAAAAATTGTTCCAGGGCACCTGGATTGGTTAAACTTTTGCCTTCAGCTCAGGTCATGATCTCAGGGTCCTGGAATTGAGCCCCGCATCAGGCTTCTCCCTCTCCATCTGCCCTTCCTACCCCCCTGCTCATGCTCCCTCTTTCTCAAATAAATAATAAATGATCTAAAAGAAATTGTTCCAAAATAAAAAGGTTATTAAAAAGAAGAGAAAGAAAAAAAAAAAAAGAAGAGAAAGAAGAATGCTCTCTTCCACTGGGCATTGTTAAATGTGGTGGTTTGCCTGGATCTGCTACTGCTATCCAGCCAACAGACTTGGACAAAGTTGGCACCAAAGTGGCAGAGCTGGAAGACAGTAAGACCCAGACCCTTGATGGTGCCAGTGAACTACTGAATAAATTAACTAGCCCTGAGGCTAGTCTACATCTGGACTACTTATTTTTGTGACGTGATAATTGCATTTTCTTTGAGTTCTGTTGTTTTTTTCCTTCTCTCTTATGGACTGTCGTTGAAATCCTTCTGGTTAAGAAAGGCAGCCAAGTACAGAAAGTGGCGCACCGATGTGGTCCAGGTGCTGAGGTAGAAATCTGTTGGATGAAAAGGAAGGATTGGTGAGGTCTGCCTGGGAAACAGCATCAAGATCAGTTTCGCATAGTGGGCTGGTATTGAGCTGAGGCCCTTTTTTTTTGTTTGAACTTTATTGACTTATTTAGGTAATTTCAACATCCAACATAGGGCTTGAACCTACAACCCTGAGATCAAGAATCACATGCTTTTTCAACCGAGCCAGCCAGGGCTCCCCAGCTGAGTCTTTTTTTTTTTTTTTTTTAAGATTTATTTATTTTAGAGCGAGAGAGAGAGAGAGAGAGAGAGAGAGAGAGAGAGAAAGCACGCACAGAGTGGGGGAGGGCTGAGGGAAAGGCAGAGAGAAACCTTAGCAGACTCTTCACTGAGCTTGGAGCCCAGTGCAGGGCTTGATCTCATGACCCTGAGATCATGACCTGAGCCAAAACCAAGAGTCAGACAATTAACCAACTGTACCACCCAGGCGCCCCAAGTCTTTTTTTTTTAACTTGAGCTATAATTGACATATAACTGACCTGTGACACGTGTTTGGGAAGTGGGCATAGAGGCAGTGGGCATGGAGGAAGTAGGGAGAAGCAGTTAATGTTCCAGATTCATGCAGAACAGGTGGAACCCAGACTTGGAGGCTGAGGGGGCTGTAGGGCCGTGTCAGAGATGGGTGGTCCTGCAGAAGAGAAGTGCCCTGCAAGGGGGCCAGCGTGACCAGATTTGCCTTGTAATGGGCTCACCTCGGTCACTCTATCAAAGGAAGGTCAGGATCCCAAAGACTGGAGGCTGGGAGACAAGACTGAATAGTTTAGGAGAGCAATGATAACCTGAAATTCTCAGAAAGTTTATGGAGAGAGGTTTATGGGTGTACTTAGGAGGTAGAGTCCACAGGATGTGGCCTCTGTCTGGATGTGGCAGAAGTTATAAGCGTGGTAACAATGGTGTTACTGTTTCACAAGATTGAAGATCTAGAGGGAAGCTCTGGTTTAAGAAAAAGAAAGAATAATTTCACTTTGGCCATGTTGCCTTTGAGGTACAGAAGGGAACTAAACAGAGATGGAGGGGAGACAGTTGAATCTAGTGGTCTGGGGTGGGACCAAGGTGGGACATGGGGGTGGAGGGTGGAAGCCTGACCCAGCATCATCATGGCATACAGGTGCCAAGGGCAGGTGGAGATCACCCAAGTAGGGTATGTAGAGGGAGAAGCCCTGGAACCCGGGGTACATTCAGGGAGCTAAGATAAACGGTATTATGGAAGACAAGAGGCCATATTTCAGAGTGAGATGAATATCCTAGAACAGTGCTTGTCCAATAGAAATATAGTACCATCCACAATTTTAATATTTTAGTACCTACATTAGAAAAGTAAAAGAAACAGGTAAAAGTTAATTTTTAAAATTTTTAAGAGATTTTATCTATTCATGGGGCGCCTGAGTGGCTCAGTTAGTTAAGCATCTCCCTTTGGCTCAGGTCATGCTCCCAGGGTTCTGGAATTAAGTTCCAGGTTGGGCTCCCTGCTCAGTGGGGAGTCTACTTCTCCCTCTCCCTCTGCCCCTGCCCCCTACTCATTCTCTCTCTCTCTGTCTCTGTCTCTCTCTCTTGCTCGCTTTCATTCTTGCTCTCTCTCTCAAATAAATAAAATAAAATAAAAGATATTATGTATTCATTTGAGAGAGAGAGACAGAAAGGGTGGGGGGAGGGGCAGAGGGAGAAGGAGAAGCAGACTTCTTGCTGAGAGGGGAGCCGGATGTAGGGCTCCATCCCAGGACCCTGGGATCATGACCTGAGCCAAAGGCAGACGCTTAACTCACTGAATCACCTGGGTGCCCCAAAAGTTGATTTTTTCCCCCAAAAGTTGATTTTAATAATATATCTTATTTTACCCGAAATATCCCCAAAATTATTTCAACATGTAATCAGTATAAAAATATCAATGCGATCTTTTGCAGTGTTTTTTTCATTTTTTTTTTTTTTTTTTTTTTTTTAATTTATTTATTTATGTAGTCACAGAGAGAGAGAAGAGGAGAGCAGAGACACAGCAGGGAAGCAGCTCCATGCACCGGACCGATGTGGGATTCGATCCCGGGTCTCCAGAATCGCGCCCTGGGCCAAAGGCAGGCGCCAAACCGCTGCGCCACCCAGGGATCCCGCAGTGTTTTTTTCTTGTATAAAGTCTTTGGAATCTGGTATGTATTTATACCTACTGCACAGCTCCGTTTGGACCAGCCCCATTTCAAGTGCTCCGTGGCCACCTCATCAGACAGTTCTAGTCTGAGGCAGATCCAGGTTCAAATCCTCTCCTGGCCCAAATTTTCTCATCTGTGAAACAGGGTATCATGGCCATCCACCATGTAGGGTAAAGTTCATGACACATCGCAGGCTCAGTGATTTTTATGAAGGGAGGGGAGAGCTTGAGGGGCGGTGGGCAGCAGAGATGGTAAGGAATAGTTGAAGGTTTGGTGTTTTCTTCAGAGATGGTAGAAGCTAACTATGTTTTTAGGCTACAGAGAAGTTGCTGGTAAAGAAGGAAACATATGGAAGAAGGGATAAGGTAATGCAGAAAGTTTGAGAAGATAACAGAGGGAGATGGAATTGACAATTAGCCTTAACCCCAGAGCTGGGCACTTTTGTTTCCTTTAAGGGCAAACGGAAGGAAGCCAGGGTGGACAGGAGCCGTGCTCGCTAACCATTCCCAGTTGCACTCTGTGCATAGGGCACTCCGTGGTTGTGTGCATGTTCCCATCTGGTCCTCCCGACTCCCCTGAAAGGTGGGTTCTGCTAGTGATCCCCTTTATGGAGCAGGAGATGGAGTGTTTGAGAGGGTAGCTTTCCTGCGGTCATAAAGCTAGTAGGACCAGCGTTCAAACCCAGGCATTCCGATGCCAGAGTCTAGATCCTTCTCCCTGGTAGAATGTTCCTTATTTTGGCTTTGCCTTGTGTTTCTTCATGATCGGATTTGGGGTATGCATTTCTGACCCTAAGACTCTAGAAGTGACGCATCCTTCTGGAGCATCACATGGCGTGTCATGTCTATCTGCTCCTCGGTGGTGACTTGCCCAAAGTGCATCCAACTTCTCCCTTCCATATTTTTTTCTTTTTCAACTAATAAGCAATTGAGTGGATTCATTAATTAATTCATTCATTCATTCTCAGAGGGAGAAGCAGCTACCCCATACCCCTCCCTATGACCAGGGAACCCAATGCAGGGCTCAATCTCAGGACCTTGGGATCATGCCTGAGCTGAAGTCAGACATTTAACTGACTGAGCCACCAAGGTGCTTGGGTGGACACTTTAAAACCTCATCCTGCTCCTCATCATGTTTTCTCCTGAATTTAGCCTCCATGGATGATTCTTATCCATTTCACTGTGATGGCTACAAACCTCCTGCATTCCCCTTACACTCCCATCACCTCCCCGTTTGGCTCTCGGTGTCATTCCACTTGAGCAAGAACCCTCTTTCTTTCCTCTTTCAGGAGATAAACTCATTGATTCTGATTTTTTCCAATGGAGTATAATTTATTAATGTCCTTAATCATTTTGGTGCTAATATCCCAGATTTGACTGGTGGCAGCACCTTCAAAGCTGGCTCCTTTATCCTGTGACATGCCTCCTACTTTTTTTTTTTAAGTACTTTCTTACTTTTTGGCATAATATAATGTTCCAGGCTCCTCATCTCATATCTATAATGCCCAGAACTGGAATCAGCCATTTCTCTCTCTCTGAAAAAAAAAAAAAAAAAGAAAAAGAAAAAGAAAAAGAAAAAGAAAAAGAAAAAGAAAAAGAAAAAGAAATACCTTGATTCCTTTTAGAGGGGAATGGTAACAGATCTCAGGGCAAAATGTGCTTATTGCTAATGGAGTGGAATTGATTTTAGGCCCTTTTAGCAGACAGAGCTGGATATACATGCATAGGTGTATATAGACTATGAATATACTTACCTATACATATGCTGGAAATCATGAGTCTATGCTGATGTCTCCAGTTCCAATCCACTGTCAGTTTTTCTTGTTTCCCTCCATTAAATACATGTTTCTTCTTCCACATTGAGAAACCCCCCCCCTTTTTTTAAAGATTTTATTTATTTATTCATGAGAGAGGCAGAGACACAGGCAGAGGGAGAAGAGGGATTCGATCCCAGGTCTCCAGGATCACGCCCTGGGCGGAAGGCGGCGCTAAACTGCTGAGCTACCCAGAACCCTGACTCAACATCAACTCGTGTATTAATTTGCTCAATCATATAACAGATCTGCAAGAGTTTCAGAATCATTCTGCTAAGACCAGCACATAAACAAACCTACTACTAAGGATGGTTCAGAACTTGCTTGAACTTTCCTTCCCACCTCCACCCCATCAAAGCCTGGCTTCTTCACCACACCTTCTAGGAAGGCTGTTCGCTGGGAGGGTGATCCAGGTAACAGGGAGGGGCAGAGTACTCAGGAACCAAAGGGTAGGAAATAGCCCTGCAAGGGGGAGGATGAGGGAGGGACACCTGGGTGGCTCAGTGGTGTGGCGTCTGCCTTCGGCTCAGGTGATCCCAGGGTCCTGGGATCGAGTCCCAGGAGCCTGCTCCTCCCTCTGCCTATGTCTGTGCCTCTCTCTGTGTTTCTCATGAATAAATAAAATATTAAATGGGGGGGGGCATTGAGGAACATCAGTTTCAGAAGCAGAAAGTGAATTTCAGAGGCTGGAGGGGATGACTGAGGAGTGGCCCCAGTTCACTTGAGGGCATGTTTCCTGCAGCATCTTGGCAGCCTGGGCACGGAGGAGAGAGGCCAGATGGCTGGGATGGCTAGACCGATCCGGCGCCTGGGAACTACCAGGTGGGTGCGGCAGAAGGATGGAGATGGAGGACGCTGGGGTGCTGGCAAGAGAGCGCTTGACATATGTGCCCTGCAGTCTGGGCTGAATGGGGAGGAAGTGAAGCCAGGAGGGAGAAAGGAGAGCCCCTGGGGGGTTCTGCGCTGGGCTGCGGAGGACTTTATTGAAGTCACTTCTGGTCACCACATCCCACCGTCTAGGAATAGCCAGTTCCCCCGACTGGAGGGAGAGGCAGCTCAGACCAAATCTGGCTACGGCAGAGATGGGAGGGGCTGGACTTTGAGCCCCCCCAGAGCCTTTGTTTCTCCCAGGGAGCAGAGGCTGAGGGACAAGACCAGCCTGGCCCCAGCTGACAAGGGAGGCCACCTTGGCCTGATCCTCAGCCCCGAGGAGGTCCGAATAAAATTTTGTGAAAGTGAAGAGACCTTGGAGATTATTTCATCAGGACAAGACAGTTGCTTCACTCTTAAGGGCAGGAGAGACGGGGATCCCTGGGTGGCTCAGTGGCTGAGCATCTGCCTTCAGCCCGGGGTGTGATCCTGGAGTCCTAGGATCAAGTCCCACAGGGGGCTCCCTGCATGGAGCCTGTTTCTCCCCCTGCCTGTGTCTCTGCCTCCCTCTCTCTCTCCATGTCTCTCATGATTAAATACATAAAATCTTAAAAAAAAAAAAAAAAGGGGGGGGTGCAGGAGAGAGGGAGGCCTGGGAGGCTCAGCAGCTGAGCATCTATCTTTGGCTCAGGGCGTGGTCCGGGGGTCCCGAATCGAGTCCCATATCAGGCTCCCTGCATGGAGCCTGCTTCTCTCTTTGCCTGTGTCTCTGCCTCTGTGTGTCTCTCATGAATAAATAGATAAAATCTTTACAAAAAAAAAAAGGGCTGCAAAGCAGCTGACCCCCCGTCCTCACCAGCCTGGATGGGGTTCAGACCCAGGAGCTTTAAGTTGGTGCCTCTGATTAGCCCAGGACCACGCTCTGAAGTTCACAGAGCGTCTTCCCGCCTGGCTCGTTTTAGTGCAGGACGAGTCTTGGTTTTCTAGTTGGTTTGTACCTGGGTTTGAAGATGTCCAGGCTTCCCTGCTTTCTCCACAGCTCCCGCCTCACTGCTGCCTGGGGCTTGCTTTCTGATGGATGAATTGGTGGGAAGAGCGCATATTTTCGGGAAGAAGTATCCCGGGGAGTCCGAATTTCCAAGTAGCATTATTTCTTTCTATATTCATAGGGATCTTCCTTTCTTTTGACCCTTGTTAAGCCAGCATTACTCTGGACGTGCGGTGTATGCTTCGTCACCAGAGCTTCATCTGCAGACGTACGAATTAAAGCAATGCTTTACTAAAAAAAATAAATAAAGCAATGCTTTTCTGAACCCAGTTTTACAAGGAAGCTTGTTTCTTGCAGACCACATGACTCAGCTGCACGAAGTTTAGTTGGAACCCACTTAAAGTAGAAAATTAATTCAAAAAAAAAAAAAAAAGAAAATTAATTCAGAGTTTCCTTTTATTATTTTAATTTTTTAAAGATTTTATTTGAAAGAGAGAGGGAGAGCATAGAGGGAGAGAGGGAGAAGCAGACTCCCAATGAACAGAGAGCTGATGTGAGACTCGACCCCAGGACCCTGAGATCATGACCTGAGCTGAAGGCAGATGCTCAACTGACTGAGTCACCCAGGGGCCCCCAGAGCTTCCTTTTAGTTCATCAGGCAGCACCAAGGTGAGGAAAAGGGAACAAAGATGATGGGCCTTGGCAAGCATCAATAGAGAAGAGCTTATCTTCCCTAGGAATATTCCACTAAGAAATAGAAAGGTCCCTGATGGGAAGCAGCTCAGCTAAAGCTAGCCATGCCTTACAGTTTGCTTTTGTAGTTTAGAGGACAGAGTAGGCTTTGTGGAGTCAAAAGCATCCTGGGCAGAAGGTGCCAAGTCTCTGTGCTCTGGAAACATCTCTGCTATTCTAGGTAATGAAAGCAGAACTAGTCTGAGAACAGCCTGGAAAACCAGAAGTAGCAATTCTATTTTTGTAAAGCAGAGACTTTTGTGTGGGATGTTTGCTGAGAGCTGGGATCAAAATTGGTGACGTCACTAAACCAGAGATCACTGGTATCAGAGTGGCCAGGTACCAGGAGATCTCCAAAATTCTTGCACTTTTTAAATGACAAGTGGGAAAATAAAAACCACCTAGAATTTTTTTAAAGAAGCCTCTATGTCCATACTGCGTTCCTAGAGCTAATGTTCCATCAGAAACTTAAGGGGAATGCTTATTGTCATCACCTTACCTGTTTGGACTCGTTTCTACCACTTCCAAGAGCTGTTGTCACCTCTCCAAAGATAGAAAGGAGTACTGACACAGGACCTTAGTTGTGACCATGTGGTCCCAAAAGTAAGACTTCTTCTTCCTTTTTTTTTTTTTTTTAAGATTTTATTTATTCATTAGAGACAGAGAGAGAGAGAGAGAGAGAAAGAGAGAGGCAGAGCACAGGCAGAGGGATAAGAAGGTTCCATGCAGGGACCCCAACGTGGGACTTGATCCCGGGACTCCAGGATCATGCCCTGGGCCGAAGGTGGTGCTAAACTGCTGAGCCACCCAGGGATCCCCAGCCAAAAGTAAGACTTCTAAAGAAAACATGTTCACCTGAAATCATCTTGAATCTTAAAACATGCTATTAGTGACTGTGCATTTAATTTATAAAGGAAAGAGTATAAATTACATTATTTTTCCCTTAAAGACATATATATATATACACATATATAATACACATATATACACATATATGTATGAAGGTGGTGCTAAACTGCTGAGCCACCCAGGCTGCCCAAAATGCTCTTTTTTCTACTTTTCCCTGATTCCATTCTCATGATTCACTCTTAGTGATCAAGATGTTGGGATCCCTAGGTGGCTCAGCGGTTTAGCGCCTGCCTTCGGCCCAGGACATGACCTGGAGTCCTGGATTGAGTCCCGCTTCGGGCTCCCTGCATGGAGCTTGCTTCTCCCTCTGCCTGTGTCTCTGCCTCTCTCTGTGTGTCTCTCATGAATAAATAAATAAAATCTTTTAAAAAATGCTTTGGGTGGTTTGTCCAGCGTGAGATTTATTTTTTATTTATTTTTAAGATTTTATTTTATTTACTCATGAGAGATACAAAGCGAGCGAGCGACAGACAGAGGGAGAAGCAGGCTCCATACAGGGAGCCCGATGTGGGACTGGATCCCGGGTCTCCAGGATCAGGCCCTGGGCTGCAGGCGGCGCTAAACCGCTGCGCCAAACCACTGCGCCACCGGGGCTGCCCCCCCCCCCCTTTTTTTTAAGATTTTATTTTCAGTGTGAGATTTATTATGTCCACACAGAATCAATGATCTTTGTCATTTTATTTATTTATAAACAATTTTTCTCCTTAAATTTTTTTTTAAAATTTTATTTATTTATGATAGTCACAGAGAAAGAGAGAGAGGCAGAGGGAGAAGCAGGCTCCATGCACTGGGAGCCTGACGTGGGATTCAATCCCGGATCTCCAGGATCTCGCCCTGGGCCAAAGGCAGGTGCCAAACCACTGCGCCACCCAGGGGTCCCCGATCTTTGTCATTTTAAAGCTTCCAGCTAGGGGCAGTCCTCGAAGCCTCCTCCCGAACTCACACTGAGAAATGACGGGCACACTGGCTGTTAGACGCTGCAGCATTCAAACGCCCTATGGGGCACTTCTTGCCTCTCCTCTAAAGAAAACAAATAGCTGCTCGTTTGCAGGCCTGTGAGCTGAGCCGGCTCAAACTCCAACTACACAGCCTTGTGGAGGCTACCGGATGTGGAGGCTGTGCCTGAAGGCAAGGGTTCTCTCCTTTTTCTTCTTGTATATTTTATTAGAGTTCGATTTGCCAACATATAGCATAACACCCAGTGTTCTCTCCTTTTTGCCCCTTCGATACCTTAGCATCCAAACCACATCTCTCAGGAATCTTTCCCCCTTCCCCCACCTCGGGAAGATTTTTACTTCCCCACCTCGGGAAGATAAAGTACTTATTGGGGCACCTGGGTAGATCAGTCCCTTAAGCATCTAACTCTTGATTTTGGCTCAGGTAACAATCTAGGGGTCATGAGATCGAGCCCTGTGTTGCACTCTGTGCTTAGCTCGGAGTGGGCTGGAGACTCTCCTCTCCTCTTCCCCCTCTCTGCCTGTCAGCCCCTCTCCTCCTGTGCATGAGCGCTCTCTCAAATAAATAAAATCTCTTTTTAAAAAAGTACTTTAAAAATCTGATAACCCCACAGATCTTGATTGCTTAAGCAGTCAAAATTTCATGCCATCACTCCCAGTAGTCTAATGGGTGAAGTACAATAACTGTATTATGATTCTTTTCTATACATTGTCATCAACTCCCTATCACCAACCATCTCAGATCATAAAATCCTCAGTATTGAATATAAAAGGGCATGTTTTATGAAACAGAAATCTCATACCTTTGGGGAAAAAAATCTGATCACATATTCTGATTTTTTTACAGATTGACTTATTTTATTTTTTAAGATTTTATTTATTTTAGAGAAAGAGAGAACATGAGTAGGGGAAGAAGCAGACGGAGAGGGACAAGTAGACTCGTAGCTGAGCATGGACATGGATGCGGGGCTCAATCCCAACCACCCTGAGATCATGACCTAAGCTGAAATCAAGAGTCAGATGCTTAACTGACTGAACCACCCAGGTGGCCCCATATATGATTTTTTTATTCCAAAAATATCATCACACTGGGGTGCTTTTTATAAACTTTCTCCAAAATTACTTGAAACAAAAAAAGAAAAGAAAAAAAAAGGTATTTCTGAACTTTTTTTTTTTTTTTTTTTCTGAACAACTTTCAAACAAAGGTTTGCCCTCAGCAGTTTATAACTGTTTGGGAATTTGTCCTTGAAAGATATCCTCTTAGGGACAAAAGGTGAGGTTTTAGCTGTGTGCTCTCTACTTAAAATGCTGAGTTTTAAGCTGTGAGTTTAGGTTTTAGGGTGTGAGTAAGGTATGGAATAGGAGGGCAGATGCTCACATTGGCAGCACAAATACTATCGTGGGTACAGATACGGAGAGGATTTGGCATGGCCCCCTGTGCAAGGAAGACATGAAAATTTGTAAAGCGTTCCAAATTAGAAATCAAACCAAACAACTGAAAAGGAACTCGGGCAGATATTCCCCTTAAAAAGACACACAGTGTGTAAGGAGGGGGGTGAGGTGGGCAGTATATAGGAACTCTCAGTACTGTCCCTTCAAGTTCTCGGTAAATCTAAACTGTTCTCAAAATAAAACCTATTAATTATAAACACACACACACACACACACAAAATAGCACAGACACTGGAATTGTAATAAAATTTGTGGTTCTGATTATTAGTCATCCAGGTGATTGGTGGCTGAAGGAGTTTACAAGTGGTCATAAAAAACACATGAAACAGGAAACTTTCGGGATCCCTGGGTGGCGCAGTGGTTTAGTGCCTGCCTTTGGCCCAGGGCGCGATCCTGGAGACCCGGGATCAAATCCCAAGTCGGGCTCCCGGTGCATGGAGCCTGCTTCTCCCTCTGCCTGTGTCTCTGCCTCTCTCTCTCTCTCTGTGTGTGACTATCATAAACTTAAAAAAAATTAAAAAAAAAAGAAACAGGAAACTTTCAATCCAATGTGATAGGAAGAGGGGAAAGTCAAAACAGGAGACCTGGGATGAGCTAGAGTGACCTTTCTTCAACATGACTCCAGCATGTTGATGTAAAAGGCTGCTGCCAGGGGGCTACACTTGATGCTTGCGAGAGATCTAAAAATATAAAGTACCTGTTCACTTAAAGTTACAAGATTAACCAATCAAAGGAAGCAACTGGCTACTGAGACAGAATTTTAATCAATGGGTTAAAAATGTATGTAACTGTGTTGAACATAATATATGTAATCCTGAATTCCAGCTAATACATGTATTGTTTTCTCTATGTGGTAATCCTCAGCACCAGCAAACCTGATAAATCATTGACTAGCCATTTTGTTGCTAGAAAGCTTTGACACAAGACTGCTTTTGTAACGTAGCACGCTCCCATATTATGTTTAGAATGGAATTTGAGCTCTTAATATTTATTTGCACTAATTTTAGAGAGAATATTTATTGGTTAAAATGAGGTATATCTGTGCTGTAGGTTCATGAGCACACACTTCAATTTCTGATAAAGGAAGCTTTTCTATACATCATTATAAAATTTTACTTTGTGAAAAGAGCAATCTAATTCATGAGATATGCATCCTAAGGGCATGCACACAATGTAAGCACATAGCATAAGGTCAGCGTGCGATGAACACACAACACAGTATGTCTCGAGTCAATGTAGCTCCCAATCATACAACTCCTCTCATTACAAAATGTATCTAACCCAAAACAGGCCAAGGAAGCACCTGTGTGGCATGGCCAAGGCATCCTAAGGGTATGTGTATATGTGCAAGGATGGGTACACCGTCATGGTGGCGCGACCTCTCTTTGTGGCAGGATATCTGTTCCTGGACCAGAGTGGCTTCATATCTGGAGCTGGCTCTTGGCTGGAGTTTGTGCTTCTCTTTGGATAGCACGACACTGTGAATCTCGGCTTCTGTGTCTGTGCAAACAAGATAGAAAGGTTGAATCGCTTTAGGTTGCAATTTCTAAAGTTTTTTTTTTTAAGATTTTATTTATTTATTCATGAAAGACACAGAATGAGAGAGAGGCAGAGACACAGGCAGAGGGAGAAGCAGACTCCATGCACGGAGCCCAACGTGGGACTCGATCCTGGGATTCCAGGATCACGCCCTGGGCTGAAGGCAGGCACTAAACCGCTGAGCCACACAGGCGTCCCTCAATTTCTAAAGTTACAGTCAGAGTTGGAGTTGGTTTTACAAGGAGTTAGTGAGAAGTATTTGCATATTCCCCAAAATACCAAAATACAAAGTAGTTAATGTTGCACCAGGGCAGAGGTGAATCAAGCATTTGCCCAAGTCCTTTGGAGAGCTGAAAAAAGGTCCTTAATTGCCCTGAGCTCAACGATTGCTTTCATACGCCATCTAGAGACATTACACAAAGAGAAGAACCTGATCTGTCAAGATAGGAGACTGCCCCACTGTTTGTGACTCTGCTTATCTGATTACACCTGTGAGTTAAATGCTTATGTCTCAGCTAGAAAAACATTCTGCCAGAAATGGTAAGAAAATGGAGGTAAAGGTAAGAAAGCCTTGATGGAGGAGAGGAGAGAGGAGAAGAGAGGAGGGGAGGAGGGGGGGAGGGGAGGAGGGGAGGAGGGGAGGGGAGAGGGGAGAAGGGAGAGGGGAGAAGAGAAAAGCCTGAATGGCATTTACCTGCTACACTGGGTTTCACTGAATTCCTGGTTACATGTTACAGCCTAACCAGCAGCTTTCAACTGTGGGATGTGGCTTCCTGCAGTGAATGCCAGAGGCAAGGGGGCAGTTTGTGGCTCCCCTGCCTGGCAGGACAGAAATCCATGTTTGTTTGCTTTTTAAGATTCTATTTATTTATTCATGAGAGACACCGCAGAGAAGAGTGGCAGAGACACAGGCAGAGGGAGGTGCAGGCTCCCTGCGGGGAGCCTGATGCAGGACTGGATCCCAGGACCCGGGGATCACGCCCTGAGCCAAAGGGAGATGCTCAACCACTGAGGCACTCAGGTGCCCCCAGAAATCCTCTTTGATTTGAATTTACCTACACCTCTCTTCCCACTGCTCTCCAGGCTCTGTTATGCCACAGTGACTGGACTATGTCTCACCACCCCTCCTAGAGGGTGGCTGCCTTAAGGGAGGGATCAGGTCTTCCAGTCCTCAAGTGGTCCCGCATCTCATAGGATCTCTATAAGATACTGTGGGGTAAATGGGAGCACAGTCTGAGAAGTCCCAAACGACAGCCTTGGCAAAACAACAGGGACCTCCCCTTGGGACAACTGTCCATTTTCTATCTAGTGTAGCCATGTTAGTCTGATGGTTCTCAATCTTTGTTCACCCTGGGTGCCTGTGAGCAGCACCCTCCCATAGACGTACCCAGGGCTATTTGACATAACAGCTTACTAGCTGTTTCTCCAACTCTATTCCTCCTTCTCAGGAAAGAATATGCAAATGCAAATGTGCAAAGAGAAATACTTATTAGAGGGGACAAATACTAACTCATTCTAACTTATTCCTTTAAAAAAGCAAATCATTCACAAACCTCGGTATTGAATGATCACTGGTAATACTGCGTGTGAGGCACACCTCATGCCTGATGGTGGCACCCCCGTTTGTTGTTAACATCTCCTAGGGTTGAGAACCACCACATTATTCACTATCACTATTTCCTCAACTGTTGCCATGGAGTTACAAAATAATAGCCACCTACCAAATGTTTGTTAAAATAAAAACTAAATTCTCCAGGGCAAGCTTTAAGCCCTAGGTGGGATTTCTCCCATCTTGTGGCCCCTTGTGGATTGTATCCCTTGGTGGTCAGGTGGCTTAGACGTTCACCTGAGTGAATGAATTCTAGAAGGTGAAAGTGTGGATCGCTACCTCTCCAAACCATGTCATATACTTAAAAAGCCAAATCAAATTAGTGGCTGGCATATATGTATACGTAGTAGTGAAATACCTGCATCCCCTCTCTATTCTTCGTCAGAATCAAGGAGGTCATTTTTGATGGGTCCAAGGAGGTGCCCTTGTCTCTTCCACGTAGCTGTGACTGAGATAAGCAAACACAATCTCACTAAAGCTTCCACTTGCACAAGTGTGATTACATAGAATATACAGTGAGGGTTCTTTTATTCCTGCATGTTAGATCATTACATATGATACAGATAGAGAGGCAAAATGCAAATGAATGATAATTTGAAAAAAAGAAGGAAACTGATATTTATGGAGTGCCTATTATTTGCCAGGCATGTTACACAGTTTCACATCTAATTTTCTCAACAACCTTTGTGATGTATGTATTATCACCCCAATATTTTAGATGTAGAAACTGAGTCCCAGAGTTCAGTAACTCATGGAAAATGATAGGCTGGAATCTGAACTCAAGACAGACTTGAAAGCTGTGCTCTTGCTACTATCACACTAGACACCAAATGGCCCTCAATGTGGAGCAGTGCTCTGTGGGGATTCCTCAGTGTAACACAGTGGGACCTCATTGTATCACTGTTAACCACAGGGTAGCATTTTGCATGAGGGCTTATTTTGTACCATATACAGTAAGAGTTATCTACTACTATACCAAAACTTATTTTAAAAAAGATTTTTTAAGTTTATTTTTTTCTTTTTGGTAATCTTTACACCCAACATGGGTCTTGAAATCACACAGAGATCAAGAGTTCCATGCTCTTCTGAGTCAACCAAGCTCCCCACCAAAACATATTATTTTTAAAGAGATTTTATTTATTTATTTGACATAGAGAGAGACAGAGAGAGAGAAGGGAGTGAGTGTGTACAGGAAGGCAGAGGGAGAGGGAGAAGCAGGCTCCCTGCTGATCAAGGAGCCCAATGCAGGGCTCAATCCCAGGACCCCAGGATCATGACCTGAGCCGAAGGCACATGTTTAACTGAATGGGTGCCACCCAGGTACCCCCAAAACTTATTTTTAGACATAAAAAAAAAAAAAAAAGGGGGGCATCTGAGTGGCTCAGTCAGTCAAGCGTCCAATTCTTGATTTCAGCTTGGGTCATGATCTCAGAGTCATGAGATCTGGCCCCAGGTTGTTGGGCTCTACATTCAGCAGGAGTCTGCTTGAGATTCTCTCTCTCTCCTCTCCCTCTCCCCCTGGTTGCTCTCTCTCTCTCTCTCTCTCAATCTAAAATAAATAAATATATCTTTTCTCTCTTAATCTAAAATAAATAAATATATCTTTTAAAAGAAAGGATTTTATAGCCACATAATTCCAAAGTACTAAAAAAAATGACTGGGCGTCTTTCCTCTGTGCTCCTACTTCATCCTACTATGTGAATGTAATTTCCTGTGTCCTTATTAAAATTCCCAGTAGAGGGGATCCCTGGGTGGCGCAGCGGTTTGGCGCCTGCCTTTGGCCCAGGGCGCGATCCTGGAGACCCGGGATCGAGTCCCACATCGGGCTCCCGGTGCATGGAGCCTGCTTCTCCCTCTGCCTGTGTCTCTGCCTCTCTCTCTCTCTCTCTCTGTGACTATCATAAAAATTAAAAAAAAAAAAAATTCCCAGTAGACTTTAAGGTCCCTAAGGCAGAGATAGTGTTTTGTTCAATGTTACATTCTCAGCAGGCAGCAGAGCATGTGGCATGTAGTGGCTACACAGTTCAATTTGTTGAATGGAGGGATGGACAGATGATGGAGCAGCCTGTTCTTATGTTCTAGGTATAAAATCAAATCACCAATATTTATTGCCAGACTAGTAATGTCTAATCCAAAGCAATGTCAATGTCCTCAGTAATTTTAATGTTCCTCTGCTCCTGGTGGCACAGACAGGTAAGAGTGACCTAGAGGCCTATTGTATTCTTCAGCCTGTGGGAGAGACATGCTAATTGGAAAAATCAGAGAATCTGCCACAAGGAGTCAAAGATGGAACAGGATAGAGACCAGAAATAAACTCATGCATATACCATCCATTAATTTTTTTACAAGAGTCAACATATACAATGGGGAAAAGATGGTCTCTTCCACAAATGGTATTGGGGAAAAACTAGATATAAAAGAATGAAAAAAGAATGAAATCATATAAACGAATGAAAATCATACCCCTAGCTTATACCAACACTAATGCCAACTCAAAATGGCTTAAAAACTTAAACTTAGGGAACCCTGGGTGGCGCACCGAGCGGTTTAGCGCCAGCCTTTGGCCCAGGGCACGATCCTGGAGATCCGGGATTGAATCCCACATCGGGCTCCCGGTGCATGGAGCCTGCTTCTCCCTCTGCCTATGTCTCTGCCTCTCTCTCTCTCTCTCTGTGTGACTATCATAAATAAATTTAAAAAAATTTAAAAAACAAACAAACAAAAAACCTTAAACTTAAGACCCCAAACCATAAAACTCCTAGAAAAAAACATAGGGTCCTTGACATTGGTCTTAACAATGATTTTCTGGATGTGACACCAAAAGCAAAATTAAGAGTGGGACTAGATCAAACTAAAAAGCTTCTGCACAGCAAAGGAAATCATCAACAAAATCAGAAGGCAAGGGTGCCTGCCTGGCTCAGTTGGCAGAGCATGTGACTGTGAAGTCAAGCCCCACTAGTGGGGGGTAGAGGTTACTTAAAAAATCTTTTTTTTTTAGCCCTCCCCCTCAAAAAACAGAATCAGAAGGAAACCTGTGGAATGAAAGTATTTGCAAATAATGTTATTCGGTCTTAAAAAAGAAGGAAAAAAGAGAAATCCTGCCATTTGTGACAACATGGATGAAGCTGGAGGGCATCATGCTTAGTAAAGGAAGCCCAAGAGAGAAAGACAACTGCTGCATGGTATCACTTATGTGTGGAGCCTAAAAAAAGGTCAAACTCATAGATACAGAGAGTAGAATGGTGGTTGCTGGAGAGTGGGGGAAATAGGGAGGAGATAATAAAAGGGCATAACCTTTCAGTTATTAAAGGAAAAAAAGGTAACTACATGAGGTGGAGGATGTGTTAATTCACCAGAGGTATACTAGGTAGATGTGTTAATTCACTCAGTGCTGGGAACCCTCTCATGGTGTGTAAATATATCAAATATCATGTTGTACACTTTAAGTATATTACCCAAAAAATGTTTTGATAAATTTTCCACGAATGAGTTTGTTTTTTTTTTTTTTAAAAAAAAGGGCAAGCAAAACTACTACCTTATTCAACCTTGGTTTTTCATTTCGCATCATGGAAGAACTGGTGTTCTCTGAATTTCTGAAAAAGGTAGGCTGTTTTTGCAGAGTAGAAGCAAACCCTGCCCTTTCCTGGAAGAATTGAGCGCAAAGAGAATATTTTTCAATTGATCTACTGTAATTAATCTACTCATAATTGACCCAATTCACTTCTGTTAACACTTCCACGTCTGAAAGCAAGCATTTTCATCTTTAGGAAGCAGGGAGCATGATGTGGGGGTGGCGGCTGGGAGGAGACTGGGAAGGAGCCCGGCATCCTCATACTGGACGAGGCCTGACACCTCAGCCACATGGGGACCCTGGACTGGCTCCAGCCACCACTTCTCCAGTACCACCTTTTCCTCTGGAAATCCAGACACGGTCAATACCCAGACCAGAGTACCATTCCAGAGTGTAGTACAGAATCAGTGGGTCAAGGCTGACATCTGCTCAGAGATGTCCAGAAGACTCAGGAAAGAGCTCTGAACTCAAAATAGCTTCCTTACATCCCATTCCCTTGCTGGTTTAGAGTAAACTTTAACCCCTTGTCCTGATCCCTCCATGGAATGCTCTTTAACCAGACAGCAGAAGTGGGCAACCGAGCGTTCTTACCGGGGTATCTTCTATTAATTTTAACTCCCGCATCAAATTATTTTTCTGATACTGTTCATTTCGCTGTTTCCTAGTCTGAAGTGGCTTCTTTTTCTTCTTCTTATATATCTTCTTCTTTTGATTCACCTATTCCAGAAAGCATAGAGAAAGTAGTCACTGAGGATTCCCGAGGTACGCCCACCACATGGAACAGTCTTTCACACGACACTCAAGACACGATGGCTAGTCCAGTATGGAGGTCCTCATGGTACTGAACTGCTGCTGGTTTGGAGAGCAAACAGTTCAGTTACCTCCTTAGCAGAGTCCACTCCCCATTTAACATCCCAAATCCCTCTAGAATAGGTATACTGCAAAAGGGGCAGTTACACTAATAACCAAATATCTGTTTTTTACAATATGAAGCCAGATTACTTACGGCAATAATGTCAGGTACATATAATATTATCAGGTTTGTGGTTAAAAGATTCAGTTTGGTTGGAGTGCCTGGGTGGCCCAGTCAGTTAAGTGTCTAACTCTTGATTTCGGTTCAGGTCATGATCTCAGGGTTGTGGAATTGAACCCCTTGTTAGGCTCTGTGCTGGGTGTGGAGGAGCCTGGCTAAGTTTCTCTCTCCCATTCCCTCTGGCTCCTCCTGACCCTTCCCCATCTCCTCACACTCACTTTCTCTCTAAAAAAAAGGTAAAAGATTTAAAAAATGTTTTTAAAGACTGTATTTATTTATTCATGAGAAACACAGAGAGGCAGGCAGAGACACAGGCAGAAGGAGAAGCTCCCCTCCGGGGAGCCTGATGTGGGACTCAATCCCAGGACTCCGGAATCACGCCCTGAGCCAAAGGCAGATGCTCAACTGCTGAGCCACCCAGGCGTCCCATTTGGCTCTGACCACAAGGTGGCTTTAATAATTAAGCAAATGAGGCTAAGGACTAATTATCCAGAGACCTATGCTAGGGTGAAGCTTATATCGATATTGTTATAAATCCAGCTTGAAAACATTATAGTGGGCAGCCTCTGTGGCACAGCGGTTTAGCGCTGCCTGCAGCCCAGGGTGTGATCCTGGAGACCTGGGACCAAGTTCCACGTCAGGCTCCGTGTAGGGAGCCTCTCTCTCTCTCTCTCTCTCTCTCTTTCTCTGTGTTGCTCATGAATAAATAAAGAAAATATTAAAAAAAAAACATTATAGAGTCTAATCTGATCTGGCTGGCTCCACCTGACACAGCCTTTTTTTTTTTTTTAATATTTTACTTATTCATGAGAGACACAGAGAGAGAGAGGCAGAGACACAGGCAGAGGGAGAAGCAGGCTCCACGCAAGGAGCCCAACATAGGATTCGATCCCAGGTCTCCAGGATCACACCCTGGGCTGCAGGCGGCGCTAAATCACTGCACCACCAGGGCTGCCCCTGACACAGCTTTAACCTCAGCTTATGATGGAGATATTTCTTAATGCAACTAGGAAATCATGTGCATAATGAACCAACAAATATTTTGCTGTTTCTAAAGCTCTTATATAATTTACACAAGAAAAAGTCTGTGAACAAGATGGAGCAAAAAAAATTAATATATGGAAGTATAAAAAACTATCTACAACTACACACTTCTTTAAAAAGTATGCATCAGGGCGCCTGGGTGGAGCATACAATTCTTGATCTTGAGGTGGTGATTTCAAGCCCCATGTTAGGTGTAGAGATATGAATATAAAAATAAAATCTTAAATAATTACGAGTCATTTTTAACAACCTCTCTTAAGATGGTTTTCACTTTTAGTTAAACTCTTTTTCTCGTTTTAGTTAACTTTTTTTTTTCGTTTTAGTTAACTTTCTAATAAACATGGAGTCTTCACATTTTTTTCCCTTAGATTTTTATTTTTATTTTTTTAAGATTTTGTATATTTATTCATGAGAGACAGAGAGAGAGAGAGAGAGAGAGAGAGAGAAGCAGAGGGCAGCTCTGGTGGCTCAGCGGTTTAGCGCCACCTTCAGCCCAGGGTGTGATCCGGGGGTCCCTGGATCGAGTCCCACGTCAGGCTCCCTGCATGGAGCCTGCTTCTCCCTCTGCCTGTCTCTCTCTCTCTCTCTCTCTCGCTCTCTCTCTCTCTCTCTGTCTCTTATGAATAAATAAAATCTTTTAAAAAATTAAAAAAAAAAAAAGAGGCAGAGACACAAGCAGAGGGAGAAGCAGGCTCCATGCAGGGAGCCTGACATGGGACTTGATCCTGGGTCTCCAGGATCAGGCCCTGGGCTGAAGGCGGCACTAAACCACTGAGGCACCTGGGCTGCCCTTCCCTAGATTTTTTAAAAGGAAAGTTATAGAGGACAAAATGGACAGACTCTAGGGTAGGGTAACCAGTTGCTATATTTTTTGAAGATTTTTAAAAAGTTTTTACTGGGCAGGCTTGGATGGCCTCTCTCTGTGTCTCTGCCCCTCTCTCTCTCTCATGATGAATATCTTTATTAAAAAAAAAAAAAAAAGAGACAGAGACACAAGCAGAGGGAGAAGCAGGCTCCATGCAGGGAGCCCGACATGGGACTCGATCCCGGGTCTCCAGGATCAGGCCCTGGGCTGAAGGCGCACTAAACCACTGAGGCACCTGGGCTGCCCTTCCCTAGATTTTTTAAAAGGAAAGTTATAGAGGACAAAATGACAGACTCTAGGGTAGGGTAACCAGGTTGCTATATTTTTTGCAGATTTTTTAAAAAAGATTTTACTGGGCAGGCTGGATGGCCTCTCTCTGTGTCTCTGCCCCTCTCTCTCTCTCATGAATGAATAAATAAAATCTTTTTTAAAAAATTAAAAATAAATAAAAGATTTTACTTATTTATTCATGAGAGACACAGAGAGAGAGAGGCAGAGACAGAGGCAGAGGGAGAAGCAGGCTCCCTGCAGGGAGACTGATGCGGAACTTGATCCCAGGACCCCGGGATCACGCCCTGAGCAGAAGGTAGATGCTCAACCACTGAGCCACCCAGGAGTCCCTTCTACAGATTTTAGTTGGAACATTCCACCAGGAATTACCTGGGAGGGTCATCCTTTCCTTAAGGCTGCTACTTCCTGGGTGTGAGTCTGTACCATCTTACCTCATCTGCCATGCTCAGTAGGTGAACAGGGAGACCATCTGAGAGGGAACTGTCAGAACCACTGGTGCTGTTTCCAAAAGGAAGGAGGAAAGGAAAATATCTGTTAGTAATGTCTAGGAAAGATAACAACCACCAGACCAGCAGCATGGAGTTAGGATATCCAGTCTGCTTTGCCCTCAAAGCCTGGGTTTCAATGACTAAGAATTCTTGACTAGCATGTTCTTCATTCATTCTGGTTTTTTTTTTTTTTTTTAAGATTTTGGGGGGGATCCCTGGATGGCTCAGCAGTTTAGCGCCTGCCTTTGGCCCAGGGCACGATCCTGGAGTCCCAGGATCAAGTCCCATGCTGGGCTCCTAGCATGGAGCCTGCTTCTCCCTCTGCCTGTCTCTCTCTCTCTCTCTCTCGCTCTCTCTCTCTCTGTCTCTTATGCATAAATAAATCAAATCTTTAAATAAATAAATTAATTAATTAATTAAATCTTTTTTAAAAGATATTTTATTTATTTATGCATGAGAGACACACACACACAGAGATAGAGAGAGAGAGAGAGAGAGAGGCAGAGACACAGGCAGAGGGAGAAGCAGGCTCCATGCAGGGAGCCCGACATGGGACTCGATCCCGGGTCTCCAGGATCACACCTGGGCTGTCAGGCGGCGCTAAATCACTGCACCACCAGGCGGCCCCTGACACAGCTTTAACCTCAGCTTATGATGGAGATATTTCTTAATGCAACTAGGAAATCATGTGCATAATGAACCAACAAATATTTTGCTGTTTCTAAAGCTCTTATATAATTTACACAAGAAAAAGTCTGTGAACAAGATGGAGCAAAAAAAATTAATATATGGAAGTATAAAAAACTATCTACAACTACACACTTCTTTAAAAAGTATGCATCAGGGCGCCTGGGTGGAGCATACAATTCTTGATCTTGAGGTGGTGATTTCAAGCCCCATGTTAGGTGTAGAGATATGAATATAAAAATAAAATCTTAAATAATTACGAGTCATTTTTAACAACCTCTCTTAAGATGGTTTTCACTTTTAGTTAAACTCTTTTTCTCGTTTTAGTTAACTTTTTTTTTTCGTTTTAGTTAACTTTCTAATAAACATGGAGTCTTCACATTTTTTTCCCTTAGATTTTTATTTTTATTTTTTTAAGATTTTGTATATTTATTCATGAGAGACAGAGAGAGAGAGAGAGAGAGAGAGAGAGAAGCAGAGGGCAGCTCTGGTGGCTCAGCGGTTTAGCGCCACCTTCAGCCCAGGGTGTGATCCGGGGGTCCCTGGATCGAGTCCCACGTCAGGCTCCCTGCATGGAGCCTGCTTCTCCCTCTGCCTGTCTTCTCTCTCTCTCTCTCGCTCTCGCCTCTCTCTCTCTGTCTCTTATGAATAAATAAAATCTTTTAAAAATTAAAAAAAAAAAGAGACAGAGACACAAGCAGAGGGAGAAGCAGGCTCCATGCAGGGAGCCTGACATGGGACTTGATCCTGGGTCTCCAGGATCAGGCCCTGGGCTGAAGGCGGCACTAAACCACTGAGGCACCTGGGCTGCCCTTCCCTAGATTTTTTAAAAGGAAAGTTATAGAGGACAAAATGACAGACTCTAGGGTAGGGTAACCAGGTTGCTATATTTTTTGCAGATTTTTTAAAAAAGATTTTACTGGGCAGGCTGGATGGCCTCTCTCTGTGTCTCTGCCCCTCTCTCTCTCTCATGAATGAATAAATAAAATCTTTTTTAAAAAATTAAAAATAAATAAAAGATTTTACTTATTTATTCATGAGAGACACAGAGAGAGAGAGGCAGAGACAGAGGCAGAGGGAGAAGCAGGCTCCCTGCAGGGAGACTGATGCGGAACTTGATCCCAGGACCCCGGGATCACGCCCTGAGCAGAAGGTAGATGCTCAACCACTGAGCCACCCAGGAGTCCCTTCTACAGATTTTAGTTGGAACATTCCACCAGGAATTACCTGGGAGGGTCATCCCTTTCCTTAAGGCTGCTACTTCCTGGGTGTGAGTCTGTACCATCTTACCTCATCTGCCATGCTCAGTAGGTGAACAGGGAGACCATCTGAGAGGGAACTGTCAGAACCCACTGGTGCTGTTTTCCAAAGGAAGGAGGAAAGGAAAATATCTGTTAGTAATGTCTAGGAAAGATAACAACCACCAGACCAGCAGCATGGAGTTAGGATATCCAGTCTGCTTTGCCCTCAAAGCCTGGGTTTCAATGACTAAGAATTCTTGACTAGCATGTTCTTCATTCATTCTGGTTTTTTTTTTTTTTTTTTTAAGATTTTGGGGGGGATCCCTGGATGGCTCAGCAGTTTAGCGCCTGCCTTTGGCCCAGGGCACGATCCTGGAGTCCCAGGATCAAGTCCCATGCTGGGCTCCTAGCATGGAGCCTGCTTCTCCCTCTGCCTGTGTCTCTGCCTCTCTCTCTGTGTGTCTCTCATGCATAAATAAATCAAATCTTTAAATAAATTAATTAATTAATTAAATCTTTTTAAAAGATATTTTATTTATTTATGCATGAGAGACACACACACACAGAGATAGAGAGAGAGAGAGAGAGAGAGGCAGAGACACAGGCAGAGGGAGAAGCAGGCTCCATGCAGGGAGCCCGACATGGGACTCGATCCCGGGTCTCCAGGATCACGTCCTGGGCCGAAGGCGGTGCCAAACCGCTGAGCCACCTGGGCTGCCCTCTTCATTTATTCTGAACATGTATTTCATGCCAGGCAGTGCATCAAGCACAGTGATGAATGTGAAAGACCTCCTGCCCCTCCTGCCCCAGAGTACCCTGCTGAGCCAGAGTACTCCCTCCTTGCAAAAGGAGTTTGCAATTAATGTGGCAAAATAACTGGCCAGGTGGGCAAAGCTGCCCTTGGCAGTGCCTGTAAAATGCTGGAAGATTCTTATTGTGCAGCCCTAGAGAATACCAGGACACTGTGATTTGTTTGGAAGCATGGCTTGTTTCATTTGTTCCGTCTGGCCAGGACCAGTTCAGAGAACAAGGATCCTACCAAGTGCTCTTTAAAACTGTATTGAATATACACATAAACCTATTTGATAACAAGATATCCATAGGTCAGAGACCAAGAATATTGCTGTCATTATCCCAATTCCTGCTTCAAAGGTTATGGATGCATGTCCAGACTGATCTACAGTCTTCCCCCACAAATGGTCTGCCCCTTTCCTGCAAGGCCTAGGGCTCAGATAATCCATCCTTGCTGCCTTCATCACATCCATTGTTCAAGTGTCACATTACATTTTCCTCTTTCCTGGGGTGTGGCTGGCTAGAATTGGGAACTGTGCTCTACCACCTAGCCTCCATATATTAAAAAATGTCTTAGGCACAAAATTCAGATCCCCTGGGACAAGACGGCATTTCAAACCATTCTTTTGCTCAGGCATTTCATCCTGTTCATGCTCCACCTCCCTCTGTTCGGTACACAATGCGGAGCCCCACAGTAAGACAGTGGGAAGATAGCCTCTCTTCTCTGATCTCATTCCCAATTCCCTGTCCTCAAAAGCCTTTTCTAGTCTAAGGAGTAGCCTTTGAGGCCTCCAGATAATAGTCTCTGAAGTCCCTTTTGGAGAAAACAGAAAACTTTAATGAACAGGATAAGAGCATTAGATGCAGTGTGTCCCAGAAAATGTTGACGACCGTGTAGATGCACACATAAGGCACACTGAAGCTGGGCCTGGACACTCACAGTCTGCTTTTCTGTGTCATGGTGGGAGCGGTCAGGTGGAGCCCCGTGAGGCTGTGATAGATGGTTTCCTGATGCAGACACTGACAAACTGGTTTCAATCATTCTTAACTAAGTATATCAGAGTACCCTGCTGAGCCAGCTAGAACGTAGACTTCCTGTTTCTGAGTTGACTCCCCCTGGGCTCTATACTAATGAGTCAACAGGCAGGGGCTTTTTGTTTGTTTATTTGTTTGTTTGTTTTTATTTTTTTAAGATTTTGTATATTTATTCATGAGAGACACAGAGAGAGAGAGGCAGAGACAGAGGCAGAGGGAGAAGCAGGCTCCATGCAGGGAGCCCGACATGGACTCGATCCCGGGTCTCCAGGATCGCGCCCTGGGCCAAAGGCAGGTGCCAAACCGCTGAGCCACCTGGGCTGCCCTCTTCATTTATTCTGAACATGTATTTCATGCCAGGCAGTGCATCAAGCACAGTGATGAATGTGAAAGACCTCCTGCCCCTCCTGCCCCAGAGTACCCTGCTGAGCCAGCTAGAACGTAGACTTCCTGTTTCTGAGTTGACTCCCCCTGGGCTCTATACTAATGAGTCAACAGGCAGGGGCTTTTTGTTTGTTTATTTGTTTGTTTGTTTTTATTTTTTTAAGATTTTGTATATTTATTCATGAGAGACACAGAGAGAGAGAGGCAGAGACAGAGGCAGAGGGAGAAGCAGGCTCCATGCAGGGAGCCCGACATGGACTCGATCCCGGGTCTCCAGGATCGCGCCCTGGGCCAAAGGCAGGTGCCAAACCGCTGAGCCACCTGGGCTGCCCTTCCCTAGATTTTTTAAAAGGAAAGTTATAGAGGACAAAATGACAGACTCTAGGGTAGGGTAACCAGGTTGCTATATTTTTTGCAGATTTTTTAAAAAAGATTTTACTGGGCAGGCTGGATGGCTCTCTCTGTGTCTCTGCCCCTCTCTCTCTCTCATGAATGAATAAATAAAATCTTTTTTAAAAAATTAAAAATAAATAAAAGATTTTACTTATTTATTCATGAGAGACACAGAGAGAGAGAGGCAGAGACATAGGCAGAGGGAGAAGCAGGCTCCATGCAGGGAGCCCGACATGGACTCGATCCCGGGTCTCCAGGATCGCGCCCTGGGCCAAAGGCAGGTGCCAAACCGCTGAGCCACCTGGGCTGCCCTTCCCTAGATTTTTTAAAAGGAAAGTTATAGAGGACAAAATGACAGACTCTAGGGTAGGGTAACCAGGTTGCTATATTTTTTGCAGATTTTTTAAAAAAGATTTTACTGGGCAGGCTGGATGGCTCTCTCTGTGTCTCTATGAATGAATGAATGAATGAATGAATGAATGAATGAATGAATGAATGAATGAATGAATGAATGAATGAATGAATGAATGAATGAATGAATGAATGAATGAATGAATGAATGAATGAATGAATGAATGAATGAATAAGTAAATAAATAAACAAACAAATAAATAATAAGTAAATAAATAAATAAACAAACAAATAAATAATAAGTAAATAAATAAACAAACAAATAAATAATTCTAAAAAAAAAAAAAAGAGACAGAGACACAAGCAGAGGGAGAAGCAGGCTCCATGCAGGGAGCCCGACATGGGACTCGATCCCGGGTCTCCAGGATCGCGCCCTGGGCCGAAGGCGGTGCCAAACCGCTGAGCCACCTGGGCTGCCCTCTTCATTTATTCTGAACATGTATTTCATGCCAGGCAGTGCATCAAGCACAGTGATGAATGTGAAGACCTCCTGCCCCTCCTGCCCCAGAGTACCCTGCTGAGCCAGAGTACTCCCTCCTTGCAAAAGGAGTTTGCAATTAATGTGGCAAAATAACTGGCCAGGTGGGCAAAGCTGCCCTTGGCAGTGCCTGTAAAATGCTGGAAGATTCTTATTGTGCAGCCCTAGAGAATACCAGGACACTGTGATTTGTTTGGAAGCATGGCTTGTTTCATTTGTTCCGTCTGGCCAGGACCAGTTCAGAGAACAAGGATCCTACCAAGTGCTCTTTAAAACTGTATTGAATATACACATAAACCTATTTGATAACAAGATATCCATAGGTCAGAGACCAAGAATATTGCTGTCATTATCCCAATTCCTGCTTCAAAGGTTATGGATGCATGTCCAGACTGATCTACAGTCTTCCCCCACAAATGGTCTGCCCCTTTCCTGCAAGGCCTAGGGCTCAGATAATCCATCCTTGCTGCCTTCATCACATCCATTGTTCAAGTGTCACATTACATTTTCCTCTTTCCTGGGGTGTGGCTGGCTAGAATTGGGAACTGTGCTCTACCACCTAGCCTCCATATATTAAAAAATGTCTTAGCACAAAATTCAGATCCCCTGGGACAAGACGGCATTTCAAACCATTCTTTTGCTCAGGCATTTCATCCTGTTCATGCTCCACCTCCCTCTGTTCGGTACACAATGCGGAGCCCCACAGTAAGACAGTGGGAAGATAGCCTCTCTTCTCTGATCTCATTCCCAATTCCCTGTCCTCAAAAGCCTTTTCTAGTCTAAGGAGTAGCCTTTGAGGCCTCCAGATAATAGTCTCTGAAGTCCCTTTTGGAGAAAACAGAAAACTTTAATGAACAGGATAAGAGCATTAGATGCAGTGTGTCCCAGAAAATGTTGACGACCGTGTAGATGCACACATAAGGCACACTGAAGCTGGGCCTGGACACTCACAGTCTGCTTTTCTGTGTCATGGTGGGAGCGGTCAGGTGGAGCCCCGTGGAGGCTGTGATAGATGGTTTCCTGATGCAGACACTGACAAACTGGTTTCAATCATTCTTAACTAAGTATATCAGAGTACCCTGCTGAGCCAGCTAGAACGTAGACTTCCTGTTTCTGAGTTGACTCCCCCTGGGCTCTATACTAATGAGTCAACAGGCAGGGGCTTTTTGTTTGTTTATTTGTTTGTTTGTTTTTATTTTTTTTTAATTTATTTATGATAGTCACACACGGGGGGGGGGGGGGCAGAGAGAGAGGCAGAGACATAGGCAGAGGGAGAAGCAGGCTCCATGTACCGGGAGCCCGACGTGGGATTCAATCCCGGGTCTCCAGGATCGCGCCCTGGGCCAAAGGCAGGTGCCAAACTGCTGCGCCACCCAGGGATCCCGGGCTTTTTGTTTTTGAGGCTGAAAGTGAAGAGTGGTTTGTGTGGCCGTCATGGAGAGCTAGGCAGAGAATTCTGGGAGAGTGGAAAAGGCAACATGGTGACTGGGCACACTGCCCAGCCTGATTTAAAGTCCCTATGGAGACATTTGGGAGACGCAGGCAGCAGAACTGCTTTAGGGTCTGGAAGTTAATGTGCCACATAGAGTAGGAGGGAGAGCCATCCCCTTTGCCCTGTCCACTACAGTCTACAGCATAGCCCAGAGATCAGACTGAGGGCACTGGGGCAGGCTTGAGGCACTCTGGCCAGTAAGCTAGAGTAGAAGGTGTTCTTGCACACCTGTGAGATACCCACCCACCTGGGGACTTCCTAAAATAGTTGTGGAGATTATGAGGGTGGGGCTGAGATCCTACAAGTGAAATTAATTCAATAAATATATTTATTGAGCTCTCCCTATGTGCTGGGTAACTGTTCTAGATGCATGAGATACAAAGGTGAACAAAATAAAGATCTCTGACCTTGTGGAACCTACATCCATAGGGGGAAACAGATAACACATAGTAAACTCAATAAAGATGGAAATAACATAGAAGGACCGAAGGTGATAAAATGCTAGAGCACTGCAGGGGGATAGGGAATGAATGGCAGGAAGACAAAGGCAGGAGAGCAAGTGGCTGTATTAGAGTAACAAGGGTAGGCCTCATTGACAAAGTTGACATTGAAACAAAGACTTGAAGGAGGTGAGGAATGAGCCATGTAGGTATCTGGGGGAAGAGCTAGCGTAAAGGCCCTGAGACAGGGCAGCCCCGGTGGTGCAGCGGTTTAGCGCCACCTGTAGCCCAGGGCGTGATCCTGGAGACCCAGGATCAAGTCCCGCATCGGGTTCCCTGCAGGGAGCCTGCTTCTCCCTCTGCCTGTGTCTCTGCCTCTCTCTCTCTCTCTCTGTGTCTCTATGAATGAATGAATGAATGAATGAATAAGTAAATAAATAAACAAACAAATAAATAATAAGTAAATAAATAAATAAACAAACAAATAAATAATTCTAAAAAAAAAAAAAAAAGGCCCTGAGACAGAAGAGGGCCTGGTGAGTCCGAAGAAGAGTAAGAAGGCAAGTGTAGCTGCAGCAGTGTGTGAGAGGGTGAGGGTAGAGGTTATAAGGTATCAAATGGCTAGATCCTATAGCCTGGAAGTCACTATGGGGTCTTGGACTTTTTAGCTCATTTGCTGGCTCCTCCTCATCTCTGTGATCTCTTAGAGCTATGATACTCAGTTTCGACCTAGACCTCCTCTTTGTCCTATCTGCACTTATGCCTGGAATCTCATCTAGTCTTTTTATTTATTTATTTTTAATTTTATTAATTTATTTGAGAGAGAGACCATGCATGCGAGCAGGGAAAAAGGCAGAGGGAGAGAATCTCAAGCTGACTCTGCACTGAGTGTGGAGCCTGATGAGGGGTTCGACCTTACAACCCTGAGATCATGACCTGAGCCAAAACCAAGAGTTGGATGCTTAACCGACTGAGCCACCCAGCCACTCCTAGTCTTAAGGTTTAAATATCATCCATCCAGTGATAACTCTATTTGACCTCTCCACTGAACTTCAGACTCATATATTCAATTGCCCATCCAATATCTCCATTAAGATTCTAATAGATGTCTCTGACTGAACATGTCCAACACTAGCCTCCAGATCTTCACCACTCCCCAACCTTTTCCACCCCTTGGTCTTCTCCATCTCAGTGAGCAACTCTATCCAACCAATTATGGACTCATTCTCCTTCTCTCATGCTCCATATCCAATCCATAAGAAAATCCTAAGGTTTGAAATTTCAAAATACATCTAGAATTACCCCTACCATCTACATCTACCCCTAACCACTATAATACTCAAGTCTAGACCACCATCTATATATACTTGTACTACTGCACGAGGCTCCTAATGAATGTCCCTGCTTACATCCTTCCTCTCTGCAATCTATTTTCCACATAGCAACCAAGGTATTCCTACTGAAACTAAAACCCAAGTCAGAACATGACTCTTCTCTACTTAAAACCTTCCACAGGCTTTCCGCATCCCTTGGAGTAAAAGACAAAGGCTTTACAATTGCCTAAGGGCCCTAGACATACTGCCTGCCCACTTCCTTAACCGAGAAATGAGGCTGTCAAAGAACAGGCACTCAGTATATAGTTATTGAAGAAATGAAATATATTAAGCGTGCTGTGATTTAATCAATATTGTGCACCTGAGGTTCAAAACCAATGATACAGCGGAGCAAATGAAAACAAATAAAAAACAATTGAACTTCTCCGGTTCTTCTCTGAAATGAAGTTACCTGGATTCAATGTCAGACAAAGAGATGTCACTCCAATTTCCTTCTAAATCCATATCTTGTCCAAGTTCATTGAATTTCTTATGGATCTCCTGTTTTAAGAGCTCTTTAAGCTCTGCTAGACACTGCATGAACTGTGGGAGTGAAAAAAAAGAATATTTTTGTTTATTCATTAATTTTTTTACCAAACATTTTACTCAGTATACGCTGAAAGCCACTTTATTTATTGCTGGGGACATAAAAGATGAGCAGGCTGTTACCTCTGCTAGTTAGGAAATGTTAACATATAAATTATATGCACTGTAGTAAACGTGTTTCTAGGGCAGAACATTAGTGAACACTGCTTTAGGCACTTTCCCCTGGCTATCAGCAATAGTAAATAATGCGGAGGTCTAATTTATTTTATTTTTTTGAATTGCAAGGAAGGAAACATTAGAATAGTGTTATTCAGATTTTGGCCTATGGCAGATGTGATTTAACAGGCCATGCTGTGGTCAAATTCTCCTTTAAATATGTTTTATTGGGGCACTTGGGTGGCTCGGTCAGTTAAGTGTCTGCCTTTGGCTCAGTCATGATCCCAGGGTCCTGGGATCAAGCCCCTGCATCAGGTTCCCTGCTCTGCAAAGGGGCTCTGCTTTTCCCTCTCCCTCTGCCTGCTGCTCCTCCTTCTTGTGCTCTCTTTCTTTCTCTGTCAAATGAATGAATAAAACCATAAATAAATAAATAAATAAATAAATAAATAAATAAGTAAGTAAGTAAGTAAGTAAGTAAGTAAGTTTCATTAAACAGGTGAAAAGTTGCACCCAGAGCAGTACATATCACATGTCCCCAGTGCCCCAACTGAGAGGGGACATAGGAGAAGAGTTAGATCAAGCCCATGAGCACAGACTCCCTTTAAAGAAGCTGAGTGATGAAGGGAAATAGAAATACCATCCTGACTCTCTGTTAGATAAATGAGACAGAAGGAAACCTGTGCATGTGTCAGGATAGGGGCAGCCTGCGAACATGTGCAGTTTAGGGGAAGAAGTAAGAAGATGAAAACGCTGAGGACACAGAAAAAGGAGGAAAGAATGAATGAGGCAAGATGTCGGGGGGAGGGGGCATGGCTGGGGAGCTGGCAGGTGCACAAAAGCTGGCAGGGTCAGTTTTGGAGGTGAGAAAGGACTCCTGAAATGCAGGAAGACAAAGGCAGGAGAGCAAGTGGCAGTATTAGAGTAACAAGGGTAGGCCTCATTGACAAAGTAGACATTGTAACAAAGACTTGAAGGAGGGTGAGGGAATGAGCCATGTAGGTATCTGGGGGAAAAGGCTAGCGTAAATGCCCTGAGACAGGCAAGCCCCCGGTGGTGCAGCGGTTTAGCGCCACCTGTAGCCCAGGGCGTGATGATCCTGGAGACCCAGGATCAAGTCCCGCATCGGGTTCCCTGCAGGGAGCCTGCTTCTCCCTCTGCCTGTGTCTCTGCCTCTCTCTCTCTCTCTCTGTGTCTCTATGAATGAATGAATGAATGAATGAATAAGTAAATAAATAAACAAACAAATAAATAATAAGTAAATAAATAAATAAACAAACAAATAAATAATTCTAAAAAAAAAAAAAAAAGGCCCTGAGACAGAAGAGGGCCTGGTGAGTCCGAAGAAGAGTAAGAAGGCAAGTGTAGCTGCAGCAGTGTGTGAGAGGGTGAGGGTAGAGGTTATAAGGTATCAAATGGCTAGATCCTATAGCCTGGAAGTCACTATGGGGTCTTGGACTTTTTAGCTCATTTGCTGGCTCCTCCTCATCTCTGTGATCTCTTAGAGCTATGATACTCAGTTTCGACCTAGACCTCCTCTTTGTCCTATCTGCACTTATGCCTGGAATCTCATCTAGTCTTTTTATTTATTTATTTTTAATTTTATTAATTTATTTGAGAGAGAGACCATGCATGCGAGCAGGGAAAAAGGCAGAGGGAGAGAATCTCAAGCTGACTCTGCACTGAGTGTGGAGCCTGATGAGGGGTTCGACCTTACAACCCTGAGATCATGACCTGAGCCAAAACCAAGAGTTGGATGCTTAACCGACTGAGCCACCCAGCCACTCCTAGTCTTAAGGTTTAAATATCATCCATCCAGTGATAACTCTATTTGACCTCTCCACTGAACTTCAGACTCATATATTCAATTGCCCATCCAATATCTCCATTAAGATTCTAATAGATGTCTCTGACTGAACATGTCCAACACTAGCCTCCAGATCTTCACCACTCCCCAACCTTTTCCACCCCTTGGTCTTCTCCATCTCAGTGAGCAACTCTATCCAACCAATTATGGACTCATTCTCCTTCTCTCATGCTCCATATCCAATCCATAAGAAAATCCTAAGGTTTGAAATTTCAAAATACATCTAGAATTACCCCTACCATCTACATCTACCCCTAACCACTATAACTACTCAAGTCTAGACCACCATCTATATATACTTGTACTACTGCACGAGGCTCCTAATGAATGTCCCTGCTTACATCCTTCCTCTCTGCAATCTATTTTCCACATAGCAACCAAGGTATTCCTACTGAAACTAAAACCCAAGTCAGAACATGACTCTTCTCTACTTAAAACCTTCCACAGGCTTTCCGCATCCCTTGGAGTAAAAGACAAAGGCTTTACAATTGCCTAAGGGCCCTAGACATACTGCCTGCCCACTTCCTTAACCGAGAAATGAGGCTGTCAAAGAACAGGCACTCAGTATATAGTTATTGAAGAAATGAAATATATTAAGCGTGCTGTGATTTAATCAATATTGTGCACCTGAGGTTCAAAACCAATGATACAGCGGAGCAAATGAAAACAAATAAAAAACAATTGAACTTCTCCGGTTCTTCTCTGAAATGAAGTTACCTGGATTCAATGTCAGACAAAGAGATGTCACTCCAATTTCCTTCTAAATCCATATCTTGTCCAAGTTCATTGAATTTCTTATGGATCTCCTGTTTTAAGAGCTCTTTAAGCTCTGCTAGACACTGCATGAACTGTGGGAGTGAAAAAAAGAATATTTTTGTTTATTCATTAATTTTTTTACCAAACATTTTACTCAGTATACGCTGAAAGCCACTTTATTTATTGCTGGGGACATAAAAGATGAGCAGGCTGTTACCTCTGCTAGTTAGGAAATGTTAACATATAAATTATATGCACTGTAGTAAACGTGTTTCTAGGGCAGAACATTAGTGAACACTGCTTTAGGCACTTTCCCCTGGCTATCAGCAATAGTAAATAATGCGGAGGTCTAATTTATTTTATTTTTTTGAATTGCAAGGAAGGAAACATTAGAATAGTGTTATTCAGATTTTGGCCTATGGCAGATGTGATTTAACAGGCCATGCTGTGGTCAAATTCTCCTTTAAATATGTTTTATTGGGGCACTTGGGTGGCTCGGTCAGTTAAGTGTCTGCCTTTGGCTCAGGTCATGATCCCAGGGTCCTGGGATCAAGCCCTGCATCAGGTTCCCTGCTCTGCAAGGGGCCTGCTTTTCCCTCTCCCTCTGCCTGCTGCTCCTCCTTCTTGTGCTCTCTTTCTTTCTCTGTCAAATGAATGAATAAAACCATAAATAAATAAATAAATAAATAAATAAATAAGTAAGTAAGTAAGTAAGTAAGTAAGTAAGTAAGTTTCATTAAACAGGTGAAAAGTTGCACCCAGAGCAGTACATATCACATGTCCCCAGTGCCCCAACTGAGAGGGGACATAGGAGAAGAGTTAGATCAAGCCCATGAGCACAGACTCCCTTTAAAGAAGCTGAGTGATGAAGGGAAATAGAAATACCATCCTGACTCTCTGTTAGATAAATGAGACAGAAGGAAACCTGTGCATGTGTCAGGATAGGGGCAGCCTGCGAACATGTGCAGTTTAGGGGAAGAAGTAAGAAGATGAAAACGCTGAGGACACAGAAAAAAGGAGGAAAGAATGAATGAGGCAAGATGTCGGGGGGAGGGGCATGGCTGGGGAGCTGGCAGGTGCACAAAAGCTGGCAGGGTCAGTTTTGGAGGTGAGAAAGGACTCCTGCTTTTCTGAAAGGCAAAGTGAGGGAGTATGTGCTGATGGATAGTTGGTATGAAGGCTTCTACCTCTTGGTGAGTTATGAGGTCTTGGCATTTGCTGAGAGTATGCAGGCTTGGGGTTTTCTTTTATTGATTATAAAAACTTCAGAATGATATTAAGAGGAAAATAAAAACCATCTATAATCTTACTGGCTGAGACCCAGTGCAACTGATCACAGTAGCATCACCACATTTCTTTTCTTTTCTTTTTTTTAACAGTAGGGGATCCCTGGGTGGCGCAGCGTTTTGGCACCTGCCTTTGGCCCAGGGCGCAATCCTGCAGACCCAGGATCGAATCCCACATCGGGCTCCCGGTGCATGGAGCCTGCTTCTCCCTCTGCCTGTCTCTGCCTCTCTCTCTCTCTCTGTGACTATCATAAATAAATAAATAAATTTTTAAAAAATAACAGTAGACCTGCAGGGTGTTTTTATTTTTTATTTTATTTTATTTTATTTTATTTATTTGAAAGAGGGACAGAGATAGCAACAGAGAGCACAAGTGGGAATTGCAAGGAAGGAAACATTAGAATAGTGTTATTCAGATTTTGGCCTATGGCCGATGTGATTTAACAGGCCCATGCTGTGGTCAAATTCTCCTTTAAATATGTTTTATTGGGGCACTTGGGTGGCTCGGTCAGTTAAGTGTCTGCCTTTGGCTCAGGTCATGATCCCAGGGTCCTGGGATCAAGCCCTGCATCAGGTTCCCTGCTCTGCAAGGGGCCTGCTTTTCCCTCTCCCTCTGCCTGCTGCTCCTCCTTCTTGTGCTCTCTTTCTTTCTCTGTCAAATGAATGAATAAAACCATAAATAAATAAATAAATAAATAAATAAGTAAGTAAGTAAGTAAGTAAGTAAGTTTCATTAAACAGGTGAAAAGTTGCACCCAGAGCAGTACATATCACATGTCCCCAGTGCCCCAACTGAGAGGGGACATAGGAGAAGAGTTAGATCAAGCCCATGAGCACAGACTCCCTTTAAAGAAGCTGAGTGATGAAGGGAAATAGAAATACCATCCTGACTCTCTGTTAGATAAATGAGACAGAAGGAAACCTGTGCATGTGTCAGGATAGGGGCAGCCTGCGAACATGTGCAGTTTAGGGGAAGAAGTAAGAAGATGAAAACGCTGAGGACACAGAAAAAGGAGGAAAGAATGAATGAGGCAAGATGTCGGGGGGAGGGGCATGGCTGGGGAGCTGGCAGGTGCACAAAAGCTGGCAGGGTCAGTTTTGGAGGTGAGAAAGGACTCCTGCTTTTCTGAAAGGCAAAGTGAGGGAGTATGTGCTGATGGATAGTTGGTATGAAGGCTTCTACCTTCTTGGTGAGTTATGAGGTCTTGGCATTTGCTGAGAGTATGCAGGCTTGGGGTTTTCTTTTATTGATTATAAAAACTTCAGAATGATATTAAGAGGAAAATAAAAACCATCTATAATCTTACTGGGCTGAGACCCAGTGCAACTGATCACAGTAGCATCACCACATTTCTTTTCTTTTCTTTTTTTTAACAGTAGGGGATCCCTGGGTGGCGCAGCGTTTTGGCACCTGCCTTTGGCCCAGGGCGCAATCCTGCAGACCCAGGATCGAATCCCACATCGGGCTCCCGGTGCATGGAGCCTGCTTCTCCCTCTGCCTGTCTCTGCCTCTCTCTCTCTCTCTGTGACTATCATAAATAAATAAATTTTTAAAAAATAACAGTAGACCTGCAGGGTGTTTTTATTTTTTATTTTATTTTATTTTATTTATTTATTTGAAAGAGGGACAGAGATAGCAACAGAGAGCACAAGTGGAGAGGAGAGGGAGAAGCAGGCTCCCCATTGAGCAGGGAGTCTGACATGGGGCTTGATCCCGGAACCCTAGGATCATGACCTGAGCCGAAGGAAGATGCTTAACTGACTCAGCTACCCAGGTGCTCCCATCACCACATTTCTTGAAAGCCCACTTTTACCTTGGTTCGGTCAGGATCACAGAAATCCAGAAGAGTGTCACAAACATGATAACCTAGAGACTTTAGATCCTCAATGGTAAAGTGTGTATCTCTTTTATTACCTGAAAAAAAAATCCATAAACATTTCTTATTAAATCTTAATGAGTTCATCTGTGGTAGGCACTGTGCCAAGGGCTTTATGTGCATTATCTCATTAGGTAGTACCTATAATGCAGGTATTATTACCTATTACTGACAGTTACAAAAAATGAGGTTTGAAGAGTTAATTAAAAAAAAAAAAAAAAAAGAGTTAAGTAACTGCACCAGGATCACACAACTTGTAAATGGAGCTGAAATTCAAACCCGGATCTGCCTGATTCTAGGTCCCCAGCAACCACTTTGCTCTACTGCCCCATCAAGGATTACATTTCACACTCATATTTACACTGATCAAATTCAGCATAAGGAGCAGTTAAGAAAATCCTGTAGGTCAATCATCTCTCCAGCACTCAAAGGGATTTCATGCCCTCTGTACTTTGCTTGGCTTCCCCTTGTCATGCTGACCTACGATATACAAGATAACTGGGATCCCTGGGTGGTGCAGCGGTTTAGCGCCTGCCTTTGGCCCAGGGCGTGATCCTGGAGACCCGGGATCGAATCCCACGTTGGGCTCCCGGTGCATGGAGCCTGCTTCTCCCTCTGCCTGTGTCTCTGCCTCTCTCTCTCTCTGTGTGACTATCATAAATAAATAAATAAAAATTAAAAAAAAAAATAGAACTTACCCAGGGTGGACCCCCCAAAGGTAGATTCCATGGTGTAGCTATTCAGGATCCCCATGCGCCACATCACAACTCGGCCTGTTCCTTCCTTGCACTTTTGCACCTTAAAGTTACAACTCTGAAAAGAGAACTAAAGAGAAACCAAAAGTCTCTGTTAAACCTAAACTGGCAAATGTAAGATGTCTAAGATTCATTTATATGATACAAGAATGGTTTCCTGGAAGTCTATATATTATTTCCTAAAGTATGCTCCTTAAAATAGTAATTCTACAGGATGTTAACAGGTTTTACAGAAGAGAAAATGAGTTCTGTGGTCATGTTAGTCAGGAGGATGAAGGGTGAACAAAATTACACAGACGTCTTGTGCAGGACTTCTCAGAGCATTTAATATGTTATTGTAGACTGTGAGTCTCCAAAGGAGAGAGAGTACACATTCTACTTCTTACTCCCTGGGTCCCCTTTTTCCCTTCCCCATCTTTCCCAGGGACATTTTCAAGGACTAGAGTTCCTTGAACTCCTATTTGGGAATGCTGGCTTACTTCGGCATTCAAGACACTGGCCAACTTTTCTAAGATTTATTTTCTATTCTTCCCCAACTTGAGTCTTTGGATCCAACTGGGTTTATCCTCTATTTATGGTTGACGTATGCCTCACCCCTGTAATCTCTGCCCGGAACTCTCACTCCCTCTGACTTACTGTTCTCAGCTCGGAGTTCAATATGCTCCATTGTCTTTCATGACCATCCAACCCTCTTTCCTTATTGAGGTTTGTAACATATACTTGGCACTCATCCCAACCTATCTTATCCTGCTGAAAATGCTTTACAGTTGGAAGGTATGTTTCCACCTAGTGGTTTTTAATTTCTGCACCCTGGAATCCAGGGGTTCTACTGAGGAGCCTTGGGCATTCCTGACACGAGGCCAACTAGGCAAGATTCCAAGCCCTGTATCTGTCTTCAATGAGTACAGCTCTGCTTTTAATTGTTTTAAATACTGGGTTCTGAACATCATTTTTAAAAATTTTTATGTATTTTTTTTTAACAAGACAGATTATTTGGGTGCCATTTTATTTAAAGAAAGAGATCCCTGGGAGGCTCAGCAGTTTAGTGCCTGCTTTTGGCCCAGGGCGTGATCCTGGAGTCCTGGGATCGAGTCCCACATCAGGCTCCCTGCATGGAGCCTGCTTCTCCCTCTGCCTGTGTCTCTGCCCCTCTCTCTCTCTGTCTCACGAATAAATAAAAACTAAGAAAGAAAGAAAGAAAGAAAGAAAGAAAGAAAGAAAGAAAGAAAGAAAGAAAGAAAGAAGAAAGAAAGAAAGAAAGAAAGAGAAAGAAAGAAAGAAAGAAAGAAACAAAGAGAAAGAAAGAAAGAAAGAAAGAAAGAAAGAAAGGAGGGAGGGAGGAAGGGAGGGAGGGAGGGAAGGAAGGAAGGAAGGAAGGAAGGAGGGAAGGAAGGAAGAAAGAAAGAAAGAAAAGAAAAGAAAGGAAGAAAGGAAGAAAAGAAAGAAAGGAAGAAAGAAGAAAAAAAAAGAAGAAATAAGAAAGAAAGAAAGAAAGAAAGAAAAAGAAAGAAAGAAGAAAAGAAAGAAAGAAAAGAGAAAGAAAAGGAAGAAAATAAAGAAAGGAAGAAAAGAATAAAAGAAGAAAAGAAGAAAGAAAGAAAGAAAAAGAAAAGAAAGAAAGAGAAAGAAAGAGAAAGAAAGGAAGAAAGAAAAGAGAAAGAAAAGTAAAGAAAGAAGAAAGAAAGAAAGAAAAGAAAAGAAAGAAAGGAAAGAAAGAAAGATAGATAGATAGATATAGATCCCTGGGGCACCCGGATGGCTCAGTCAGTTAAGCATCTGACTTTTGATTTGAGCTCAGGTCATGATCTCAGGATTGTGAGATCGATCCCTGCATCAGGCTCAGCATGGATCCTGCTTAAGATTCTCTCTCCCAGGGGCAGCCCCAGTGGCCCAGTGGTTTGGCGCCGGCTTCGGCCCTGGGCATGATCCTGGGGACCCAGGATTGAGTCCCACATCGGGCTCCCTGCATGGAGCCTCCTTCTCCCTCTGCCTGTGTCTCTGCCTCTCTCTCTCTCTCTCTCCCCCCGTGTCTCTCATGAATAAATAAATAACATCTTAAAAAAAAAAAAAAAGATTCTCTCTCCGTCTGCCTCCCACTTTTTATTGAGATACAATTCACATACCATAAAATTCATTCTTTTCACAATTCACAGAGTTGAGCAGCCATCACCACAATCTAAGTTTAGGACATTTTCATTATCTCCCAAAAGAAACCCAGCGTCTCTCAGCAGTGATGCCACCCTCCCCCTCCGCACCAAAGGCAACCACTAAAGGACTCTCTGTCTCTACAGATTTGCATCTTCTGAACATTTCATAGAATCACAAAAATATGGCCTTTTGGGTCTGGCTTCTTTTGTGCAACAAGTTTTCAAGGTTCACCTTGAAAAGAGATGCAAAGTGGCATATAGGATGCAGTGAATTCTTCCTTAGGCAGTGGATGGATAATTACCTTATGCGCTTACCTTATCTGGTGCGTTTTTGCTTAACATTAAAGGAAAGACGCGCTCATGAAGCCAGTACTTGCGATCGTTGTTTTTACAGCCATACAAGAAGATATTATTCTTGCGGCTGTGGCCATGGAAATCACAGTATAAGAGAACCTCCCTTTCTTCCAGAAGTCTATTGAGAGGGGTAAACAAAGGACTCAGTGGACATCCACGTGCATGAAATAATCAAGGACCTTTTATAGTTTCTACCTTAATAAATATGTGGTTGCTACCTTCCCTCTAAAAAAAATGTCAGGGATCCCTGGGTGGCGCAGCGGTTTGCCGCCTGCCTTTGGCCCAGGGCGTGATCCTGGAGACCCGGGATCGAATCCTGCGTCGGGCTTCCTGCATGGAGCCTGCTTCTCCCTCTGCCTGTGTCTCTGCCTCTCTCTCTCTCTCTCTGTGTAACTATCATGAATAAATAAATAAATTCTTAAAAAATAAAATAAAATAAAATAAATCTCAACCCCTTCAAAGGACCCTATCTCCACCCTCAGCCATTGCACACCCCCACCCTCAAGCAACATGCTACCAGCACTCCTCGCCACTGCCAGCCAGAGGTACTTGAAATGAAAACGTCCTGACGTGGAAGGGGGTGGTGGGTAGGCCTTGTGTAAGCTGACAAGGAAGTGGAAGAAATCTATTGAAAGAAAGCCCACCCTGGGGCAGACCTGGGGAAAGAGGGACAGAAGTAGAAAGGCTGTTCAGTGTCAGAATGAAAAAGAAAAACAGAGAAAGCCTGGGTTCCTGAATTTCTGGGGCCAGTTCCTGTAAGGCTCAGTTCCTTGGTCTCCTGCTCACCTAGGGCACCTACTCAGTCTTCCAAACATGGTCACCTTCTCCATAATGGTGATGATAGCATGAAGAGGATGACAGTAATGACACATAAAACGTTCAGGGCACTGTGCCGAGCAGGTGACACAGATCCTCTCCTTTAATCCTCACAGCTAAACACCTGGGCAGATGAGCCTAGCCCTACTCCACAGACGGGAAGGCTGAAGCACAGAGAGGTACAATCACTTCCAAGGTCATAGAACCAGCCAGTAGTGACACCAGGTCTCAAAGCCAGGCCTGTCGGACTCCCAAGTACGTGCTCTTAGCCATTTAGCCTGAAAGCCCAACACAACTCCCACCCTTTCACACAGATCTGGTTATTGGGGGTGTGCACCCATAGATTCTTCTATGCTATGGTTCCATTCCCTGTAAGATGGGTGCCATTACACCATAGCCTTCAACTGCTTTCACACAGGCTTGGAAAATATGAACTGATTTATTAACTATTCTTTCTCTACGAGAGGCACTACAAGAGGCAATGAAGAACTCAGACTCTGGAACCTGAGAGCCTGTGTTCAATTATCTACTCTGCCACTATTTAGCTCTATGACCTAGGCAAGTTGCTTGACCTTCTGGGGCCTTAATTTCCTCACCACTCACATACTAGGGATACCGACTGTGCCTACATCAGAGGTTTAACGTGAAGGCTCAACCTCTACATGGGTCCCATGTGTAAAGCACTGAGAATATTGCCTGCCCCCTCTATACAAACACTGCCTAATTGTTAGGTACTATTATTACTATACATGCTTCATGATGAAGGCCTATGAACTTCTCTGACTTAAATGCCTCTGGCTGAAATGTTGCATGTTCAGCTTCAACCCAAAGATGAAACAGGACTTAAAAATTTGAAACTGAACACACCCATATAACTGCAAACAGAATGGTAAAGATGGTCTCCCAAGCCCCGCCCTACATGAGAGTCCTACATGAGAAGAGCCCTCCCACCTGGCGTTCAAAGAAGATCAACAGACAAAGGGGCTCACCTTTTGACCATGTTCCTGGTGTGCCAGATGCAAGGGAAAGACTCCTTCAGAATGGTTTTGTAATGCCTGTTCAGGTCCCTTCCGGCCAGCGAACACCGGTAATTCCCCACAATCACTCCATCTGGATTTAACATAGGAACTACTTTGAAGACAAAGATATCCCTGAGGAGCTGGGCATCTGGGGAGTTGCTAAGGATGAAGTCCAAAAAGCCTTTCATGATCCAAGAGCCATTACTTTCTCCAGGGTGGACTCTGGCACTCAAGACCACAGCTTTCTTTGCAGCTGCCTCTCGAGGGGTCCGGGATGGGTTGGTGATGGTGAGCAGGTAGACGGTGTTCCCAGCGAGGCTCCTGCATAACGTTCGAAGCTTGCAGAACTGAGATTGCACCGGGTTGTTCGCCACTGACAGCAGGTAGCATTGCAAGTCAGTGTACGTATAGGGGTAGAAGTGTGCGAAGAAGCAAGTGTCCTGGTCGTGTGGAAACTGAATGGTCCACGTGAGACAGTAAAAGGGCTGCTGTCCATCATCTGTGTTGTTCTTATAGTACCTGATTTCATTTCCTTCTCGCCTCCAGCCAATGTTGTGGGTGTTGGCATCCAGCTGGGAGTACATGAGTGGCTTCATCCCTACAGTATAAAGGCTCTTGGGTTTTACCAAGTTGACAATGGTGAAGCGGTAGGTAGTATCTTTTCTAGTGTTCTGAACACGAAAATAAAACCACTGAGTGTGCTTGTTTGTGTAGAGGTCAGTTCGCAAGGTGAGTTCATACTCATAGGTATCTCTGCAATGGAGAAAATAGAAGAGTATCTCTGTAACCCCACATCCCTCTCTCAAAAAACAAATCCAAAAAGTGCATTGTTTCCCGCTGGCAAAAATAGATCTTATTACAACCAGAAAGCCTACTACATCAACTATTAATTTTCTAATTTACATAGTTCCCCAACTTACACTATTAGGCTGGTAGAAATTTGGGTAAATATGTTGGGAAATTGAACAGCAATAAAAAATTTATAATAAAAAAAAAGAAATTTGGGTAAAGAAACTTTACTTGGGGTGTTTGGAAGCTCTGTGAGCTTCTTAGTATCTTTCTGGAGTGTTCAGTAGCACTTCAGTACATTTCCCTGAATAGCAGCAAAGCCAGAGCCCTCTGTTGGCTATTGGCTACATCCTGGAGGTAACCACTGTGAAGACCCCTCCACCTCTGGTGTTACTGTACCTTTGATCATTGAGGGGGCACTTCTGGAATGCATTCACCTTACTGAAAAGTAGAAGGATGAGTGTACAGAAGAGGAAATACAAATCCCAAATCCTGAAAAGATGCTCACCCACAAGCTTAAATCAAGAAATGCAAATTACAGAGGTGCCTGGGTTGTTCAGTTGGCTAAGTGGCTACCTTCAGCTCAGATCCCAGGGGCCTAGGAGTGAATCCTGCATCCGGATCCCTGCTAAGTGGGGAGCCTGCTCCTCCCTCCTGCTTGTGCGTGCCTGCTCTATCTCTCTTTTTCTCTCTCTCAGATAAATAAATAAGGTCTTTAAAGAAATAAAGAAATGCAAATTACAGTAGGCTGTTATTTTCCCTCCAACTCATGAATATTCCAGCTTGGGACACAGTCACTCTCACACACTAGTGACAGGAACTGGAATCATGTTCAAGGGCAGTTTAGGAAAAAATAGTGATACTTAAAGTATTCAAACCCTTTGACCTACCAAATTTATTTCTAAAATTTATCCTGTAAAACCACAAATATTTAAAAATATAAATGCGGGCAGCCTGGGTGGCTCAGCAGTTTAGCACTGCCTTCAGCCCGGGGCCTGATGCTGGAGACCCAGGATCGAGTCCCGCATCAGGCTCCCTGCATGAAGCCTGCTTCTCCCTCTGCCTGGGTCTCTGCCTCTCTGTCTCTCTGTGTGTCTCTCATGAATAAATAAATAAAAATCTTAATAAATAAATGATAAAAATATAAATGCCTAAGAATGTTAATTCTATTAATTTAAACAAAAAATAGTAAACACCTTAATTTTCTATCAGTGAAGGCAAGGTAAATAAGATATGGAATACCCATAAAATAGAATAATATGAATTATTAAAAATAAGGACATAAACCTGTGGTACTACTATAGGAAAGCATCTAAAATTTATTAATTGGTGGGCACTTGGGTGGCCCAGTCGGTTGAACATCTGCCTTCAGCTCAGGTCGTGATCCCAGGGTCCTGGGATCCAGTCCTGCATTGGGCTCCTTGCTCAGTGAGGAGTCTGCTTCTTCCTCTCCCTCAACCCCCTGCCCCGCCCCTCTGCTTGTACTCTCTCTCTCTCAAAGAAATAAATAAAAATCTTTAAAAGTAAAATTTATCAATTGGCAAAAAAGCAATTTTTTTTAAAGATTTTATTTATTTATTCATGAGAAACACAGAGAGGAGAGAGAGAGAGGCAGAGACACAGGCAGAGGGAGAAGCAGGCTCCATGCAGGGAGCCAGACATGGGACTCGATCCCGGGTCTCCAGGATCACACCCTGGGCTGAAGGCGGTGCTAAACCGCTGAGCCACCTGAGCTATCCCAGCAAAAAGCAATTTGTAAAACAGTATGCATACCATTATCTTATTTTAAAAAATGAATAATTTCTGTTTGTTACATACACAGAAAAAGGGGGAAAATTACTGCATATATACTGAACTATTAACAGTTGCTGAATCTGGGGAGGTATGATTATAAGACTTTATACTTTTAATGTTATGCATTTTTGTTAATACAAAAAACTTTTTAAGGATTTCATTTATTTCAGTAATTGCTACCTACAAGTGGGGCTTGAACTCATGGCTCCGAGATCAAGAGTTGGGCGCTCTACTGACTGAGTCAGCCAGGTGCTCCTATTAATACAAATTGTAAATGAGCACTAATTTCTTTCACAAGCAGAAAAAACAATGTAGATAAATCTGTGCTCTGGGGGAGAATGAGTCACAATTATTCCATTCTTGATCCCCATGACCTTTTCTCACCACCTCTCTTTTTCTTGAAAACACTCCTGATTCCTAATATGACTCCTAGAGAATGTGTCAGTCACTCCAGGTATTGCCCCTTTGGGAAATTCCTGTTACTCACACTCTGACAGCTTTTTGCAGATTCCCGCTCTCAAACCGTGACTCAAACAGGAGAGTATTATCCTCGGGTCCCTGCAGCGTGACAGCCGGCTCCCTGATAATCCCTCGCTTGCCTCCCACTCTGGAACTGGTGAAATAGGAACCCTCGGTGGGCACTGTGGATGAGAGACACTATATTTAGGGTAGGTTCCACTTAGACTCCATTTATCCAACCAGTATTTACTGAGTTCCATTGTGTGTTCAATGCCATTCGAGGTCAAGAATAATGAATATGCAGATTTTCAACCATCCTTGCTGAGATTTTTCATTTGAAACATCAGATTTCTTTGAGGACCTTTACGGTGGTGTAGAGACTGTGTGGCTGCCTTTTGCTGTGTGGCTGTGCCCCTGGCATCAGATACTGTTTGTACCCAATTAAGCCCTAAATTAAAAGCAGGTTGACAAATGATATTCCACATACAGCATCTGAAAAAGTTTACAATCTTAATTCTAAAAAAAAAAAAAAAAAAAAAAAGGCACCTATTTATTAATTTAAAAAAAGGTAAAGGAGGAAAAAAAAAGAGAAAATAAAGTATACTCTATGTAATTTTTTTTGGAATATCCTTCCAGATTTAAATATAAAAAAAATTAGAAGTTCAAAAAGAATTGGCATGGCTAAATTAAGAAGGGAACAAAAATATTGTAGTAATTAGAGAAAAGAAAAGGTTAGGATTAAAATTTTATCTTTAAACTAATGCTAAGAAAAAATAAAATAAATAAATAAAATAAAATAAAATAAAATAAAATAAAATAAAATAATGCTAAGGGCAGCCCCGTGGCTCAGTGGTTTAGCACCTGCCTTCAGCCCAGTGCGATCCTGGAGTCCCAGGATCGAGTCCCGCGTCAGGCTCCCTGCATGGAGCCTGCTTCTCCTCTGCCTGTGTCTTTGCCTCTCTCTCTGTCTCTGTGTCTTCCATGAATAAATAAATAAAATCTTTAAAAAAATAAAATAAACTGGGATCCCTGGGTGGCGCAGCGGTTTGGCGCCTGCCTTTGGTCCAGGGCGCGATCCTGGAGACCCAGGATCGAATCCTACGTCGGGTTCCTGGTGCATGGAGCCTGCTTCTCCCTCTGTCTATGTCTCTGCCTCTCTCTCTCTCTCTCTGTGACTATCATAAATAAATAAAAATAAAATAAAAAATAAAAAAATAAAATAAAATAAACTGATACTAAAACAAAAAAAAGTATAAAATTTATTTTAACAAAATTTAGATAACAATCACTTCTTTCTATCTCTTTGGTGGGGTTGTAACTTTATTTATTTATTTTTTTTTTGCTTTGCTAAGTTTTATTGTATAGATTAAAATTCTGGTTTCCTAGATTCAGTAATACTAAATTGTCTGTTGGGTTTAAAAAATATGGAACGCTTCACGAATTTGCGTGTCATCCTTGCGCAGGGGCCATGCTAATCTTTAAATCTTTAAAAAAATATTTTAGGGGTATCTGGGTAGCTCAGTGGTTAAGCATCTGCCTTCAGGAAAGGTCATGATCCCAGGGCCTGGGATCAAGTCCTGCATCAGGCTCCTGGCTCAGGTGTAATCTGCTTCTCCCTCTCCCTCTGCTGTTCCCACTGCTTGTACTTTCTCTCTGTCAAACAAACAAACAAATTAATTAATTAAACCTAAAAAAAAATATTTTGGTTTAAAAAAATATCTTGGGGTGCCTGGGTGGCTCAGTCAGTTGAGTGTCTGCCTTTGGCTCAGGTCATGATCCTAGGATTCTAGGATCCAGCTCTGCATCAGGCTCCCTGTTCAGCAGGGAGTAGGCTTCTCCCTCTCCCTCTCTTCTCCCCTGTTCATGCTCTGTCTCTCTCTCTCTCTCTCAAATGAATAAATGAAATCTTTAAAAAATTTTGTTTGTTTATTTATTTATTTGGGGGGTGGGAAGAGGAAGAATGCTGTGAGACAGACAGAATCTTTAAGCAGACTCCCTGCTGAGCACAGTGCTCCACTCAGGGCTCAATCCCATGACCCTAAGATCACGACCTGAGCAAAAACCAAGAGTTGGATACTCAACTGACTGAGTCACTCAGGTGCCCCTGCAATTTTTAAAAAGATTTTAGGTTATCTCTACACCTAAACTTACAACTCTAAGATCAAGAGTCATTTACTCCACTGAAAAGTCAGCCAGCTGCCCCTGGGGTAGCAATTTTTCAGACAAATTCAGTGAGACTGATTTTATTTTTTGTTTAAAGACTTCATGTGACAGAGAGAGAGAACATGAGAGCACAAGTAGGGGGAGCTGCAGGAAGAGGGAGAGGCAGAAGCAGGCCCCTCACTGAGCAGGGAGCCCATCTCAGGGCTTGATCCCAGGACTCTGGGATCATGACCTGATCTAAAGGAAGGTGCCCAACCAATTGAGCCACTCAGGTGCCCCCATCCTGACATTATTAATTCAAAACTACTTCTTCTTCCTTGGGAAGGTTCCTATTATTTCCTGGCTCATTACTCTTGAACATTATATTTCCTTTCTGTCTTTTTTTTTAAGATTTTATTTATTTATTCATGAGAATACACAGGGAAGAGAGAGAGAGAGAGAGGCAGAGACACAGGCAGAGGGAGAAGCAGGCTCCATGCAGGGAGCCCGATGTGGGAATCGATCCCGGGACTCCAGGATCATGCCCTCGGCTGAAGGCAGGTGCTAAACTGCTGAGCCACCCAGGCATCCCCCGTTTTTTGTTTCATTGATTTCCATTCTTTTTTTTTTTTTTTAATATTTATTTATTTATTTTTATTTATTTTTTATTTATGATAGTCACACAGAGAGAGAGGCAGAGACACAGGCAGAGGGAGAAGCAGGCTCCATGCACCGGGAGCCTGACGTGGGATTCGATCCCGGGTCTCCAGGATCGCGCCCTGGGCCAAAGGCAGGCGCCAAACCGCTGCGCCACCCAGGGATCCCCATTCTTATCTTTATTATGCCCTTCTATCTGGTTTCTTTGGACTTAGTTTGTGCTTATCTTTCTAATTCGTTAATATGAAACCTTAGGTAATTGATTCGAGATCTTTCTTCCTTTCAAATACAGGCATTTAAAGCCATATATTTACCCTGCAATGCTTTACCTGCATCTCATAAAGTTTGATATGCTGTTTTATCTTTTACTCAGTTGAAAACATTTAATTCTTCTTTATTTTTTATTTTTTTTAATTTTATTTATTTATGATAGTCACAGAGAGAGAAAGAGAGAGAGACATAGGCAGAGGGAAAAGCAGGCTCCATGCACCAGGAGCCCAATGTGGGATTCGATCCCAGGTCTCCAGGATCGCGCCCTGGGCCAAAGGCAGGCGCCAAACCGCTGCGCCACCCAGGGATCCCCTAACTCTTCTTATGGTTTTTTTAACTTATGGGTTACTTAGAAATGTCCTATTCAATTTCCACATATTTGTATATTTCCCAGATTTCATTCTGTTGTTGATTTTTAAAAATTCTAATACTAAATAGGCTCCATGACTTGGGCTTAAAGCCACAACCTTGAGATCAAGACCTGAACTGATGCCTAGAGTCAGATGCTCAACTGACTGAGCCACCTAGGCTCTAATTTCTTTTTTTTGGTTTTTGTTTTTTTGGTTTTTTTTTAGGCTCTAATTTCTAATTCAATTTTGTTGTGGTCAGAAAATATATTTTGTATGATTTCAAGACTTTCTTAACAACCGACATATAGTGTATACTGGGGGAATGTACCATGTGCTTTTGAAACAAATACGTATTTTGCTATTTTTGTTGGGTACAGTGTTCTACACATTTTTTTAAAAGACATGAATTCTGGGATGACTGGTAGCTTAATGGTTGAGCATCTGCCTTTGACTCATGGGATCTAGGATCGAGTCCCACATCGGGCTCCCTGCAGGAAGCCTGCTTCTCCCTCTGCCTATGTCTTTGCCTCTCTCTCTGTGTCTCTCATGAATAAATAAATAAATCTTAAAAAAAAAAAAAAGACACGGATTTTACTGTAGGAAGTCTGCAAATTAATGGAATTTCCTTAAACCACATAGTAAATGATAGTCATATGCATATACTACAAAGTACTCATTAATGAATAGAAAGATGGAGAAAAGAAGAGCAAGTTCCCTGAATATCCAATAATCTGATTTTTAAGAAGGGGAATGACACAGAAGAAGCTCTTTTTTTTTTTTAAAGATTTTATTTATTTATTCATAGAGACAGAGAGAGAGAGAGAGGCAGAGACACAGGCAGAGGGAGAAGCAGGCTCCATGCAGAGAGCCCAACATGGGACTCGATCCAGGGTCTCCAGGATCCTGCCCTGGGCTGCAGGCAGCACTAAACCGCTGCACCACCGGGCTGCCCCACAGAAGAAGCTCTAAAATGGGTTTAGAATTATTAGAAAAAGGTACTGTCATTTTATTTTTTATTTATTTTTTTAAAAGATTTTATTTATTTATTCATGAGAGACACACAGAGAGAGAGAGAGACAGAGACAGAGACACACGCAGAGGGAGAAGCAGGCTCCATGTAGGGAACCCGACACGGGACTCGATCCCAGGTCTCCAGGATCACACCTTGAGCTGCAAGCGGCGCTAAACCGCTGTACCACCGGGGCTGCCTGGTACTGTCATTTTAAAATACAAATGATGGGATCCCTGGGTGGCGCAGCGGTTTGGCGCCTGCCTTTGGCCCAGGGCGCGATCCTGGAGACCCGGGATCGAATCCCACGTCAGGCTCCCGGTGCATGGAGCCTGCTTCTCCTCTGCCTCTCTCTCTCTCTCTCTCTGTATGACTATCATAAATAAATAATAATAATAAAAAATTAAAAAAAAAAAAAGCTGTAAAAAAAAAAATAAAATAAAAAAATAATAAAATACAAATGAAATTTTAAAGCTGATTGGCCATGAATTTCAGGGCTCCCTGTTCAGGTTGGTCTGGAAAGACTATTTATTTATCACTAAACTACAGATTTTTATTTTATTTATTTTATTTTATTTATTTTATTTTTTATTTTTTTAAAACTATAGATTTTTAAAAACCATTGTTATTATACAAAATATATTTATTATAACTCTGTCATGATTAATCATCAACTTAATAACAATACCTGAATCTAACTGATAGACAACTGTGCCTTTTTCTTCTCCCACAATTTCTGGCAACTTTTCATTTCCTGTAGGTTGATAGAAATATTCTGGTTGAGGTGGAACCCACTCTGAAAGAAAACATTAAAAAAAAAAACCCACAAAATAAATAAAGTTTTATCTAAAAGTAATATATGATTATCATAATTATTATTCAAGTGATTAGTTGAATCAAACCAGATTTTCACCTTGTTTCTAATTTGTTTGTAAATTAACTGTCTTGCTTCTCTTTCCATAAAGACTATGAAGAGATTTTTAACAAAAAGCATATACAACAGAAGTATAAACTTTATTTTTTTAAGATTTTATTTATTTATTCATGACAGACACAGAGAGAGGTAGAGACAGGCAGAGGGAGAATAGATGCATGCAGGGAGCCCAACGCGGGACTCGATCCCGGGACTCCAGGATCACGTCCTGGGCCAAAGGCAGGCGCTAAACCACTGAGCCACCCAGGAATCCCCTTAGATTGTATTTTTAAGTAATCTCTACACCCAACATGGGCCTTGTACTCACAACCCCAAGATCAAAAGTCACATACTTCACAGACTGAGCTAGCCAGGTGTGCCAAGCTTCTTTTTAAAGTCAGGAATATATGGAACGCCTGGGTGGCTCAGTGGTTGAGTGTCTGCCTTTGGCTCAGGCCATGATGGAGCCCTGCATTGAGCTCCCTGCCATGGGGAGCCTGCTTTTCCCTCTCCCTCTGTCTGCCACTCCCCCTGTTTATGCTCTCTCTCTCTCTCTCTCTAATAGATAAAATAAAATAAACTCAAAATGGATCAAAGGGGGCGCCTGGGTGGCTTAGTTGGTTAAGTGGCTGCCTTCAGCTCAGGTCATGTCCCCAGAGTCCTGGGATCAAGCCCCACATCAAGCTTCCGATCGAACGGCAGCCCGCTTCTCCCTCTGTACCGCTTGTGCTCTTGTGCATGTGCTCTCTCTCAAATAAATAAATTAAATCTTTAAAAAAATAGATTAAAGATTTGAATGTAGATCTGAAATCATAAAACTCATAGAGGAAACCACAGGCAGCTTTAAGCTCCTTGACATTGGTCTTGGCAATGATTTTTTTTAATCTGACACCAAAAGCACAAGACACAAGAGCAAAAATAAACAAGTGGGGCTACATCAAACTAAAAAGCTTCTTTGCAGCAAAGAAAACCATAAACAAAATGAAAAGACAACCATTAAGTGGGAAAAAATATGTGCAAGTCAAGTATCTGATAAGGGATTAGTATTCAAAATATATAAAGAATTCATTGGGCAGCCTGGGTGGCTCAGCGGTTTAGCGCCGCCTTCAGCCCAGAGCGTGATCCTGGAGACCCTGAATCGAGTCCCATGTCAGGTTCCCTGCATGGAGCCTGCTTCTCCCTCTGCTTGTGTCTCTGCCTTTCTCTCTCCTCTCGTATATTCTCATGAATAAATAAATAAAATCTTAAAAAAAAGAATTCAGGGCAGCCCAGTGGCCCAGCGGTTTAGTGCCCGCCTTTGGCCCAGGGCGTGATCCTGGAGACCCAGGATCGAGTGCCACATCAGGCTCCCTGCATGGAGCCTGCTTCTCCCTCTGCCTGCGTCTCTACCTCTCTCTCTCTCTCTCTCTCTCTCTCTCTCTCTCTGCCTTTCATGAGTAAATAAAGTCTTAAAAAAAAAAAAAAAGAATTCATACAATTTCATAGCAAACAAAATATCTATTCAGAAGATCTAAATTTAAAAAAAACCCATATGGATGGCCAACAGGTACATGAAAAGATGCTCTACATCATTAATCATCAAGGAAATGCAAATCAAAACTACAATAAGAATCACCTCATACCAGTTAGAAAGGCTTATAATCAAAAAGACTAGGAGTTGCTGGAGGGGAAGTGGGGGGGATGGGTAACTGGGTGATGAGCATTAAGGAGGGCATATGATGATATAATGAACACTGGGTGTTATATGCAAGTGATGAATCACTAAAGTCTACTATATGTTAATTAATTGGATTTAAATAAAATAAAAATTTAAAAGGAAACTAAACAAAAAAATAAATCTATTAAAAAATTATCCTCCTCCCCAAAGACTAGAAATAATAAGTGTTAGCTGAGGATGTGGAGAAAAGGGAACCCTTTGTGTTGGTGGGAATGTAAATTAGTGCAGCCACTATGAAAAATAGTATGGAGGTTCCTCCAAAGATTAAAAATTGAACTACCAGGCACGCCTGGGTGGCTCAGTGGTTGAGCATCTGTCTTTGGCTCAGGGCATGATCCTGGGGTCCTGGGATCGAGTCCCGCATCAGGCTCCCCACACAGAGCCTGCTTCTCCCTCTGTCTATGTCTCTGCCTCTCTCTGTGTGTCTCTCATGAATAAATCAATAAAACCTTTTAAAAAGATAAAGATTTGTTTATTTATTATTTTAGAGGGGTAGGGGGAGAGGGAGGGATAATCTCAAACAGACTCCTCATTAAGCACAGAGCCTGATGTGGGGATCAACCTCTCAACCTTGAGATCATGACCTGAGCCACGATCAAGAGTCATATACTCAAAAAAAAAAAAAAAAAAAAAAAGTCATATACTCAGCCAACTGAGCCATCTAGACACCGATTGTTTCAGTTTAAATAAACTTGAATTAAAAAAAAAAAAAAAACTAGCTCAAGGTCATATGGCTCAAGTAAGCGATAGATCTGGGCCCAGAACCTTATTGGAATTACTCCAAAATCTGTGCTTAAAATTGCTGTTCTTTACTGCTTCTAATATTATCTTTTGATTGACTGAACTTAAAAAAAATAAAGAAAAAACAATAATTACACAACTAAGTAAAAAACAATGCTAATTTCTTATTTTTAAGGTGATAGGGAGTGATGAGGCTGTCAATTTGGTTTAAACCATAAGGTGTTTGTTATTAAATTTCCTTGAAATTAAAATAAAATAAAATAAAATAAAATAAAATAAAATAAAATAAAATAAAATAAAATAAATTTCCTTGAAATTAAAAAAAAATGCTTTTTAAAAGATCTAGTATGGGGATCCCTGGGTGGCTCAGTGGTTTGGCGCCTGCCTTTAGCCCAGGGTGTGATCCTAGAGTCCTGGGATCAAGTCCCACATCAGGCTCCCTGCATGCAGCCTGCTTCTCCCTCTACCTGTGTCTCTGCCTCTCTCTGTCTCTCATGAATAAATAAATAAAATCTTTATAAATAAATAAATAAATAAATAAATAAATAAATAAATAAATAATCTAGAACTAGGGCACCTGACTGGCTCAGTCAGTAGAGAATGCAACTCTTGATCTTGGGGTGGTGAGTTCAAGCCCAATGTTGGGCCTAGAGCTTACTTTAAAAAGACAGAGAGAGACAGAGAGATATCTCGAGCTTTGGTCGATTATCACTGCAATAATGTGGTTATTAAATTCTAGTTTCCCACTTTTTTCGTCTCTTGGAACTGAGTCCAAAAACCTCACAGGAATTTTGCCTATTTGATACAGCAAAATAATAGTAAAATCCTATTGTTCATCCTGATCAAACTGGAACTTTTATCTAAAAATTGAACAGGGCGTGATCCTGGAGACCCTGGATTGAGTCCCACGTCAGGCTCTCTGCATGGATCCTGCTTCTCTCTCTGCCTATGTCTCTGCCTCTCTCTCTCTCTCTGTGTCTTTATGAATAAATAAATAAAATCTTAAAAAAAAAAAAAGATTCTCTCTTTAAAAAAAAATAAAAATTGAACAGGGTAGGAACAGATGATCTTAGGACTTCTTAGCTATTGTGCTAACGCAAAATGCCACCTTCTCCCCACATTTCCAAACACCTTAAGAACAGTTCTGTGCCCAGTTACACTGAGCACATCCCTGTATTTTTAGCTTTAACTCTTTGTCTTTCAGGCTCAGTGCTCCATGGTTGTCCAGATATGCCATGCTCTTTTTCTATGTCCTCTAACTAAAATCCCTTTTTTGACCCTCTCAGTTGGATCACTTGTAACTTATCATCAGATCTCAGCTTACCATGTCAACTCCTCTGGGAAACCCTCCCTAATCTTCCAGGCTCAGGTTAAGTGTTCCCAGAGGGACTAAACTCTATGCAATTGCCTGGTTATATCTTCAACAACCCTACCAGTAGGCAAAAAATGGGTGTCTTCACCTGGTTCATCCTTATGTCCATAAAACCAAGTACTGTACTTTCCATACGGTAGATGCTTAATAAATACATATTGAGTGGAAATTGTCCAGGGGAAGTGTGAAAGTAAGAAACATCCAGTTGTTTATCTAGCAGTCTAAGACAGATACAATGCCTGATAGAAGAGTTCCAGCCATTAGAAAAGGGCCCACTTTTTAATGCAACCCACTTCTGAAAGGCCTCATATAAATAAGGCTAAAGATTGTATCTGTACCACTAACAGCTCAAAGATATAATTAGTGATCTCACAAAAATAGTCTCCACCATTTCCATAAAAAGACTCCAACACGGGATGCCTGGGTGGCTCAGCAGTTTGGCACCTGCCTATGACTCAGGGTGTGATCCCATGATCCTGGAGTCCTGATCAAGTCCCACATGAGGCTTCCTGCATGGAGCCTGCTTCTCCCTCTGCCTATGTCTCTGCCTCCCTCTGTACGTCTCTCATGAATAAATAAATAAAATCTTAAAAAAAAAACAAAAACTCAAAATACAATTAAAAATAATAAAAACTATGTTCTAGTATATATAGTTCATTAGTTATACCAAAGTTGGCACAAATACAACTCATAAAACTCAACCAAGCATATTAATACTGAGATAGGAATACTAGAAAACTGATTTAAGTATCGATATATTTTGGCTTTTAGAAAGAGATCTTCCATTCCAACAACCTCAGAAGCATCTATGTTTACACACTAGTATAACTTTTTACTTTGACCAGTGTGTACCAGCTTCCCATAGCTTAATCATTTCCAGATGAGTTAACAGATGTTGAATCTATCCTGCCTTGTACTTATGCTGGACTTAATAGATTCTCATAACAGTGTCTGTCAGAACAGCATGGCTGCGACACATAAGTCACATTACCGATATGATGAAGGTTTTCCTTGATGACTTCACATTCTATTGGCCACCTTGGTGCCTGCAGTGGTCCACTGCTAGGGAAGAAGGTAAAGAGATCTCGGGGTTCTCGAAGACATGGGTTTACTTCACCAAATTCATCATGAAGAAGTTGTCTGCTCTTAAGAGGTGAACTAAGCATAAGGGGATCTGCGGAGGGAAAGGGAATGAGTGAGCAGCTTTCTTTTCCTCTCCGGGGACATTACTGCTCGACTGTGACAACTAAGTGACTTGAAGCACTGTATTAGAATTAGGAGCACAGGTGCACAATCCTATGACATGCATCTCCTTCAAAAATTAGATTTCGGCCAGGATAACAGCATCAAAATTGCCAAAGTTACATACACATTCTGTGCAGTCTATTAAATATTTAAATGTAAAGCTTGGAGAAATTTTTTGTTTTTTAAATCAAATTATGTCATATTATTTTTGTTTAGAGAGAGACAAAACAGGAAACTTTCATTTCACCCATTAGCATTGTAGAGAAAAGTAGCTAGGACTCTATTAATTAGGGTGAAACACTCTATAAATTAACTTTCGAGTTCAAAATACAGTGGTTGGGAGGACAGAGAGATGAATGACATGGGGGCCTAGGGGAGGGCAGAGGAACAAGCAGGCAGGAGAGAGATGAACTCTTAGGAAACAGGATGAGAGAAAAGGGAGGAAAAGAGGCTTCCAGGGTAGAGAACAAGGAAAATGAGGGGAAGAAGGAAAAGGAAGGAAAGAAGGGAGAGGAAAGGTCAAAGGTCCCTGGCATGGGGAGTGCCATATCTGGCAGGGAGAGCAGCAAGTGAAGACACCGTAAAGCAGGTTGAGTTTTCAGGTCTGGAAGGATATGGAATACCTCTGCTCACAGCTTCTATCTGTCTGTGCGCTGCTGAAGATAGACAGGTGGGCCCTAGAAAGAGGAAGGAGGAGGCCTGGTTTGTCCTAGGGATCTGTGACTTGCTACCCCCCCCCCTCAGATCCCCCCCCCTCCAACCCCCCCCCTCTGTTTCCCTGTCCCTTTCTACCACCCCTCAACTACAAGTTAGGGCTCCATTTTTTTTTCTTCCTTTCTTTTCTTTCTTTCCTTCCTTCTTTTAAAAAGACTTTAATTTATTTATTTATTTATTTATTTATTTATTTATTTATTTTTAAAGATTTTATTTATTTATTCGTGAGAGACAGAGAGAGAGAGAGGCAGAGGGAGAAACAGGCTCCATGCAGGGAGCCCGATGTGGGACCCCATCCCTGGTCTCCAGGATCAGGCCCCGGGCTGAAGGTGGCGCTAAACCCCTGAGCCACCCAGGCTGCCCTATTTATTTATTTTAGAGAGAATGTGTGAACCTGCAAAGGAGCAGGGGGAAAGGGACAACCAGACTCCATGCTGAGGGCTGAAGCCAACTCAGGGCTTGATCTCACAACCTTGAGATCATGACCTAAGCTGAAATCAAGAGTTGGAGGCTTACCAAACTAAGCCACCCAGGCACCCCTCTTTTCCTTCTTTATTTTTTTTAAATTTTTATTATTTATTTATGATAGTCATACAGAGAGAGAGAGAGGCAGACACAAGGCAGAGACATAGGCAGAGGGAGAAGCAGGCTCCATGCACCGGGAGCCTGACGTGGGATTCGATCCCGGGTCTCCAGGATCGCGCCCTCGGCCAAAGGCAGGCACCAAACCGCTGCACCACCCAGGGATCCCTCTTTTCCTTCTTTAAAAAAAAAAAAAGGGGATCCCTGGGTGGCGCAGCGGTTTGGCGCCTGCCTTTGGCCCAGGGCGCGATCCTGGAGACCCGGGATCGAATCCCACATCAGGCTCCCGGTGCATGGAGCCTGCTTCTCCCTCTGCCTGTGTCTCTGCCTCTCTCTCTTTCTCTCTGTATGACTATCATAAATAAATTAAAAAAATTAAAAAAAAAAATTAAAAAAAAAAATTTAAATTTTAGGGCCTCGTTTTTTCCATCTCTTAATCTTTTCCTTAGTTTGATGGTGGTGGGGGAGGGCAATGAACATTTGAAAAGATGGTAAAGCTGCTCAATCTCACTCATGAAGAAATGTAAACCAGTATGACAAGGAGATATGTTTTTTACCTAACAGACATGAAAAACATTTATGTATTTTTACATTCATCCTGGCACAAGTGTAAGTAAACAGGTACTCTCAGAACCTGCCTGGCAAGAAGGCAAACTGGTAGTATGCCTGGGTGGCTCAGTCAGTTAGATGTCTGACCCTTGATTTTGGCTCAGGTCATGATCTCAGGAATGTGGGATCAGGATCCATGATCAGCGGGGAGTCGGCTTGAGATTTTCTCTCTCTCTCCCTCTCCCTCTGCCTCTCCTGCTCATGCTCTCTCTCTCTCCCTCTCCAAAATAAATAAATCTTTAAAAAAAAAAATGCTTTGCAAAAATAAATAAATAAATAAATAAATAAATAAATAAATAAATAAATAAATAAAATGCTTTGCTACAAAGATGGATGAAAAAAATGTCTTCTTCAAGCAAATGATCAAAACAGGAAAAAAGAAGTCCTATTATCAATATATTCTAAAACTCATTCACTAGGGATGCCTGGGTGCGTCAGAGGTTAAACATCTGCCTTCGGCTCAGGTCATGATCCTGGGGTCCTGGGATCGAATCCCACATCGGGCTCCCTGCATGGAGTCTGTTTCTTTCTCTGCCTGTGTCTCTACCTCTCTCTGTGTGTCTCTCATAAATAAATAAATAAATCTAAAAAAGATTTAAAAATAAATAAATAAATAAATAAATAAATAAATAAATAAATAAAACTCATTCACATTGTTGTTACCTCTACCAACTGACTTTTATTTTTTATTATTTTTTTTAAGATTTTATTTATTTATTCATGAGAGACACAAAAAGAGAGAGGCAGAGGCACAGGCAGAGGGAGAAGCAGGCTCCATGCAGGGAGCCTGATGCGGGACTTGATCCCGGGACTCCAGGATCATGCCCTGGGACGAAGGTAGATGCCAAACCACTGAGCCACCCAGGCATCCCTACTAGCTGATTTTTAATTTCATGGTTTTTATGATACTGACACTGCCAAATGTTTCTTTTTTTTTTCAAATGTTTCTTATTAACGTTGAGTTATTAATGGGGCAGAAGGAAACAGAAGAGGGGCAAGCTGTAAGCCATCCCATCCAGATGAGTCTCCTTTGCTCAACCACAGCCCTTCTACTCCCTGCCAGGAGCTTTGGGATACAAGATTTCAAGGCACTGAGGTGTGAGCAAACATCTCTCTGAAAATGGGATTACTGCATCAAGGGTTATGTGCTATATTAAACTTCCCAGATATTGCCAAGTTGCCTTTCTAAAATAGTCTACCTATGCACAGCCCTAACAGCAGTGTAGAAGTGTTTCCCCACACTCTGACCTATATATATATATACTAGATGTAATTAAAAAAAAATTTTTTTTTGCATAAATCCCACTAATTAAAAAAAATGGTACCTTGACATTTTGATTTGTATCTTTAATTAGAAGTTAAATTAAGCATCTTTTCATAAGCTTAAGTGTGGTTAAAAGAGCATCTTTTCATAAGTGTGTGGTTTTTTAGAGATTTATTTATTTTTTTGAGAGAGAGCATAAGCATGGCACACACAGGAGGAGAGACAGAGCAAGTGAATCTCAAGCAGACTCTCCACCCAGCATGGAGCCTGATTTGGAGCTCAATCCCACAACCCATAAGATTATGATCTGCACCGAAACCAAGAGTCTGACACCCAACTGACTGAGCCACCCAGCACCCTATTTATTTTTATGAAAGGCTTGATCATGTCTTTTGCTCATTTTTTTTTTTAATTTGGTCATCTTCTACATATTGATTTGTAAGAGCTACTATGTTAAATAAAGTAGTCCTCTGACATTTGTCACAAACTCTTTTCAGTTTGTTACTGTTTATTCATTTTTTATAAAGATTTTATTTTTCCATTCATGAGAGACAGAGAGAGAGGCAGAGACACAGGCAGAGGGAGAAGCTGGCTCCCTGCAGGGAGCCCGATGTGGGACTCGATCCTGGAACTCCAGGAACACGCTTTGAGCCAAAGGCAGATGCCCAACCGCTGAGCCACCCAGGTGTCCCTGTTATTCTACTTTACTAATGGTATTTTATAGCTTTTGGCTTTTGTGTGGTCCAAAGGTTTTAACTAGGGGTGCCTGGGTGGCTCAGTTGGTTAATCGTCTGCCTTCGGCTCAGGTCATGATCCCAGGGTCCTGGCATCGAGATCCGAGTTGGGCTCTCTTCTCAGCAGGGAACCTGCTTCTCCCTCTCCCTCTGCAGCTCCCCCTGCTTGTTCTCTCTCTGTAAAATAAATAAATAAAATCTTTTGTTTTTTTTAAAAGGTCTTAACTAGGGCAGCCTGGGTGGCTCAGTGATTTAGCGCTGCCTTCAGCCCAGGGCGTGATCCTGGAGACCCGGGATCGAGTCCCACAACGGGCTCCCTGCAGGGAGCCTGCTTCTCCCTCTGCCTGTGTCTCTCATGAATGAATGAATGAATGAATGAATGAATAAATAAATAAATAAATAAATCTTAAAAAAAAAATAAAAGGTCTTAACTAGAAAAAGGACACAATCAGATTCACAATAAAAAAGAATGCTATGTGGGAAATGGATTGAAAGAAATTAGTATGAAATAAGAGAGGAATTCAAGAGACTAGTAACTGAGGCTGTTTGAATAGAAATGATGGTAAGTCCAACTGGAATCAGGGAGGATGTGGGGAAAAGAAAAGTGAAGTGATGTCTGGTTGGTTATGCATTGAGGGAGAAATTCAACTGCACTCCCTCCTTAAATTCCAGAAGGAATCTGTGAAATTCTTATGAAAAATTATTTCTGGGGGGTGCCTGGGTGGCTCAGTGAGCTGAGCATTCCAACTCTTGGTTTCACCTTAGGTGGTGATCTTGAGGTTGTTGGATTAAGTCCTGCATTGGGCTCTACACTCAGCAGGGAGTCTGCTTGTCCTTCTCCCTCTCCTCCCCTCTCTCTCTCTCTCTTAAAATAAATAAATAAATAAACAAACAAATAAATAAATAAAATAAAATAAAATAGTTTTGCTTAAGCTAGCTGAAATTGGTTTCCACCACTCTTACACAAAGTGCCTTAACAAATATCTCCATCAAAACCATATACAAATCGGGGCACCTGGATGGCTCAGTCAGCTAAGCATCTTGCTTTGGCTCAGGTGATGATCTGGGAGTCCTGGGATGGAGCCCTGCACCGGGTTCCCTGTTCAGCAGGGAGTCTGCTCCTCCCTCTGTCCCTCACCCTGCTCATGCTCTCTCTCTCAAATAAAATAAATCTTTTTTAAAAATTGTGTAAAAATCAATGTGCTACTCTTAACTAAGGAATCCTAACAAATTTTCCAAATATTTGAAGAAAAATAATCCAGAATGTATAGTATTTTAATTAAACCTGTAATCCAAAGTGGATCTAAATATAACATTTTTGAGTGGTATCAGAAACTGGCCAAAGTTGTTCCTCTGGCTTTTCCCACATTCTCCTGAATACCCAAGGAGTTGCTCTGGCAGTGAGGTTTCTGGGGTTCACACACACTGATCATTACTCACATAGTAGCTTCTCCTTTTGCAGGGGGTCTGGTATCACATCTTCTCTTTCTCCAAAAGAGCCACTCAGCCCATATCGAGGATTATTCTTCCGAACATGCTGATGTGAAGCTGAGTTTGGTAAACTGCCTCTCTGAGCTACAAATATGCAATTTAATTAAAGGTACTGGAAGGCTGGTTCATCATCTGTAACATCTAGATCAATACCAAAAGCATCACTACTACCAAAACTGCCCCTACATCTGTTACCACCCATCACCACCACAGGCCTTTACAATGAATACATTCCAAAGAGAATACATTTCCAAAGAGCTTTCCATATTACAATTTACATGAGTTTAAGCATCATTTTCTCCATTGCACGGTGAGGAGAGACTTGAGAAACAGCATGGTAGAGTAGAAAGAGAAAAATGCCCAAAGCTGCTTCGTCTCGAGGGCTCTGCTGAATCTGGCAAACTGGAATTTCAGTTTTCAACAAATTAGGAATCACTTTAAAAATGAAATAGTTGGGTAGCCCAGGGGGTTCAGTGGTTTGGCGCCGACTTCAGTCCAGGGTGTGATCCTGGAGACTTGGGATCAAGTCCCACATTGGGCTCCCTGCATGGAGCCTGATTCTCCCTCTGCCTGTCTCTCTCCCTCTCTGTGTCTCTCATGAATAAATAAATAAAATCTTTAAAATTAATTAATTAATTAATTAATTAAAAAGAAATAGTTAAGGGGTGTCTGGGTGGCTCTGTCGGTTAAGCGTCTGCCTTTAGCTTGGACCATGATCCCAAGGGTCCTCAGATGGAGCCCTGCCTCAGGCTCCCTGCTCATTAGAGAGCCTGCTTTTCCCTCTCCCCCCTGCTCGTGCTCTCTCTCACTATCACTCACTCTCTCAAATAAATAAATAAAAACTAATATAATAATAATAATAATGAAATAGTTAATAAGAAAGTTTAATAAGGTTGATGGAAATAAAATCAATATTGAACTTAATTTTATTTCTAAATACCAGGAACAAAATTAGAAAATAAATTTTTTTTTAAGATTTTATTTATTCATAAGAGACACAGAGAGGCAGAGACACAGGCAGAGGGAGTAGCAGGCTCCCTATGGGGAGCCTGATGCAAGACTAGATCCCAGGACTCCAGGATCATGACCTGAGCCAAAGGCAGATGCTCAACCACTAAACCACCCAGGTGCCCCAAAAATCAAAATTTAAAGCAATACCATTTATGGTAGCATAACAATATGAAGCTCCATGAAAAAGTTAGAAATCTGGGGCAGCCTGGTGGCCCAGCAGTTTAGCGCCGCCTTCAGCCCAGGGCCTGATCCTGGAGACCGGAGATCGGGGATCGAGTCCCACATCGGGCTCCCTGCATGGAGCCTGCTTCTCCCTCTGCCTGTGTCTCTGCCCCACCTCCCTCTCTCTGTGTCTCTCATGAATAAATGAAATAAAATCTTTAAAAAAAAAAGTTAGAAATCTTTTTAAAAATTTTTTTTTATTTATAATAGTCACAGAAAAAAAAAAAATAGTCACAGAAAGAGAGAGAGAGAGAGAGAGAGAGAGAGAGAGAGGCAGAGACAGAAGCAGGCTCCATGCACTGGGAGCCCAACGTGGGATTTGATCCTGGGTCTCCAGGATAACCTCTTGGGCCAAAGGCAGGCGCCAAACCGCTGTGCCACCCAGGGATCCCCAAAATTAGAAATCTTATGGGCAGACAGTGAGACCTATGTAAATGAAGAAATAGAGTACATTCATAGATCGCAGAACTCCCAAAATATAAAAATTAAAATTTAATAAAAATGGATCGCAGAACCCAACATTGGAAAACTCTCATTTCTTGTGAAATTTGATCTGTAGATTCAATGCAACCTCCATTTTTAAAAAACATCTCAAGCTAATTCTAAAATTACACGGAAAAGGCGAGAATGGCCAAGAGAATTTGAAGGACAGAATGGAGGATGTGATGTGTCTTTGCCGATCAGTAAAACGATTTTGATGTCCTATGGTGAAATTAAGGAAGAGTGTGTGGCCTTGGTACAAGGACAGACAGGTCCTTGCCTACACAGGCCCTCAAAAGAGGTGATATAGCACATCAATGGGGAAAGGAGGTACTTTCCCCTTCATCTTTCCCTCCTGGCCCTAGAAAAATCTGTCATTAGTGTATCCAAGTGTAACTCCCGAGTTAATCAAACAGTTCACGAAGGCAGAAAAGGCCATGCTGGGTAAGAATGAGATAGTACCTTTAAAGTAGCCATAGTATTGAAGATGATGGTACATAAAGTCTTCATAGGGATCAGGGCAAGTCTGTGAAAGGAAAAGCCATCTCCATCAGCAAAGTCCTTCCAAACCGTTCTTGAGTCTCCAAGGACTTGCGTCAACAAACCAAGTGAGCGACATTCATGCACGTTATTCTATCTTGGGGGCTCAAGATCTCCTGCCAGAAAAAGGCGCCACCAGAATATACCTTCTGATCTAGCAGTACTGGATTTCTGTGGAGTTCCCGGAGAGGGAGTGTACCGACCTCCTGCTTTAGCTCTGTTTCCAATGCTGGGAACATGTTTACTTCCGCATGGTTTGCTGAAGATAAGTCCGTGACACCGGCATCCAGCCACAACCCCTGCCCAACTTCCAAAAGGGCAGCTGATTACACAGAAGCTAAAAAAAAAAAAAAAAAAGCAGAACGGGACACCTGAAAAAAACTGCTGAAAGTCGCCCCACGCGATTTCAGGAAAGCCTGCCGCGTCGCTCCCTCGGCCCGGGCAACCCAGCCTCTCCGGCGTGCAAGCCGCAGGCTCCCGGCACCTAGTCCGAGGCCTCGGGGGTACACCTGAGCAGTGAGCGAGGGCGGCCAGTCCCGCGGCCTCCGCCTCCCGCGGCGCCAGGACCCTTGCGGGGGTGCCATGCTTCCCTCTCGGAGGAGGGAGATGCCCACCACCAGGACGCAACAGGAAAGTGAAAGAAATGGGGACGGAAGGATCCAACGGAGCCGCCTCGCAGGAGATAAAAGAAAGGTCAGGGGGCCCGGACCGTGGGCCCTGAAAGTGGAATTCAGGGGCTCAGGGTTTTCTGGTCGCGGGGAAGGTGGTGAGGCGCAGTTTCCTTGAGTCGGAGAGGAGGCGTAGAGATTGCCTAGGAGGGGAGAGGGGAGGAAGGGTGCGAGGCCCCCGCTCCCCGGCCCGTCTCGCGCAGCAGGGTGTGCGCGGCGCCTGCAGCGGCAGAGGCCACCGCACGGCGGGGACAGCGGCCCAGCCCCGCAAGCCCGCGCAGAACACGCTCCCGGCGCTCACCTGCCACCGCTTTCCGCTGGGGACCCGGTAGCCTAGCAACCGCGAGGCGGAAGCGGGAGGGCGGGGCGGCTGGACGCTTCCGGCAGCGAGGCCCCGCCTCCAGGGCAAGGGCGTGGGCGTGGCTGTGAAGCCGGGGCGGGTCCCGCGCCGCTGGCCTCTGAGGTTTCGGAAGCTTTTCTGCCTTCGTTCGGTGTTGCAGCTCCGCTTCTGGGTTACCGAATTTGGATTGAATACAAGGCCAGTAGTGGTCCTCAAAGATGTTCCAGACTTCTTAGGCATCTGACTCCTGGTTGGTTTGAACTCAGGTCGTGATCTTAAGGCCTCCGAGGAGTCGGCTTAGGATTCTCTCTCCCTCCCCTTTTCGTGCTCTAAAATAATAAAATCTTTAAAATTAAGTTAAAACTAGGTAACTGTTAGGGGTTGCTCAAAGGGAGTGGGTTCCCCTCTCCTTTTTAAGCCAGAGAGTCAGGATCTTGTCTCACCTAGTCAAAGAATGAATCTCGTAGATAAAAGGGAGTAAAGCAAGGAGTTTTATCAGGAGTGGGAGGGGTCCTGACAGGTTGCCACTGAGGGCTTTCAGGATCAGTCTTTTATTGAAAGCTAACCAGGGAACTTGTATCTTTTTAGCTTCTCTACTGGCAGCACCATTAAGGACTGGTGATTAACATCTTTAATCGCTTACTTCTTCTTAGGGTCTGGTTATTTTCTGTTGACCATAAGACGCTGTGATGGAGACACTCACACACAGCCTTTGGACACCTAGGGCAGCGTGGTCTGGTGTGTTCGCTTATCTCTGGTTTTCTTACCACCTCATTTTGGAGATTTCTGTGAGCCTGATCACATAGTCCCCCCTACTTCTCCCTACCTAGCCTTGCCTGTCCCTTACTTTTTTTTTTTAATTTTTATTTATTTATGATAGTCACACACACAGAGAGAGAGAGAGAGAGAGAGAGAGAGAGAGAGAGAGAGAGAGAGAGGCAGAGACATAGGCAGAGGGAGAAGCAGGCTCCATGCACCGGGAGCCCAACGTGGGATTCCATCCTGGGTCTCCAGGATCGCACCCGGGGCCAAAAGCAGGCGCTAAACCGCTGCACCTCCCAGGGATCCCTGTCTCTTACTTTTGATGAAGGTGCAGGATAGTTGATAAAGCACAAGCTAACACCCTGCAACCTCTGCACCCCCGCTCCCAGGTGGGACATGTGACATTTCCCCAGGAAGTTCCTGTCTTACTAGAGGGAAAAACCTTGACAAAGGCAAGGCCTCCAGTATCCTCTAGGTAGGTCTTTAGCATATGTGATTTCTTCTGAAAACCTCCCTTTTCCCCTACCCCCAACTCCCAAGTATATTATCAGCCACCCCTCACAACCGCAGCAGCTTTCTGCCCATGTGTCCTGTCCCCATGCTTTAATAAAACCACCATTTTGTACCAAAGACGTCTCAAGAATTCATTCTTGGTCATTGGCTCTTGACCTCACCCCACCAAACCTCAACATTCCTAAACTACATCATTTTGACCTTATATCTCACCACCCCATAGCTAGATTTGAAAACTTACAGGAAAACGGAATCCACACATTTTGACCATCAGATTGTCAGATTTTAGAATGCTCCATTCTGGGGTCACCTGGGTGACTCAGTCAGTTGAGCATCTGTCTTCGGCTCAGGTCATGATCTCAGGGTCCTGCGATCTAGCCCTGCATTGGGCTCTCTGCTCAAAGGAGAGCCTGCATCTCCCTCTGTGCCTCTGGGCCCCTATGTGCCCCCTTAGTCATGCTCTTTCAAATAATGCCTATTTTCTCACCTTGCCCCCGCCACCTCTCACCTCCACTGATTCAAGATCCTGTTTTCCTGAGAGCGATCCTTCAGTATTTACACCTGCCTTATGCTGTATTTGATAAGAAAAAAACAATTAAGATTGGACTTAAGGGGCAGGCTGGATGGCTCAGCAGCTTAGCACCTGCCTTTGGCCCAGGGTGCAATCCTGGAGTCCCGGGATCGAGTCCCACGTCGGGCTCCCTGCATGAAACCTGTTTTTCCCTCTGCCTGTGTCTCTGCCTCTCTCTCTGTATCTCTCACAAATAAATAAATAAATAAAATCTTAAAAAAAAAAAAAAAAAAGATTGGACTTAAAATCTTGATTACACAACAATGAAATAACAGGCTTAGAAGAGCAAAAAGGAGAACAAATCAGAAGTATAAAAAAAGCTTTATTAGAGCATATGTACAAATTTACAAGGTCAGAAACTGGAGAAATACAAAGAGCTTTAAAACACAATTTGCCTTTTCTTCAGTTTAAAGTGACTTTTACCTGATTGTGATACAATAGAAAGTACAGAACAGTAAACTGCTTTTTAAATACTGGAATTTTATGGAGAGTACATTCACATAAAAGGGAGGTGAATTTTGGAACAAAGACAATGGAGACACAATACATATAGTGGCTCTTATTACATTTACTGCCACATACATGAGGGGAAATCCTCAAAATTAAAGATCTGAACGCCTGCTGCTGCCTGTAATGAAATCTGAATACATCACTAGTATGTGAAATGACTGAGCTACCAGTTCTAGAATTTGTGAGAAAGAGTTCTCTAAAGAGTGTGGCCATCTGTCAGAAAAAGTAAACACCTCCATATACCTCAGCACTTCAGGGGTGGCAGGCTAGAAGAGGTCAGAGATTCTGAAAATCCCAGTTCAGCAAAATAGAATACAGAGCTGCCTTCTTAATTGCACTTGTTCTGGAGTAGAAGTGAATGAGAGAGAGCTGCACTAGGAACTAAAGGAGCCTCTATGAAACAGGAAAATCCTTCACTTATTGTCTGTGAGTCCTCTGCTGAGGTATCACACTCCTGAATCACATGTTCCAGATTGATGAGGTTAATGTACCTGATACGCTGAGTTTGCCAGTGTGAGAATAAAGGCGGCTATGTCAAAGCATTTGGTCAACCTCACCCTTCAGCAAAATAGAAAAATTACATTTCACAAATGTGAAAGCTCTATACATGTATGCTTTTGCCCAGGAAATTCATATGCTCTCCCTCATAACATTTATAGTTTATTGACAACAGTAAAACTTGTGAAGACTCTTAACTGAATGCAAAAAAAAAAACAAAAACAAAAACAAAAACAAAAACAAAAACAAAAAAAAAATCAGTAATAAAAAAAAACCCTTCCCCCCAAAAACTATGTGTTTGGAGCCATTTTCCTCCTCTTCAGCCTTGCACGCCAATCCTCAGGAAGTGCTTCAAAATTAGCATTCCTCTCTGCCATGCCACTGTGAAGACAACACCAACATATTCTTCATCAAATTTCTTAATTCTGATGGGTCAACCAAAGACACACACAGCCTCTCTACAATTTTATGGATACTTAAGTGCATTGTTTATCTTTATCTACCTCCAGTAACCATTAAAGTCACACTGAAGGATCACAACAATTCTTGTGAAAGTTTTTCTTGGCCCCAAAGAGTTTCAATTCTTTAGGAAAGATATATTTTAACCCTCAACTTACCATCAGGAACCTCTGGATTTTTAAAATTCTCCTTTGAACACTTCTAAATACTTAAGGACTGATACCTCAAGGCTTATTCAATCATTTTCAAAGCAGATTAAATTCAGATTTTTAAAGATTTATTTATTTAATTGAGAGTCCTCGCTTTGGCAGCACATATATGTATTTATTTGAGAGAAAGAAAGGGAGGAAGGAGAGAGCTGGAACAGTGGAAGGGGCAGAGGAGAAGCAGACTCCACACTGAGCTGGGAGCCCTATATGGGAATTGATCCAGGGACTCCAAGATCATGACCTGAGCTGAAGGCAGATGCTTAACTGAATGAGTCATCCAGGTGCCCTAAACTCTGATTAGAGTTTAGGTCTACAATAACCAGAATGGGTGTATTGGACCCTTTTATAAATCTAAAATAATCTTATTATAGGATCTTTGTGATTCCCCACCTATCATCTTGAAATAGTCTATTTTATCATTATAGGAATTAATCATTACTCAATTCCCAGCAATACTAAAAAAAACCTAAAATAATAGGAAAACAATAATGGAATCACCTACAAGGATGAGGCAACAGTATAATAAAATGTCACTAATAGCATTCCTCAGTTTCCTTATTGTTACCCAAAATAGTACAAAATAGTATACAACCTTTCATGGAAGTAAAGAAGTCCGGAGGCCTCTTCATAGTACCCTCCCACCCCAATATTACTATTTTTAAGTAAGCTCTATGTCCAACAAGGGGTGTGAACTCAGGACCCTAAGATCAAGAGTTGCATGGTCTAGAGACGCCTGGGTGGCTCAGTGGTTGAGCGTTTGCCTTCAGCTCAGGGCGTGATCCTGGATCGAGCCCCACATTAGGCTCCCTACAGGGAGCCCACTTCTCCCTCTGCCTATGTCTCTGCCTCTCTCATGAATAGATAAATAAAATCTTTAAAAAAAAAAAAAAAAAGAACATCAGTTATTTTGTAACAGGAACTAAGACTATTTCATTTCCCTAAAATAACACGTGATAGGAATCTTCCGGGTTTTATGATGCTGTATGCTACAATTCATTTCAGAGAGTTCATAAGTAGACAAATGCTGAAAGCAGGTGCGTAATAACTGTGGAGAAGTTGATACTTTAGGAACAAAAAAATTCCTTATAATGACCATTCCAATTGGTTCATGTATCTAAAAATAAAAATGTTCTGAATTATGAAACAAAAGATGATGATCCTCTTCCAAATGTTTTCATAAGTACTGCATTTATTGATGTTTCAAGTTTAAGAATCAGAAGTAATGATAAGCTAGAACCTAGCAGAAGAATGGGAAATATGGCAGCACTATTTTATGTTCCTAGTCATGCATGACAATCAAACAATTAGTTGCCTTCAAAGAATGTTTCTCAGTTTAGCCTATATACCTTCAAAACCAGGAAAAATATCTTAGTTAGCTATGTTTAAATTCTTTGCAAAGTTTCGATAGTGAAGTTTTTCTCCCCTTCCTTTTTAAAGTTTTTTTTTAAAAATAAGCTCTGAAAAAAAAATAAATAAAAATAAAAATAAAAATAAGCTCTGCACCCAATGTGGTGCTTGAACTGACAACCCCAAGATCAAGAGTTCCATTCTCCACTAAGTCAGCCAGATGCCCCGATCTTTTATTTTTGTAAATCTGTAAAATATTTTTTTAAAAATTTATAGGAGGGCCTGTTGGATCTACATGATAAAAGGGACATCTGTTTTTCCTGGTATGCTCAGAGATAAAGACAGTCCTATTCTTAAAAGGAACAATCAGTAGGATAAAGTGTTAAAGCTCTGATGTTTCTAATTTTGAAAAAAGGTAAATCATAATTTTTACAGGGAAAAAAATTACTGTGAATTATAAACTTTTAGGAAAGTTTGTACCAAAATATCAAAAAAAAATTAAGGACTGTGATTCAAAAAACATGACTGCTACTCTAAAAGCTCCCACTCCTCTGTGGCCTATCTTCTTTTACCTGACCAGCTGCTGCTGTTTCCACTCTTCAATTCGCTTCTGTGCAGTTGACTCCCGGTCCTCTTCACTGGAACTAGAGTTCTCTTCTTCATCTAACTCACGCTGGATACTCTGCCACTTCTTTACCAGAGACGGCATTTTGGTTTTACTCTTCTTTGCCTAGGGCAAAGGTTAAAGATCAGAAAGAAGAGAATACATAAAATACATACATAAAATGAGAGCCATACAAGATCAAGATCTCTTCTTAGATCTAAGGAATAAGTGGACCTTAAAATCAAAGGACAGAAACACAGAAAATGAATGCCACTATAAGTTCTTGCCAAAAATTTCTACCAACTATAAATGTAATGCTTGGTTAAAAATCTACAAACTAAAAAAAAATTTTTTTTAATTAAAAAAATAAAAATCTACAAACTATTAAAAAAATCTAAAGACTTTAAGTGTATTTTTATTAAATGAGATCAGAAAAATTTCCTTTAGCCTCATTATTCTATAGAATTCAAAATTGTTGCCCTGGTCTCAGAATTAGTCTTTCCTTTGGCTAAATTTAAATAGATGCCAGATTCACATCAAGTGAAAAACAGAGCTGAGAAATAAATGGCCAGGTTTTCTGGAAAAAGCAACATAGTCAATGATAGCAGATATAAAATATAGCACAGTTACATCAAATATTAATATGATTAGTTCTAAGAGATTTTATTTTTCTTCTTTTGGCTCATCTTCATTTTCTTTCTTTCATTCATTCATAGGAAACACAGAGAGACAGAAAGAGAGAGAGAGAGATAGGGAGAGGGAACACAAGCAGGGAGGAGAGGGAGAAGCAGGTTCCCCTTGGGCAAGCAGGGAGCCCAACGTGGCGCTTGATCCCAAGAACCCAAGATCATGACCTGAACTGAAAGCAGACGCCTGACCAACTGAGCTACTCAGGTGTCCTGCATCTTCATTTTCTAACTGTCTATAATATGTACTTTCTTTTTTTTTAATGTTATTATTTATTTATTGATGAGAGAGACAGAGAGAGAGAGAGAGAGAGAAAGAGAGAAAGAAAGAAAAACAGGCAAAAAAAAAAAAAAAAAGAAAAACAGGCAGAGGGAGAACCAAGCTCAATGCAGGGAGTCTGACGTGGGACCTGATCCCGGGTCTCCAGGATCACATCCTGGGCTACAGGTGGTGCTAAACCGCTGTGCCACCAGGGCTGCCCTAATATGTCCTTTCATAGCAAAAGCAAAACAACAGAAAATACTTGTGATACTTATAAAAGTAGAACTGTATATACATCCAACATGGTTTGCTCTAGCACTACCTTCAGGCTCCTCATCAATGGCATTCTAGCTTAGAGGCCTTCCCTGACCCTCTCTGAAACAGCACCACCTCCCAAAGACCAACTTTCTGTCCTCTAACACTGCTTACTTTTTCTCACTGCATTTTGAAGCACCCCATTCGCCCTTCTCCAATCCTCAAGAACAGAATCTCCAAAACACAGATTTGTTTGATTCACTACTGAATCCCAAGGTTCTAAGGAGAACATCTGATAAATCGTTTGCACTAAAAATATACTCGACCTGAAACTAATGTAACACTGTGTCCCAATTATACTTCAATTAAAAAATAAAACCCAGGGATCCCTGGGTGGCGCAGTGGTTTGGCACCTGCCTTTGGCCCAGGGCGTGATCCTGGAGACCCTGGATCGAGTCCCGCATCGGGCTCCCGGTGCATGGAGCCTGCTTCTCCCTCTGCCTGTGTCTCTGCCTCTCTCTCTCTCTCTGTGACTATCATAAATAAATAAATTTTAAAAAAATAAAAAAATAAATAAAACCCAAACCTGTTGAATCTGTGATTAGTTATGTGAAATTCAATAACTATTGTATTAGACGTTGAAAAAAAAATCCATTTTTATCCCTGTATTTTGAAGACCAGTAGAGCTGTGTGCTTGAAGGCCTGACCAAGTCACACTATAAACACGACAGGCAGGCAGTTGAGTGGTACAAGTGTGATTAACTGCTGCTCTGCTCATACTGGATAGGGCATGGGGGCCCAACCTGTTCTTCCTGCCTTGAGAGAGATTTCTTAAGTCCCCCCAAATCTGAGAAAATAAGAATATTTTCAGTCTGTCTTCTGTTACTTGGCTCCCTATTCAATACTCTATTTTTTTTTTCAATTTTATTTATTTATTCATGAGAGACACACAGAGAGAGAGAGGCAGAGACGCAGGCAGAGGGAGAAGCAGGCTCCATGCAGGGAGCCCAATGTGGAACTTGATCCCAGGTCTCCAGGGCCACGGCCTGGGCCGAAAGGAGGCACTAAACTGCTGGGCCACCGGGGCATCCCTGGATACTCTATTTTGATTATAATTCACAGTTCTTAATTTTCTGGGGAAATGAGTGCCTATATGCTGTGCTTACACCTTTAGCTCCACACACCTTCCCACATTCCAGTCAGTCATTTCACCTGTGGCACAACCTCAACACACTGGATTCACACTCTTCCAATAAACTCCAGACAGCCCATTCTGGCTTAGCATGGAACCAACTGAGTAAAAAGAAACATGAACTTATAATGGTCACATGTGCACACAGGGCAAGTTGAGGTGTAACTCACTGAACACGTAAACAGGCTCAAAAACCAAAGCTCTGAGTAAAGTCAGTGTGGTTTCATTTGGACTTCTATAGTTTTGTGGGGAAAAAAATTTTTTTATCACACTTAATTCCCATTGGTCATAGGAAAATTAGTTATATTTTAGAAGTTATTTATTGCCAATCACATTCAAACCCATAGAGAGTTGCACTGCCTGTTTAAGCACATTTTCATAGGGAAACATTGCAGTTAGATGAATTAATCTAGATTGAATGGTTAGGACTTGGTTTCTAGTTTCTTTTTCTTTTTTTTTTTTTTTTTAAGATTTTACTTATTAATGAGAGACACAGAGAGAGAGAGAGGCAGAGACACAGGCAGAGGGAGAAGCAGGCTACATGCAGGGAGCCTGACTTGGGACTCGATCCTGGGTCTCCAGGATCAGGCCCTGGGCTGAAGGCGGCGCTAAACTGCTGAGCCACCCACGCTGCCCATGTTTTCTAGTTTATTTTCTAGTAAGCTGCACATAAAACTCTCCAGCAAAGAAGATTGAAAACATATATTTCAAATATTTTTGGACATTTGAGACATTAAGCATATTTTCCTTTTTTTAAAGTAGGGTCTATGCCCAGCATGAAGCCCAAGATGAGGCTTGAACTCACAACCCTGAGATCAAGAGTAGGACGCCTAAACTAAAACTAAGCCAGCCAAGCACTGTTTTATATTCCTTTAAAATGGCCTGTATTCAACAGAGATAGACCATTACTTGTTTTAATAAAGTATGTAAAAATGATATATTAACAAGTTACAATTCTGGATTTTCCAAACTATTATTTATAAGACCATAAAAGCATGATTGGCTAAGAAATTACTCCATGAAAAGAGGAAACAATTATCTCTGGAAGGTTGGAAGAAGAGTGTCAAGAGTGTCAAGAAGGCTTCACAAAGAAATGATTCCTGCAAACTAGTTGTTCTAACATTTAATTGTGGGCAGCCTGGGCAGCTCAGAGCCACCTTCAGCCCAGGGCCTGATCCTAGAGACCCGGGATGGAGTCCCACATCATGCTCCCTGCATGGAGCTTAGCTTCTCCCTCTGCCAGTCTCTGCCTCTCTCTCTCTGTGTGTCTTTCATGAATAAATAAAATCTTAAAAAAAAATCTGTAACATTTAATTGTGTAAAGAACAAACAGTAGTGGGACGGATGGACAAAGTAAAGACATGGAAGTGATAAACAGTATTTTGGTTCAGGAGAACTATATATGCTTTGGTATAGGGCTTGACAGTCTAGTCATTGTCTTAATTCTTATTATTGAGTTCTATAATATTCACTTCGTTTCCAGATAATTTCTGAAACTATGGTACCAACTTGGACAAGTGGTTTAATCTGGAAACATTGTCTATTTTGTGTGAATACAATAACCCATTCAAAAAGGTTCCTTGAACCAAGGTAAGGCAAATGAATTGACCACCAGGGCAAAAGATTACAGTTGAAGCAGACAATAAATAAAGTACCAATACAGAGGATAAAAGCTGATAAAGTTTCTTTGGGTGATCAGGACATTCAAAAGTACCCAGGATTGTGATGTGACAGCAGAAAGATGGCAGACTATGAAGCTTCAGGCAGGCCCTGCTTCTTCACTGAAACACCACTGTAAACAAATACAAACTAAAATGGATTTAGGAGACGAACTGAGAATCTATAGCAACCAAGAGAATATTCAAACAAGAAGCCTCACTTGGGATGCCTGGCTGGCTCAGTAGGTAGAGCATGTGACTCTTGATCTTGGGGTTAAGTTCAAGTCCCACACTGGATATAGAGATTATGTAAAAATAAAATATTAAAAAAGAAGAAAAGCAGCAGCATCCACACTCAAAACAATACAAAATTGTGTGGCATGTTTGCTTGCCCTTGCACCACCCTCTCCCACGTCGTTGGGGAAAAATATCCAATTCTCAGTTATCTCCTTCAGGAGGGAAGAAAAAAAGAGTAAAATATTCTAGCCTGTCTGGCTGCCTGAGGGACTGGTTTCTGTATACTGCTTAACCTGGAGCTCAAGCAGGAATGGCAGCATGTTTTGGATCTCTGGTTGGAAGCCATGAAAGGCAGTGGCAGACACTGTAGTATATGAAAACCACAGGGAAACTACAGTCATGTGGATACTTGGGAGTGAGAGATTATGGGCAGAGGAATACAATACAGCATGTAAAGCTCCTAGGAAAAATGCAGGTGTGAGACTATTAGAAAAATTAAAATTAAATGTATAGAAGGGGATGGCAAAAAAAGAACAAGCACAAATCCAGCGAATACAAATGCCCAGAAAAGGCCCAAAAAGATCTTAGGCCTTCATGCTGGGTGAATTAATGAAGGTCTTTCTACAAATAGAGCCCGGGTACAGAGACTAGAAGAATTGTTTTCTCAAATGCCTAATTTTCGTTTCCTTTTTAAAAGATTGTGTACATGCGCATACGCACACAAGGGGAGCTACAGGCAGAGGGAGCCCAATGCGGGGCTTGATCTCAGAACTACGGGATCATGACCTGAGCTGAAGGCAGATGCTGAACTGACTGAGCCACCCAGGCACCCCTCAAATGCCTAATTTTCTTTTTTTTCTTTTTTTTTTTTTTCAAATGCCTAATTTTCAACAAAGGAAAAAAAATCACAAATCACACAAACGGAATGAAAAATGAAATGACAAAAAAAATTCATCTCTAGAAACCCACCATAAACACATGCTTAAAACTTACTGGACAAAGTTTTAAAGTAGTCGTCTTAAATGTGTTCAATCAAGGAGATGAGGAAAACACTGGCTAAGAATTAGTGGAAATCAGGAAACAGAAGACACAGGAACAAAACGAGATTATCAACAAAGATTAAAAAAAAAAAAAAGATATATATATAAAAAAAGCCAAACCAGTTAGCAATTCTGAAGCTGAAAAATTCATAAGCTCAACAGAAGACTCTGATAGGCAGAAGAAAGGATCAATAAAACTTATGGTATGTCATTTGAAATTAAGAGTCTGTAAGAGCAAAAAAGAAAAAGAATGAAGCAAAGAGAACAGAGTCTAAGTGACTTAAAATACACCATTAAGTAGATCAATTTATATATTTGGGGAATCCCGGGAGGATGGAAAGAAAAGAGGAGAGCTTATTTTAAGAATAGCCTTGGGACTTTTGGGTGGCTCAGTCCCTTAAGCATCCAATTTTTGGCATTGACTCAGGTCTTAGGGTCATGAGTTCAAGCCCCACACTGGGCTCTATGCTGGAGATGAAGACTATTAAAAAAAAAAGTAATTATAACCAAAAACTTCTCAAATTTAAGGAAGACATGGATAGACATATGCAAGAGGCCTAACAAACTCCACATAGGATAAACCTCAAAAGACTACACTGTGATATAACCTGTCAAAAGCCAAAAGACAAGGAGAATCTTCAAAGCAGGAAAAAAAAAAAAAAGGTGACTCGTCATGTACAAGGGATCCTCAATAAGATTATCAGAGGATTTCTGGCAGAAATGGTGCAGGCCAAAAGGCAGGAGGCTGTATTTAAAGTTGGGTCAAAGAAAAAAAGAGGTCAACTGAGAATTGCATACCAGCAACACTTTCCTTCAAAATTGAGGAAGACAAGCACTGGGTGTTATGCTATATGTTGGCAAACTGAACTCCAAAATAAAGACATTAAGACATGCCCACATAAACAAAAACTCAGCGAGGTCATTACTGCTTGACTTGCCCTACAAGAAATGCTTAATGGAGTCCTGCGAATTGAAATGAAAAAATGCCAGTTAAAAAAAAAAAAAAAAGAAAGAAAGAAAAAAATGTCAGTTAGTAACTTGTCATTCAAAAATATATAAAGTTCTCTGATAAAGGTAAATATAGGGACATGTATAAAAACTAGTATGATTATGATTTTGGTTTGTTAACTCTTTTTATTCTTCTACAAAATTCAAAAGACAAAAACAAAGATATTAATTATAAATCTATATTAATGGGTATACAATATATGGGTATACAGTACATAAAGATGTAATTTGTAACACCAATAATGGAATGTGAGGTGCAGCTATATAGCAGTTCTGTTTGCAATGGAGTGTTATCAGTTTAAAATAGAGTAGTTTGGGATCCCTGGGTGGCGCAGCGGTTTAGTGCCTGCCTTTGGCCCAGGGCGCGATCCTGGAGACCGGGGATCGAATCCCACGTCGGGCTCCCGGTGCATGGAGCCGGCTTCTCCCTCTGCCTATGTCTCTGCCTCTCTCTCTCTCTCTCTCTCTCTCTCTCTCTCTGTGACTATCATAAATAAATAAAAATTTAAAAAAAATAGAGTAGTTTACCTTTAGCACCTTATATATAATATCCATATAACCATAAAGAAAATAAACATAGAATATATGCAAATGGAAATAAAGGAATCAAAACGTGTCACTCAAAAAAGTAAACACCAAAGAAGGCAGTAAGGGAAAAAAATGACAAAAAGCTTTATAAGATATACAGAAAACAAATAAAATAGTAACAGTAAGTCTTTCTCTATCAGTGATTATTGATAATAAACTAGTAATTTACTGATATAAATGAAAGATCCCATAAGACCCTTGGGTGGCTCAGTGGTTGAGCATCTGCCTTTGGCTCACGGCATGATCCCGGGGTCCTGGGATCGAGTTCCGCATGGGACTCTGGGAGCCTGCTCCTCCCTCTGCCCACGTCTCTGTCTCTCTCTGGGTCTCTCATGAATTAATAAAATCTTAAAAAAAAGAAAAAAGGGAAGGGAAGGGAAAGGAAGTCAAGACTCCAATTAAAGTCATATACTGCCAGGATGATTTTAAAAACAGAATCGTGGGGTGCCTAGGTGGTTCAGTTGGTTGAGCATCCAATTCTTGATTTTGGCTCAGGTCATGATCTCAGGGTCATGAGAGCAAGCCCCACATCAGGCTCTGTGCTTGGCACAGAATCTACTTGGTATTCTCTCTCTTCTCCCTCTGTCCCTCTCCACTCATACTCTCTCTCAAATAAATGAATATTATAAAATTAAAAAATAAATAAAATCTTAAAAAAAATAAAATCTCTTATAAATAAACAAATAAATGAAATCTTTTTTAAAAAATAAATAAATAAAATCTTAAAAAAGTGGGGGGGGATCCCTGGATGGCTCAGTGGTGGAGCACCTGCCTTAGGCCCAGGGCGTGATCCTGGAGTTCCGGGATCAAGTCCCACATCAGGCTTCTTGCATGGAGCCTGTTTCTCCCTCTGCCTGTGTCCCTGCCCCATCCCCCTCTCTGTGTCTCTCATGAATAAATAAATAAAATCTTAAAAAAAAAAAAAAAAAATTAAAGACAAAATCCCAGAATCCAAGTAGTGATGTTCATAAGAAATTAATTTTCTTTCTAAGGACATATACAGGTTTAAAGTGAAAGGACAGAATAATATTCCATGCAAATAGTAACCAAGAGAAAGCAAGGATAACAACATTAATGAGACAAGAGAGACTAAATCAAAAAGCGTTACAAGAAATAATGGAAAAAAAAATAATGAAGAATATTATGTAATGCTAAAAGTGTAAATTTAAGTAAATTAAAACATCTCTTACAATAGTATCCAACAAAAAAAAGAATAAAATACCTGAGAATAAACTCAGTAAAGAAAATAAAGACTCCTACACTGAAAACTACAAAAAAAAAAAAAAAAAAAAAATCAAAGACTTAAATGGAAAGAATCTGCATTCACAGATTAAACAACACAATATTAAAATGGCAACACAACCGAACATATCTACAGATTAATACAATCTCTATCAACTTCCACTGGCTTTTTTAAAAGTTTATTTATTCATGAGAGAGAGAGAGAGAGAGAGAGAGAGACAGGCAGATACACAGGCAGAGGGAGAAGCAGGCTTCCCGCGGGGAACCCGACATAGGACTCGATCCCACTACTCCAGCATCACGCCCTGGGCCAAACGCAGGCGCCAAACCGCTGAGCCATCCAGGCATCCCTCCACTGGCTTTTTATGCAGTAATGGAAAAGCTGAACTTTAGTATACGTGCTGCTGACGAGAGCACAAAAAGCTTTAAATTCATATGAAATTACACGGTAACTTGGACAGTCAATATTGAAAAAGATATATATGAAGTTGGAGAATGGTGAATTTAAAATGATGAATTTTACATGAATATTACTTCAATGATAAAAAATTTTTTAAATAGGAACTTAAGGGACACCTGGGTGGCTCAGCAGTTTAGTGCCTGCCTTTGGCCCAGGGCGTAATCCTGGAGTCCTGGGATCGAGTCCCACATCGGGCTCCCCACATGGAGCCTGCTTCTTCCTCTGCCATGTCTCTGCCTCTCTCTGTGTCTCTCGTGAATGAATGAATGAATGAATGAATGAATGAATGAATGAATAGGAACTTAAGACAGATTTACTATACCTTATCTTTCTTCCCTTTCTTTGTCTTCTCCGGTGGTGGCATTTTGGGAGCTGGTGGTGGTGGTGGTGGTGGAGGAGGAGGAGGAGGAGGTGGTGGTTCAATAATGGCAGTGGTAGGCACAGCACCTCGGGCCTGGACTGGCTGCAATGTGGAAGCAGTCACTGCCATTGGAACAGAACATTCAGCATAGCTCATAATTGCAGGAGCTGATGCCAGTCCTAGGTAATTTGACTGCAGGCTCATTCCTCTGGCTTGATGACCCATTCCTGTTGCCGGATGGCTAACTGATATTGCCTGGTGTCCAATCCCTGCAGACTGGTGTCCAATCCCTGCTGCTTGGTGACCTAACACAGAAAACACAAAATGAAACTGTAAGGACATTGTGACAAAGCAAAAACAAGGAAAAGATGAAAGAGAGAAATGAGGGTTAGATTACCTACAAAATGACGTCAAAATGATACCTTTTCCTCAAAAAAAAAAAAAAAAAAAAAAAAAAAAAAAAATTTAACCACAGTGGGAGGCCTAAATGGCTAAGTTGGTTAAGTGTCTATCTTTGGCTCAGGGCATGATCCCAGGGTCCTGGGATGGAGCCCTGCAATGGGCTCCCTGCTCAGCAAGGAGTCTGCTTCTCCCCCCTCTCCCTCCTTTGCCCCTCTTCCCCTGCTCATGCTCTCTCTCTCAAATAAATAAAATCTTAAAAAAATAGCCATGGGGCACCTGAGTGGCTCAGTTAACTGATTCTTGGTTTCCACTCAGGTCATGATCTCCAGATAGCTGAGATTGAGCCCTGCTATGGGGCTTTGTGCTCAGTGGGGAATGTGCCTAAGGATTTCTCTCCCTCAGCCCCTCCCCAGCACTCTGTGCACATGCCCGAATTCTCTCTCAACTAAGTAAGTAAATTAAAAAATATATATATATAGCCACATTTTCTGGTAGCAAAATATTTTTGATACTTTAGGAATAAGGTACATTTTTTGGTTGTCTTTTCTTTTAAATAAGCTCAACCCCTGACATGGGCTTAAACTCGTGATCCCAAGATCAAGAGTTGCATGGTCTGTCAACTAAACCACTAAGGTGCCCCAGCATTAAAGTACTGAAACATCAAAATTACTCAAGTCATGTAATCGCACAGAAAACAATATGGGGGATGCCTGGGTGGCTCAGCGGTTGAGTGTCTGCCTTCGGCCCAGGATGTGATCCTGGAGTCACGGGATCGAGTCCCACATCAAGCTCCTTGCATAGAGCCTGTTTCTCTCTCTGCCTATGTCTCTGCCTCTCCCTCTGTTGTCTCTCGTGAATGAATAAATAAAATCTTAAAAAAAAAAAAGATTTTATTTATTCATTCACGAGAGACACAGAGAGAGAGAGAGAGAAACACAGGCAGAAAAAAAAAAAAAAAAAGAAACACAGGCAGAGACAGAGGCAGGCTCCATGCAGGGAACCCAATGTGGGACTCGATCACAGGACTCCGGGATCATGCCCTGGGCCAAAGGCAGACGCTCAACCACTGGACCACCCAGGCATCTCGTGCCCCACGAGTTTTTAAAATGAAAAGCCCTTGGGGCACCTGGGTGGCTCAGTTGGTTAAGTTTCTGACTCTTGATCTCAAAGTTGTGAGTTCAAACCTGACACTGGGCTCCACACTGGGGGGTGGTACCTACTTAGGGAAAACAAAACAATGAAATGAAGAGCCTTTACATGACACCTATAGGCCTTTGATGACATCTAAAATTCTGAAACAAAGATAACAGATTATGGAAAACTTATTTTAATCACAGTGCTTACCTGTAGCTATAGCTGTTTGGCTGTAGAGTACCGGAGAACTACCAATGGTAGCTGATCTCTGAACTACTGCAGTACTAATTTCTGTAGCTTTTCTTTTTACCGCTTTAGTGGAAGGAGAACTAGAGATGGTAGAATCGACTGAACTCTGAAACACAGAGAATCTAGTTAGTGGCTAAAAGGCCTGATTAAACATTTTCTTCTAAAATAAAATATGGTAAAAAAAATAAAAATAAAAAAAAAAAAAATAAAATAAAATAAAATAAAATAAAATATGGTGTCAATCATGCCCCAGTCTCCCAAAACTCTTCAAAAGGCCAAATGGTATTTCTCACCTGGCTAGTTACAACTGTGGTCTGTGTTGAAGGTTTCAATGGAGTATCTTCCTCTGTTCCTGGGGCAGGAGGCTCCTCACTTCCCTCATCCTCCATCTCTACCTCCTGGATCTCACCATCTTCTACAGGAGGAGGGGGAGGAGGGGGGGGAGGAGGGGATTCTGGGGGGGGAGGTGGGGGCGGTGGCATTTCCAAAGGTAATGGAGGTTGAAGCACAGGCACATTTGACTGAAGGAGGGTCCAGAATGGAGTAAGTGGCATGAGTGATGAAGAAGAAACTTGCCCAGAAAAGGACTCTTTACAAAGAGAACCTATGAAAACAAACATAAGTCAGGGAAAAGGGAATACAAAAAACTCTGTGCCTTACATTCACAGCAATGTTCAAGTGACTAGTGATACAAAATCAGACCCACAGCCATCTATTCTACATTAAGGTCACTGAAATATTAAATAATTCAATTCAAAAATGACTACCATGGAAAGATGAAATTTATGAACTTCACAGTTAGCACTTGCCCCAGCTATATTATGTACTAGTCTTTGGGTCCAGATCTATGAATAAATAAATGAAGCACACCACATCAATTCAATGAGAAATTTGGTCATCTGAACCCTAAAGTTTTTTATTTCAAACATTCAGTTTCAACACACACAAGTAGAAGGCAACACTCTGGGTCTTTTTTATTTCAAGAGAGAAGAGGGGAATGAATAATGTATATTTGCAATACTGATCCCATGTTATTTTTTTTAGTGAGCCAGATAACTGTTTGGGAATGACCCAGATAAGTACCCATTCAAAACACCAGTTTTGAATTCTACCTACTTTAATTAATTTGGATTACAAAATTTTAAAAATCCACTTACAAGGTGCTCTTGTCAACTCTATCATTCCTTTGCACCTTTGTATGAATTATATTTGCTAAATCATAGCAACACAAATCAGGAAGGGTAATTTTTTTATTTCTGTAATGAGAAAAGGGAAATTTAGAGCAACATATCTTCAAGGTAAGTAACTAAGGCACACACAAAAGAGGTGTTTGAAGATACAGAGAATCTGAAATTGCTGCTAGAGTGTAAGTTAAAAAATTATAGCTCAAAGGCTGCAGGACCAGCTTTCTTCAAATTCTGCAAAAGCCAGTTCATCATTGTCCTTTCTCTCTCCTGGGAAGAGCTTTAAGGGTTAGAGAAAATAGGAGGATATACTTACTTGTAGCCTTCCCCATCCCTCTTTATCGTCAATAGGGAAGTTTCACAATATATGGGACTATTAGATATATATCCCAGGAATGCTGAAGGGAATTTTCTCCCTAAAATCATAGAATTTAGGAGTAGAAGAGACATGAGAAATCATCTAGTTCAACTCTCTCACTTCAAAGGTAATGAAACCCAGGAGGAAAATGACTTGCCCAACATCATATAGCTCTCAGTGGCCAGGTCTGACTCCTAGTCTAGTGATATTTTACCAGGAAGTCCTCATAAAATTCCAGGGGTCTAAAAGCATTAGCAATCACAGTTGAATCAAATCTCACTTCTCATGGAATAGAGTTCCAAATGAATCAACTGTTAAATTTCATGGTCAAAAGTAGTGGGTTAAATAAAGGCTCTATAACAAAAGGCTCCACAATAAAGATTGAATCCTTTACCACCTTAGTTGCCTCAAAAAGCACCACTGGTTCTCAATAAGGTAAAACCAAAGCCACCATAAACCATTTGGCTTTTAGGATAGTTTTAGTTTTTATGAAACAGATAAATAATACATTATGTAAAAGACTTCAAGATGATGATTCACAAGGTTACTGGAATTATTTTGAGAAGTTGCTTACTCAGTAAAAGAAAAGAGCACTGAAAAGAAAGTACCAGAAAACAGGAATGTAGTTTTCCAGCTAGAAAGACTTCAAATGCCTCATTAAACTTTTATATTTGGTCATATCTAATATGAATTTGCACACTAACTTTCAGACAAATAAAGTCTAGGTATGACCAGGCAATCTATTACATAATAATAGAACATCAAGATTACATCAGAAGATAATAAATAACGAGGATTAATAACAAACTTCCTTCTACTAAACTTTCAACAACATTTGGTAGGTAATAAAGTTGAATTTTACATATTCTCATCTGGAAAGATAATGCAATGGATATAGTCAGGATAGTAAGGTGTTGCTATGCAAAGCAACTCAAGGAAATACAGATTTCAAGGTTAATAATGTGGTTTACAACCTCCAGCAAAGATAATCAGAATTAAACTTTGTGTAAATATGAGATAAACTAGACTTGACAAATTTGGCAGCAAATAGAAGCATTTTTGGTTAATATTTGAGTCCCATACTAAGTTTGCTGAAAACACAAAAGCTGTGTCTTAATAATTATCTTCTTTATCTTAAACATAAAGAACTTAAGAAATCTCCATCTGAATATCCACAGATGTCCTATTACATGACGCTTCTCTCGTTTTCTCAATATAACCTATTTGGTATATTTTGCCATTTAAGAGAACACTTAAGCCTGAAGTCCAAGGAGAGATTAAAAGTAAACACAGCTTGGGCAGCCTGGGTGGCTTAGAGGTTTAGTACCCGGGATCGAGTCCCATGTCGGGCTCCCTGCATGGAGCCTGTTTCTCCCTCTGCCTGTGTCTCTGCCCCTCTCTCTCTCTGTCTCTCTCATAAATAAGTAAAATCTTAACAAAAAAGTAAACAGCTTTTATTTTTTATGCTAATAAATTTGAAAACTACAGACTTAGAATAGTGTGGGGACCTATTTTTGAGCTCTTCAAGAACCTACTTTTTCTATGCATCTCTGTTTCTATTTGTAGGCAGGCTTCCTTTATTGGTTTCCAATATTTCTCCAAAGAGAAAATTTTTGCTTAGTATTTTGAACCAAGAGGCCAGTTTAGCAATTTAAGGGACTTATTATACAAAAAATAATTCCACAGACTTTTGAAAAGAAGCTAAGTTTAACCTAAGTGACAAAATCTAATAAGACAGATGTATTAGATCTCTTCAAATCTCACTGGTCTTTAGAGACAGGACATTAATGAACAAGTTATTAAAAATGAACAGAACTTGGAAGCTTCCTAGTTCCCCATAACATAACTTTTCTTCTTTAAAATATGGTTTTAACCACTGCTGGGATGACAAACAGATCATATTTAAAAAACTTTACAGGCTTAAAATAGCCATCAGAAATGCTCTTAAATCCCAAAGACCTTAGTACAAGATTTGGGTTTTATTTAAATCAAGTTTATCAAATTTTAGTGTCTCTCATTAAAGAGGCTTAAGAATATAAGCAAATATATCAGTGGCTTTTTCCTACAGCGCAATTAGTTTTGTTTTAATCAGTTATGTCTCCAAGTCTTCCCTTTCCCAGACAGTACCCAACTGTGTTTGTTATTAATAAAAACAAAAAACTTGGCTCTAAGGTGTTCACAGAATATGTAAGAGTTGGTAATTCTAGAATATTCAGCTCAGTAACATACAAGGGACATGAAGCAGTGGTCAGGAGTAAAATCGACCACCCAGCACTACCATCAAGCCTCTCTTCAATTTACTAAGTACTCAAAAGCAAACAAATCATAAAACCAACTTATTAGATGCATTTATCATTACTACCAAAAGAATGAGGAAAATAATCAAGGAAATCTCTTCATGAAAATGTTGAAATACCCTAGAACTTTAGAAAATATATTTCTGAAATATGAAGTAGAATGAAACCACACTTTTGCTATGTGCAAAATCACTGCAGCCAATGTAGGTTTTTATTTACTCATCTGGTAATTACCCCTAGGCTATTAAGAAATTAAGATAAGAAATTAACAAAATCATTTGGTAACCTATCAGTTTCATTTGGCACATTACCAACTTCTTGATTGTATTCAATTGGGTCCCCGATCCCAAAGTATTATTTTTGATAAATAGAAGACAAAAGAATTCAGCTCTTCATACATTACCAACAAATTCCATGTCTTTATCTTCAAAGGTTTATTACTTTATAAGCCAAACCACAGACTCTTGCTTTATCTGCTATCATTTTTAACAAACAGCCACTAGTTTTTTAGATCAAAAAGGTTGCTAATCATAGTCTTGACTATGCTTTACTCTTCACTTATTTTTGTCATTCCAAGAATGGTAGATTGGGGGCGGGGGGAGCACATCTTCTTCACTAATGGGGAAATCAAGCCACTTCTCTTTAGAGGATCTCTCAGATTCTCAAAGTAACTGAGGAGCTATGAAAGCTTTTCAGATGTATGTAATGAAACTAAAGACTATGAGAACTTTAAATGGGTTGAGAGCCACCCTGATTGTTTTATACTGGATTACTGTTGGCAATTTGCACCAATTATTTTGCTTCTCTGAAATAATGGTCATAGTTTCATACCATTTCTTCAGAACATTTTGATTTGTAGCAAACCATGTCTTATTAAGACTAGTGGAGTGAAAAATGAGGTTGAAATATCAACAAAGGTTTCTGTAGACAGGCAGAATAAATCTCCCATTATCATTCCACATAAATACTGACAATTCAGTTACTAGTTCCGTAATATTAACTACCATTTATTAGTGGATACACAGCCTTGTCTGTGGAATGAGAGTGGTTATAGGACAATCGTTTTGTTAATCTAACTGGCTTTATTAAATGATTCAAGAATTGGAAAGCATCCTACCTAGCAAGTAGATAGGAGCATGCATGGGACACTTTTTTTTTTCTTTTTTTTTTTTTCTTTTTTCTGGGGGGGACACTCTTAAAATCAAAATATACTGGCTCATCATTTCAGGTTTTACCAAAGTCTGATATTAATAGTGTGATTTCCAAGCAGTCACTGCCTTAGTTTTCTTCCCTATTAACTCTTACAATTTTATGTCAAGCCACTATTTTTTAACCAGAAATGTTATTATGATTTGAATTATTTTCTCCTTTTATGGTCAACTAATACAAGTCTTTTTTTCCCTTCAAAATTATTTCTCTCCAATTAATACAGGATAAATTGTCCCACCTGTGGAATTCTCAGAGGATTCTGCAGAATTTGAATCAGTGCCAGTTTTGTCTTTCAAGGTCTGTTTAGGAAGAGTCTCGTCTCTACTTTCTTGTGCTTGGCTTTCTTCCTCCTCCTCCTCACCATCTGGAAACTCCCACTGAGACTCGCCCGACTGTTCGTTTACATAGAAATATCGTCTATGATCCCTAAATTACAAGAAAGAAAACACATGTTTTAAGACCCATTCTCCTACAAAGACACTTCCATTTGGTCCTGTCCCAGGACAGCAGTCTGCTCTCACAGGGACGAACCTCTTCTTAATGGACTGCTATTCACAAAGGCAACAAAGAGCTTTGACAATTGAGGATGAAGAACCAAGGATAATTCAAAGCTATTTGCACTGCCAGCAGCTCTGTGAATACAGCCCTGAGCCCTCTCATTCCAACAGATGACTTAGAAAACACCTCTCACACTTTTTTCTTTCTTTTCTTTTTTTTTTTTTTTTGCCAATGCTTAACAGGGTTTCAAGTTTCATTAACGAAGGGACTCAATCTCCTAGAACACTAATTTCCCTTCCAAAGAAGAGAACAACGAAGTTTGCGAAAGGTGACTCTTCCCCTCTTGGACCGTGGAATTCACATTTCATACTCTTGATATCAAACACAGTGAAAGCTAAAGAGAGGGAGAGGATCTGGGAGCTGAAAAATAAAAGAGCAAAGATTTCAAATAACGAAAAAAAAAAATCAAGAAAAGCCAAATATAAAAAGAAATGTTTTCATCTGACCTGCTGGCAGAAGATAGTAATCTTGTTCTTCATTCACATCTTCAGGCACGAAGCTTTCCTTAACTTCACCGAGGTTAATCAGGAGTAGTTGCTTCCAGAGGTCCTGTAAAGCGCACAGAGCTCTCGCATGCGCTTAACCCCCAAGCCCGCCCTACTCCGTGCAACAACACTCTGGAGAGTAAAAACCAGCTTTGTCCATCTTGGGAAAAAATCCGTTACATGGAACACTTTAAACATTGCTTTTTGTTTCTCCATGGCTGGCCCAGACTCTGTAAGTGCTTGCGGTGCTTTGCCTGCCCGGCACCGCTAACTGCAGCTGCTCTCAGTCTCCAGACAGGCTGTCATGTCGTCAGGTGGTGGTGATCACAAATCATGTCTGAGATGTCAAAGGTGAAAGGTGAAAAGGGGAGAAGAGTGCGTACCTGTCCCAGTGGCAGGACCAGCCTTTAGGAGTGGCGTTTATTTCATACTGTTTTAGTTGTTCTGCTGCATCCTGAAGTTTTCGTTTAAGGTAGTTTCCATTAAGAGCCCCTTCCCTCCAGTCCGCAATCCGAGTCTAGAATCAACAAATGGAGAAGTTAAAGGCTTATTGTTATGTCAGGAAGCAGAAGTAAAAGGGACATGTTTTCTAGTCCATGACCATATTGCTGGATTCTCACAAGGACAACAGACCAAAAAAAGAAGAGCTAAAGCTGCTCTTAATTTCATAAAAAAATCTTGTTTGCTCTGTAGAGTTCTAAAAAAGGTGACTGGACTATAGTACATTTTTATACTGCCAACTCTCCAGTATCTAAAAATGAGTAGCAGTTTTGTTTTCCCCTTGGACTATATTAATTCCTTAGCAATTTTACCTTTGTTTGGTAGATAGTTCAGCCAGTTCAGTAATGTGATTCATAAAAAACAATGATTCAAAAAAAAAAAAAAAACAAACCCCAAAGGTTCAGTCCTTAAGGAAGTCAGCTTCCTATGGGAACTGTTCCTTACTGAATCCTATCCTGCCACGTTACGAACTATGCAAACTACAAATAGGACTCAGAACTTTTCTCCTTAAAAAGATTTGTAACCCTATAGCACTTATAAAGTCTTTCAACATTACATGGCCTCATCTGATCACTATCAATAGAATTTTGTTAGAAAACAGGTCGATATTAAAATACATCCCATTCTCTGTTGGTGGAGCATGTGACTCTTGATCTCAGGGTCTTGAATTTTTTTTTCAGGGTCTTGAATTTGAGCCCCACAATGGGCATAAAGCTTACATAAAACAAAAAAACAAAACAAAAAAAACACTTTTTAAAGATTTTATGAGACAGCTCACACTCATGCACAAGCAAGAGACAGGGAAAAGAAGACCTGATATGCTGAGCACAAAGCCCGACATGAGGCTCAGTCTTGCCACCCTAAGATCAGGATCTGAACTGAAATCAAGCGTTAGATGCCTAACCAACGGAGCCAACCCCCAATTTTTTTTCAAAAAAATTTTATTTATTTACTTGAGCAAGGGAGTACAAGAGAGAGTTAATGTGAGAGCGCGCGCAAGCACATGAACAGGGGGGAGGGCAACAGAAGAGGGAAAAGCAGACTCATTAAGCAGGGAGCCTGATGCAGGGCTCAATCCCAGGAGCCTGGGATCATGACCTGAGCCAAAGGCAGATACTTTTTTAAAAAAAGATTTATTTATTTATTTATTTATTCATTCATTCATTCATTCATTCATTCATTCATTCATTTATTCGGTGGGGGGGGGTTGGGGGGGGGCTGAGACACAGGCAAAGGGAGAAGCAGGCTCCATGCAGGAAGCCTGACACGGGACTCAATCCCAGGTCCCCAGGATCACACCCCGGGCTGCAGGCGGCGCTCAACTTCTGCGCCACTGGGGATGCCCCAAAGGCAGATACTTAATCAACTAAACCCAGGTGCCCCTCAAAAAAATTTTTAACAACAACAAAAAAAAGGCCTATTTTTAAAAAAATTTATGCATGAGAGACACATACAGAGAGAGGTGGAGACATGGCAGGAAAGGAGCAGGCTCCATGCAGGGAGCCCGATGTGGGATTTGATCCTGGGATCCCAGGATCACGCCCTGGGCTGAAGGCAGACGCTCGACCACTGAGCCACCTAGGTGTCCCCAATATATGCCTATTGAAGGTAGTATCACCACACATAAAATCTCAGTATCTATCTTCATTATTATATTTTGCATTGGGTAATACACAGTTTTATTTCCTGGGTTGGTGGTTCAAATATGCGTCAAAGTTAAAAATTACTTAACTAATTAATTAAGATTTTATTTATTTACTCATGATAGACAAAGCGACAGAGAGAAGCAGAGACACAGGAAAAGGGAGAAGCAGGCTCCATGCCGGAGCCCAACGCAGGACTTGATCCCAGGTCTCCAGGATCAGGCCCAGGGCGGAAGGCAGCGCTAAACCGCTGAGCCACCCAGGGATCCAATGTTAAAAATTTAAATTTAGGATTAAAACGCATAAGACAAATGCCTCACAAATACAGCATTTTACTCAAATACCAATTATACCAAAAACGGCTAAATTACCTCAGTCTGTAGAAGCAGCACATGAAAGTTGGAGATGGATTGTCTATTAATGCCTAGGAATTCAAATTTACTTGTCAGGGTATTTGCCAGTTCTCCAATCTGAAACTGTAATGTGGGAAAGAAAAAGAGGAAGAAATAAAATCGAATCAGCAATGTATTTTTTTTAAAGACTTTATTCATGAGAGACAGAGAGAGAGAGAGAGGCAGAGACGCAGGCAGAGGGAGAAGCAGGCTCCATGCAGGGAGCCCGACGTGGGACTCAATCCTGGGACTGCAGAATCACACCCTGGGCCGAAGGCAGGCACTTACCCACTGAGCCATGCAGGTATCCTGAGCAATATTCTTTGTATTATGTAAAATGTTTCATTTATTCTTAAATATGCTTTAAAAAATGGGTCTGCCTAGAAACAGCCTTTCTTAAACAGCTGCATATAAACAGTTATGTACAGAAGACAAGATTCTAGTTTAAATGAATTCACATAACAAGTGACAAATGACAAGTCTAGAGAAATTAAATGCATATGTACTCTGAGACAACACAGGATTCAACAGGTGTGAACAGATATTAAATGACACAACTCCTGATAGTATCCAAACTATCATTTATCCATTACTAATTGCTTACACTAGCTACACACTGAACAAAATTAATTCTCCCAGTCCCTTTCACATGGTTATACACTAGCCAGTGACTGGATAAACTCTTTCAGTTCAAAAGAATGTGTTAAATGGTTTTTATAACAGACCATCCTTAAATAGCCACATACTATGTGATCCATTCTCATATTAGGCTTGAAATAAAATCAGAACCAAATTTGCCCTTGTGTAAGGACAAATAGTTCACAAAGGAATTAAACTTGTAACTTTGTTTCTTTAGTACATCCAAACTAGAGAAAGCCTATTTGATAAGCTGTTATTGCTTTCCAATGAAGGCTTAACTTTTAAGAAAGCAATTAAGACATGTAAAATTTATCTTTAGATAATTTCTCTACAACAAGTCAGTCCTATAATTTAATGTTTCAGCGTGACCTATGACCTTTCCAACTAACGACATAAATGATTTATATATGGAGAGAAGTAAAGATCACTCTTACTACTTGCTAATAAAGAATTACTTTAACGGTTACCCCATTTAAAAGTATTTGCTGGGGTGCCTGGACAGCTGAAGCATCTTTTTTTTTTTTTTTTAAGATTTAATTTATTTATTTATGGAGAGAGAGAGAGAGAGAGAGAGAGAGAGAGAGAGGCAGAGGCAGAAATACAGGAGGAGGGAGAAGCAGGCTCCATGCTGGAAGCCCGACGTGGGACTCGATCCCGGGACTCCAGGATCGCGCCCTGGGCCAAAGGCAGGTGCTAAACCACTGAGCCACCGAGGGAACCCTGAAGCACCTGTCTTACATTCATTCAGGTCATCATCTCAGGGTTCTGGAATTTGGTCCTGCATCGGGCGTCCCCTGTTGAGCAGGGAGCCTGCTTTTCCCTCTCTCTCTGCTACTCCCCCATGCTTGTACTCACTCTAATAAACAAAATCTTTTTAAAAATTTAAAAAAATTGTCAAGCTGTATTAATATACATACTTTCAAATCCTGTTCTTCTTCTTTAGGTGCTGTTTGTACTTTTGTCTTTTCTGGAGATTCTTCTGCTTCCATCTCTTTGTCTGAATTCTCGTCTATTTTTTCTGAAGTGTCAGCACCAATTACTATAAAAGAAACCATGTGAAATTAAATCAAAAGGACAAATACATAGTACCCCACATATATATTTTCTTATCCCTGTAGCACATATCTGAAAAAAGTTCTTAGGTCTTTTTCCTATGCTTGTGGTTTTCCTTATTCAAGAAACCCTAATGACTTACCTACCATCTTTATAAAGCCAAAATACTTTAACCTTTATAATCTTTCTTAAAATGTCTTTAACAAAAAAACAAACAAAAAAATTCTTTAACATTTAATTCATTTTACTACTGCAGTCTCTGCTTTCCCTTTCTGCCTCATCTGTTTATCCTTTCTAATCCTCTATTCCAGAATACCATTGACTCAATTACTTTTCAAGGCTATATATCAAACCTAGGATATAAGGGTTCTTTATGAATTGGGTTTTGGAAAAAAAAAAAAAAAGCTTTCAGAATAGAGGAACATTAATTTTAAACAACCTAATAACCTCCTTTCTGAACTGATTAAGGCTTGCAGACAGTCTTTTTTTTTTGTTTTTTTAGATTTATTTATTCATGAGAGACACACAGAGAGAGGCAGAAACATAGGCAGAGGGAGAAGCAGGCTCTCTGTGGGGAGTCCAATGTGGAACTCGATTCCAAGCCCCGGGATCACGACCTGAGCCAAAGGCAGATGCACAACCACTGAGCCACCCAGGTGCCCTTGCAGACAGTCTTTATTGGACACACTTACTCTTCTGATTGGTGATGTCTACTGGAGTAAAATATATGAACTGTGTTACCTGCTTACCACTTGCTTACCAAACTAATTCACATATACAATGTAAGATCATTCTGTCATGAAGTTTTCAGTCATTAAAAAAAAAAACAAAACAACAACAGGGGATTCCTGGGTGGCTCAGGGGTTTGGTGCCTGCCTTTGGCCCAGGGCGCGATCCTGGAGTCCCGGGATCAAGTCCCGTGTCGGGCTCCCGGCATGGAGCCTGCTTCTCCCTCCTCCTGTGTCTCTACCTGCCCCCCCCATCATGAATAAATAAATAAATCTTTAAAAACAAACAAACAAACAAACCAGGGGTGTGTGGGTGGCACATGGTACAGGTCATGATCCTGCAGATACTAGGATCAGGCCCTGAAAGGCTCCCTGCTCAGCAGGGGTCTGTTTCTCCCTTACTCTTTCCCTGTCTTCCCTGTTTGTGTTCTTTCCTTAAAATAAATAAATAAAATAACCACATTTAAGTTTTTTCTGGACTCTGGTTAATCTTAGATCTAAAGAAGTAACGTGTTTTTAACATCACTTTCAACAGCTTTTATTAGCTTAAAAGTTTATATCCTAAGTATTTAACCTCATCATATAATGGCCTTGCTCTTATCATTAATACTCCTTCTGCGTTTTCAAATTGGAACCAACTCCTTCTCTCTTCCATTTATTAGTTTATAATTCATTTGTATATTAAAGATCTTACATTTGGTGGCAGGTATAAGAATTTAACAATTTAAAGCACCACTAGAGCTCTAAGACTAGAATATATATACATATTTTTAAAAGATTTTATTATTTATCTGAAAGAGAGAAAGAGTGTGTGTGCATGTGCAGGCAGAAGGAGAGAAAGAGAGGCAGACTCCCCATCGAGCAGGGACCTAGACGTGGGGCTTGATCCTGGGACCCCAGGATCACTACCTAAGCCAGTTAGATGCCCTACCAATTGAGCCACACAGGCATCCCTAAAATTAGAATATTTTAGAGGGTAATTAGATCAATATGTATATACCCCTTGACCTAGCAATGTATCTTTAGGAATCTGTACCATAACACTAAAATCTACATAAAGATATATATACACCAGCACGTTTATTAGAGCTTTATTTTAATCATTAAATATCATAAGAAATACAACCAACGAAGTGAGCACTCAAGTAACTACAACCCAGCTTAACAGAAGACTATCACTGCCACTTCTTAAGTTCCCAATGTCTCTGCCATCATGTCCACAAGAGACATCATCTCTACCTCAACGGTGTAAGTACCTTCCTTTAGTTTCATCATGGATAGATCTTTAAGCACAGTATTTTTGTCCATTTTCCAACTTATTTTTTAATCTAAACTTTAAGGTTTTTTTTTTTAAGATTTTATTTATTTATTCATGAGAGACATAGAGAGAAGCAGAGACACACATAGGGAAAAGCAGGCTCCTTGCAGGAAGCCCAACACGGGACTTGATCCCGGGACCCCAGGATCTTACCCTGAGCCGAAGGCAGCCACTCAACTGCTGAGCCACCCAGGCGTCCCTAAGATTTTATATATTTATTCATAAGAGAGACAGAGAGGCAGAGACATAGGCAGAGGGAGAAGCAGGTTCCGTGCAGGAAGCCCAATGTGGGACTCAATCCCAGCACTCTGGGATCACACCCTGAGCCAAAGGGAGACGCTCAATCGCTGAGCCACCCAGGCGTCCCAATTTTCCAACTTATATACAGGAAATATTAACATATATGTTCTCCTGTAGTTTTTTAAATTCAACACTATTGTTTCTTAGATTCATGTTAATATATTAACTGTAGATCATCCATATTTCACTGTCATTTAGTATTCAATTTCAAGAATACACTAGAATTTATCCATTCTATCTTGGAGATTTGAATGGCCTTGTACATATTGCTGGATAATACAAATGCAGTATTGTTAACAGTGAAACCTGGACATAACTTAAATGTCCATGAATGGAGAATAGTTAAATGAAAATATCTATACCACAGAATAATTTTAAATGCTTTAAGTGAAAAAAGTATGTCCCCTAACAATCCATGTGGTTCATCTGTGGCAAAAAATTACATATGCACATGTGTACTATACATACATACACAACTAGAAAATGAATATAGAGGGAAAGGTTCTAGAAGGATATAGGTAGGTAAAGGACAGCAAAAATAGACCTCAGGGGTAGGGAATAAGAATAGGGAAAAGAACAAGGGAGACTTTTAGATTTCTACTTCATATTATATATTGTGATTGAAAAAAATTTCAGGGCAGCCCTGGTGGCTCAGAGGTTTAGTGCCGCCTTCAGCCCAGGGTGTGATCCTGGGGAGCTGGGATCGAGTCCCACATCAGGCTCCCTGCATGGAGCCTGCTTCTCCCTCTCTTTCTGTGTGTCTCATGAATAAATAAAAATCTTTAAAAAAATAAAAGGCTCAAAGTGTTATCTCCTCCTTTTTGCTAAAGAGGGATCCAAAGAAGGGTAAAGATTTCCCTTTTGTATCTTTCAACTCTGAAAGTTTAATGTAACACATGTATTACCAGTTTCTCCATTTTCTGGAGTCTCCCGTCCAGTTTTGCTAGAACTCCGGCTCGTAGATTCTGGACTTGTAGCTCGAACAAACATCTTCCATTTCCCCCTTTTAGACATAAGTCTACGCATTCCATCCTGAGATGCTGGCTGGCTGATGTCAGAACATGGACTAGACCCTGACACACTACCATCTCCTTCCTCCAAGGCTCGTAACTCTGCCTGTGATGAACATGACAACAAAGTTGGATTGTCATTAACTGTTTATCAACATTTAAGAATTTGTGAGTACCAAGAATGAGAACCATGTGTTACAAGAATTAAAATCTTTTGAGAATAGAAATATTTCTTAATACATTTTTCCATGAGAGCCAAGCATTATATGCTTGTATTTTATTATTACTCAGTAAGTTTACTCATGATTGTAGTTAACAATTATCAATTTAAAGGGGATAGATTCTAAGGGATAGGTTCTAGAGATCCACTGAGACAAATTTTCCAATACATGAACACAATAAAGTCTAGCTTAGCTTGTCCCTCTCCATAACTTAAAATTTTTCAAAAGGGGGAAAGCTTCAAGATATTGCTGTCATAACACCTGTTAAGATTTTGTTCATACTCAAAAGTAGCAGATGAAACTGTTTCAAGAAAAGCCAGGACTGAAAATAAGTAAAAATCAACCTCTCAATCAGGAAAGTTTCCTGTGAGCCATCTTTTTTGAAAGGGAAGCACATGAAACTACTGGTTCCTCTTAATTTTACAAAGCCCATGTACTAACTTTGCAAACAATGCCATGGATGATCACTGGAAGTCAATCTATACTTTATGTGTTAAAAACCAAGTTATCACCAAGAATTTAAAATGCTCATTTGTTAAGAAGCTAAATAAAAGATACGTTACTCACTGTATCCAGCTATCTTTAAATCAGAGCAATATGGGTATTTATTAGTTGTCAACTATCAAAAGCATCATCAGGAACCAAAAGAATTACAACTTCCTGATTTAAGTTTTTATCGTGTAAGCTTAAACCTATCTAGAAAAAAGGTTAAGGAAAACACACCAATAAAAGTAATACACTGAGCACAATGATACCAGAGTGTAACAGTACTGAGGGGAGAAAAAGCATTTTAAAATACTTACTTTTTTTCTTTCCAAAACAAGCTCCAGCTCAAGGGTATCTTGTTCCTCTTCTTCTTCACTTTCTCCAGATTGAACAACACTACAAAGATCCTCCTGAGAAGGGTCTTCCATGTTGTCTAATGTAATTTCCTGTGGCTTTACTATTGTTGCTGCTTCTTCTACTGTTGTACTTGTTTCTTTCACTTCTGAAACTGGCTCTGCTTCTTTACAAATTACTTTTCTTCTCCATCTTTCTTCTTCCTCTTTTATTCCCTCAGGCAACAAAGGAGCAAGCAGTGATGCTGCCACCCCTTTCTTCTCCTCCTCACTATTTGAGAGAGCCTGAATTCCTTCATTTACTTCCTATGAAAATTAAAATAACCTCATTTATTAAAACAAAACAAAATCTCACCCAAGTATATATCCAATTGTTCATGCCAGAAATGACGATTTTTCAATCACTGGATATTCTTAAAAACCATTAACTCCCAAAAGGTCAGTACATATATTTGTACCATTCTCTTCACATGAACGTATCATGAACACTGTTTACTTTAGAAAGCACTATTGGACTAGAACCTACTTCTGGATGGGATTCATACATATCCTCCCCTCTATTCTCCAAATCTAAAGGCAGGTTAGCAGAAGCAGAATTTAGGGACGCGTAGGTGGCTCAGTGGTTGAGCATCTGCCTTCAGCTCAGGGCGTGATCCTCCGGTCCAGGATCAAGTGCCGCATCAGACTCCTTGCAGGAAGCCTGCTTCTCCCTCTGCCTGTCTCTGCCTCTCTGTGTCTTTCATGAATAAATAAAATCATAGAAAAAAAAAGCAGAATTTAAATAATTAAGATCTGGGGATCCCTGAGTGGCTCAGCGGTTTGGCGCCTGCCTTTGGTCCAGGGTGTGATCCTGGAGTCCTGGGATCGAGTTCCGCATCGGACTCTCTGCATGGAGCCTGCTTCTCTTTCTGCCTGTGTCTCTGCCCTGCTCTCTCTCTCTCTCATGAATAAATAAATAAAATCTTTAATAAATAAGATCTGAGTTTTGTCAATTCAACATATGACTGGATAAATAGCCACCCTCTGTATAATGACAGAAATGCTAGAAAGGTGATTTAGAGGAAAGGGAAATAATTCTAAAATGAAATGTGATTATACTTAAAAGCACCCATTTCCTCCTTTGGGTAATACTTAGTCTACCTCCCTCCTAGAGTTGCAAAGACCAAATTACTCTAAAAGTATGTATGTATATGTTTATCTTTAAGTAAACTCCACACCCAACGTGGGGCTTACACTCACAATCCTGAGATTAAGATTTGCATGCTCTATCAACTTGAGCCAGTCAAGCACCCCCTGAAAGTACTATTCTGAACTGGAGAAGGAAATGGGAAGCCTTGCCTGCTTGGCTGCTCACACATCTTTCAAATGACCCAATGAGCATGGCACCCTAAGGTTCCAAAGAACCACTGAACTGGATGGATAACTGTCATAAATGCTACACATTAAATATAAACATTAGATTAAATAAAGCTTTAAAAAATGGCATTTATTCTATTTTTCATAGCTGGTTGTAAAATATTAACAGAAGGGTTTTTGTATTTAAGATTTTATTTATTTATTCATGAGAGACATGGAGAGAGGCAGAGACACAGGCAGAGGGAGAAGCAGACTCCATGCAGGAAGGCCGATGTGGGACTCGATCCCAGGACCCCAGGATCATGCCCTGAGCCAAAGGCAAATGCTTAACCGCTGAGCCACCCAGGGGCCCAAGAGAAGATTTCTATACCTGTGCCAGTGTAACAAATTCTTTAGATTTGAAATAAGCAAATGAAATAAGTTGGTAAAACTGACCTTTTTAACTTCTCGCTTTGCTATCACTGGTCCACTTTTACTACTGGAAACAGAAACGTTTTTCTCCTTAGTATACACGTCTGTATTAACCACAAAATTAGCTTCAGCACCTGTTACAGAACTAAAAACAAACAAAAAATATGTATATATGTATACACACACACACACACTTAAAAAGACAAACAGAGACAAATATTATCAACAAAAGATAAGACTCTAACTTCCAAGTAATTTATGTTTCAAGTCTATTCTTACCTGGGCTGGTAATGTTGTAATCCCTGTACCTGGGTGGCAAGATACTGGGGTAACTCCCAAGTCACTTCATTCGTTTGTGTGTTCCAATAATAATAGCATCCTGTGTTCTCATCCCAGACTTCCTGCCAATCTCCCATCTCAATTCCAACTATAAGAAAATAAAACAAAATTTAAAAAATTTAAAAAGGACAAATTTCTCATCAACAAAACTAAAGAACAACCTACTGAATGGGGGAAGATATTTGATAAATGGTTAATACCCAAAATACAACTTGACGGGATGAGCACTGGGTGTTACTCTGTATGTTGGTAAATTGAACAATAAAAAATAAATTATTAAAAAAAAAAATACCCAAAATACAGGGCAGCCTGGGTAGCTCAGCGGTTTAGTGCCACCTTCAGCCCGGGGCGTGATCCTGGAGACCCGGGATCGGGTCCCATTTCAGGCTCCCTATATGGAGCCTGCTTCTCCTTCTGTGTCTCTGCCTGTGTGTGTGTGTGTGTGTGTGTGTGTGTGTGTCATGAATAAGTAAATAGACATTTTTTTAAAAATTGGAAAAAAAGAAAAAAAATACTCAAATACATTAAAAAAAAACTTACACAACCAAAAAAAATCCAATTAAAAATGGGCAGAAGACCTCTCCAAAAACGACATACAGATGGCTGACACATGAAAAAATGATCAACACCACTCATCATCAGGGAAATGCAAATCAAAACTACTAGATATTATCCTATATCTGTCAGAATGGCTAAAATCAAAAACAGAAGAAACAACAGATGTTGGTGAGGATGCGGAGAAAAAAGAACCCTCTTGCACTGTTGGTAGGAATGCAAAGTGGCGCAGCCACTATGGGAAATAGTATGGAGATTCCTCAAAAAATTTAAAATATGATTTCCAATCCAGAAATCACACTACTCGTTATTTATCCAAAGCCTATGAAAACACTAGTTTGAAAGGATAATATATACATCCCTATGTTTATAGCAGCATTACTTATGATAGCTAAATTATGGAAACAGCCCAAGGATCCATCAATAAAGATATATATAGATATATATACACACACACACATATATATACATACACACACACACATATATATACATACATACATACACACACACACCCCCAATGGAGTATTATTCAGACAAAAAAAGAATGAAATTTTGCCATTTATGGGATGCCTTGGTGGCTCAACAGTCAAGCATCTGCCTTCGGCACAAGGAGTGATCCTGGAGTCCCAAGATCAAGTCTCATATCAGGCTCCCTGCACAGAGCCTGCTTCCCCCTCTGCTTATGTCACTGCCTCTCTCTCTCTCTCATGAATAAATAAAATCTTAAAAAAAAATTTTTTTTTTTGCTATTTACAACAACAGACAGTAGAGAGTATAATGCTAAGCAAAGTTCAGTCAGTCAGAGAAAAACAAATACCATATGATTTCACTCCTGTGGAAGTTAAGAAACAAGTGAGCAAAGGGGAAGAAAAAACAAAAAGAGACAAACCGAGAAAAAGACTCTTAACTATAGAGAACAAACTGACTGTTACCAGAGGGTAGGTAGGTATGGGTAAAATAGGTAATAGGGATTAAGAAATGCACTTATGAGCATGGAATAAGGACAGTATTGCTAAATCACTATATTGTAAACCTAATACTAATATAGCACTGTATATTAACTATACTGGAATTAAAATTAAAAGTGACTCTTTTCCTCCCCGGCTGCTTGAACCTCGGCTGCCATCATGAACGACACTGTAACTATCCGGACCAGGAAGTTCATGACCATCCGACTGCTTCAGGGGAAACAGATGATTATTGCTGTTCTTCACCCCGGGAAGGCAATAGTACCCAAGCAAGAAATTCGGGAAAAACCAGCCAAAACGTACAAGACCACACCAGATGTCATATTTGTATTTGGATACAGAACCCATTATGCTGGTAGCAAGATAACTGACTTCGGCATGACTTATGATTCCTTGGATTATGCAAAGAAAAATGAACCCAAACGTAGACTTGCAAGACACGGCCTGTATAAGAAGAAAAAGACTTCAAGAAAACCGCAAAGAACGCAAAAACAGAATGAAGAAAGTCAGGGGGGGACTGCAAAAGCCAACATTGGTGCTGGCAAAAAGTGAGCTGGAGATTGGACAACAGGAGGAATAAGGATTCTGCAGTGGCTTTATCTGTGGTAATTGTGCAGATTTTTCATGAGAGGACTAATAAACTAAGAACATTAAAAAAATAATAAAAATAAATTAGGGGATCCCTGGGTGGCGCAGCGCTTTGGCGCCTGCCTTTGGCCCAGGGCACGATCCTGGAGACCCGGGATCGAATCCCACGTCGGGCTCCTGGTGCATGGAGCCTGTTTCTCCCTCTGCCTGTGTCTCTGCCTCTCTCTCTCTCTCTCTCTCTCTGACTATCATAAATAAATAAAAATTAAAAAATAAATTAAAAATAAATTAAAAGTGGAAAAAAAAAAAGCACAAATTTCAGGTAATTCTGACCTCCTATCCCAAGCCAGCTCAAAGCTGTAACAATCTAACACAGGGTTCCACCATAACACTGTTAACTTTTGAGCTAGGGATGCCTGAGTGGCTCAGTGGTTGAGCATCTACCTTTGGCCCAGGGCATGATCCTGGAGTCCTGGGACTGCGTCTCACATTGGGCTCCCTGCATGGAGCCTGCTTCTCCCTCTGCCTGTCTCTGTCTCTCTCTCTCTGTGTGTCTCTCATGAATAAAGAAATTAAATCTTAAAAAAAAAGAAAAAAAAGAATTGAGGCTGGATAGTTCTTTTTGTGGTGGGGGCAGTCCTATGTAGTGTTTAGCATCCCAGATTCTACTCACTAGATGCATTAACAATTTGCCACCCCCTGTTGTGAAAACCAAAAATGTCTTCAGACATTGGCAAATGTCCCCTGGGGATCAACTCCTTCTCAAATCATCTTTGCACACATGGCTCAAAAAAGCAGTTTGATAGTCCAAAAATATATTTTCAATGCTCCCCTCCCCAATTTCTAAAACAATGGCCTTTACTATTCACTTGGCCTAACTCCAACTGGTGAAAAGGGCAAGCAATTTTTTTTTCCTTTTTTGCAATTATTTTTCAAAAGATACAATTATTATCCTAGTAATTCTCAGAGAAAACAGTCCTCCTTATCATCTTCCAAATAGTGTATTTAATGGGCCAGAATCCTAAAGTCTCAAGCTAAAGGATACAAGCTTTCATCTTTGGGAATCTCAATGCCGCCTACAACACCTTTAAAGATGGCACTTTAGATTTCTTAAAAAAATAAAAAATAAAGAAATCAAAGGATAAAAAAATAAGTAAATAAAATCAAAGGATTAAGCTTACCTCCTGCTAGTGAGCACTGAGTATCATATTGCCACCCTGCTGTTTGAGTTGAGTCTGTTCCATTTGAAGTAGTAGAAGAAAGGGCAGATGTTGTGGATTCCTTTGGCTCTGGTCGAGGTGGAGTTGGAGGTGGAGCAGAAGCTCCTATAGAAGATGCAGGCTGAGGAGCTGTTATAGCATCAATCTCCTTTAGAATGAAAATATTAACAGATGCATTAATAACCTCAAAACCAGAAAACAGGAAATGACAATCACCATTAAAAAAAAAAAATTCTACGTGATCAGTTCTCAGCTTTTTGAATCAAAACTCTCATCTTCCAATTACATAAAACCTCCCAAACCCTTTAATTATCCATTTTTTCCCTCTGTTTACAAGCTTTACAAAAAAGAGAAGAGAGCAGTGGGGAGGACTAAGGAAGAGAGATGGAAAGGGAAAAGAAGGGAGAGGGAGACATTGAAACTGAGAAAAGTAGGCTAACCACCTGGGATCCAGGTCCCAAAGTGGCTTCAGTAACTAAAAATCCAAAAAGCACCACTAACCGCTAGGAAGTTGGCCAATGTACTATCAATATCAGCTGACTGGTTTCCATTCGCCTCTTTAGACTGTGCTGGTTTTTCTGAAACATCACTCTCATCATCATCACTGTCAGCATATGCACCAAGTAAGCACAGACCTCCTAGAAATAAAACGGTAAACAACATCCTTAACAACAATGCCAGTATGCCCCAGAAGTACTCCCCCCCCAAAAAAAAAAAAAAAAAAAAAGACATGGTTCTTCAGAGATTTCCTTTTTTTTAAAAGAGAGAATTTATTTTTATTTATTTATTTTTAAAGCTTTTGTTTATTTATTCATGAGAGACCCACAGAGAGTGAGGCAGAGACACAGGCAGAGGGAGAAACAGGCTCCATGCAGGGAGCCCAACGTGGGACTTGATCCTGGGTCTCCAGGATCACACCACGGGCTGAAGGCAGCGCTAAACCACTGAGCCACCCGGGCTGCCCAGAGATTACATTTACTACAGATTAGAATACAACCTCAAAATAAATCATCACTGAACTACCAGAAAGATATACATTACATTATGCATTTAGAGCTAATAAAATCATCCACATAGCCGCTTGACATCCTTCTCAAAATACACACTCAATTTCAATTAGCCTCATACTCTGTCAAAAATAGCACATAATAGGGGATCCCTGGGTGGCTGAAAGGTTTAGCACCGCCTTTGGCCCAGGGGATGACCAGGGATCGGGTCCCACATCAGGTTCTCTGCATGGAGCCTGCTTCTCCTTCTGCCTGTGTGTCTGCCTCTCTCTCTCTGTGTCCCTCATGAATAAAAGCTTTAATAAAAAAAAATAATAAACGTAAAAACAGTAAGTAAAATCTTTAAAAAAAAGCACATAGTAAATCGTGATTTTAGAATTTGTTGCTTTATCTGCCCATCTCAAACAAGCAATTACGGTTTAGTAGATGAAAACAATGAGTTTTTAAAAAAATTTTAAGGTTTTATTTATTAAAGAGAGAGCAAGAGCACAAGCAGGGTGAGGGCAGGGGGAGAGAGTGAGTAGTAGACTCCCCACATAGCATGGAGCCTGATGGGCTCGATCTCACAACCCTGAGATCATGACCTAAGCCAAAGTCAAACACTTAATTAAGACTGAGCTACCCAGGCACCCAGAAACAGAGATTTTTAAAGTTAAAATCATTTTGAATGATTTCAAACAAGAAGCATCAAATCATAATAGAATTCAAAGTGCTAGAACCAAAACAGACAACAAAAATCCAGCTAGAACCAATCATCAATGTTCTTCCTTAAACTCAAGAGTATCAGGTATGGCCTCTGTAATGCTGTGCTATGTATGTCATTTCTTTTTGTACCACCTGTGGCACAATTAAGCAAGCACCTATGCTCTTTTTATAAATCATTTTATTATAATAGGTACATTAAATGTTCAACTCCAGCTAAACTTTCAGCTATCAATAAGACTAAATTTCCCAGTGCTTTGTAACATTCTATGTTCTCAATAAATATTTGGCAAATGAACAGATTTATCAGGAAGTAGATAAAATCTAGTTTTATCATAATTCCATAGATGAATTCATGGGATAACTTAGAAATAAACATAAATTGCTTCATTTATAGTAGTTCACATTCATTGCTTCAGTCATTTAAATCCTGCCTTCGTTACTTTTAGTATATAAGTAAGTCCTTACACTAAAATACTAATTTCTAAAATATTTAAAACTGATTAGAAAAAAAATGATTAGGAAGTTTTTTTTTAATTTTTATTTATTTATGATAGTCACACACACAGAGAGAGGCAGGCAGAGACATAGGCAGAGGGAGAAGGAGGCTCCATGCACTGGGAGCCCGACGTGGGACTCGATCCCGGGTCTCCAGGATCGTGCCCTGGGCCAAAGGCAGGCGCTAAACCGCTGCGCCACCCAGAGATCCCGATTAGGAAGATTTTTAAGTGGACATCTGACAGTGTTCCATTTTTCCGGTTACCAAATATTTTATTTCTCAACATTTTGGGGCACATCAGTCAACTTTTCTGATTTTCTGAACAAGAGATAATAATAGCCTTGTAAGAGTAGTAATACAAAAAGAGGCCTTTCTGGGATCTCTGGGTGGCTCAGTGGTTTAGCGCCACCTTTGGCCCAGGGCGTGGATCCTGGAGTCCCGGGATCGGGTCCCACGGCTCCCAGCATGGAGCCTGTTTCTCCCTCTGCCTGTGTCTCTGCCTCTCTCTCTCATGAATAAATAAAATCTTAAAAAAAAAAAAAAAAGAGAGAGAGAGAGAGAGAGAGAGAGACCTTTCTGTATGAAAAAAATCTGCACTTTAGTATTAACACTGATTTTTTTTTGGGGGGGGAGGCAAGGTTGGGGGAAGGAAGAAAGGATGGGAAATTTGTATTTTTACATAAAAACACTTCTTACAGGGCAGCCAGAGTGGCTCAGTGGTTTAGTGCTGCCTTCAGCCCAGGGCCTGATCCTGGAGACCTGGGACTGAGTCGGGCTCCCCACATGGAGCCTCTCTCTCTCTCTCTCTCTCTCTCTCTCTCTCTCAAATAAAGAAATAAAATTAAAAAACAAAACAAAACAAAAACAACACTTCTTACAGATGATCATGTATGTAATCATCTGAATCACTAGCCTTAATTCTACATCCTTTCGTAAAAGGTTGCAACCAGGTGAGCTGCATGGAATTTTGATTACAAAATTCCCCAAGCAGGGGTAACTTCCCATGCTTAAAGTTGGTCTAACAGTCAATAGGTTTAGCCAAGGCTCCACCTATTCCTTTTTTGCTGTTTAAAGATCTTACTTTAGGGGCACCTGTGGCTCAGTCAGTTGGTTTGGTTAAGTGTTGGCCTTTGGCTCAGGATGGAGCTGTCAGGGCTCCCTGCTCAGCAGTCTGCTTCTCTGCTCAGCAGTCCACTTCTCCTTCTTCCCCCTCCCCACTGCTCATTCTTGCTTGCAAGCTGCTCTGTCTCTCTCGCTCAAAAGAAATAAATAAGGGCAGCCCCGGTGGCGCAGCGGTTTAGCACCGCCTGCAGCCCAGGGCGGGATCCTGGAGACCCGGGATCCAATCCCACTTCGGGCTCCCTGCATGGTGCCTGCTTCTCCCTCTGCCTGTGTCTCTGCCTCTCTCTCTAGCTGTGTCTCTATGAATAAATAAATAAAATCTTAAAAAAAAAAAAAAGAAAGAAAGAAGATCTTAAAAAAAGAAAAAAATATTTTACTCTATTTGACAAAAAGAACATGCGTGTATATACACAAGCAGGGGAATGGCAGAGAGAGGGAGAAGCAGACTTCCCCCCTGATTGGGGAGCCCAACAAAAGAAGTCAATCCCAGGACCCTGAAATCATGACCTGAAGCACCTCAGATGCTTAACCAACTGACCCACCCAGGCTCCCCTCAATTATTCCTTTTTTCTTCACCTCAGAGCTTTTCACAGTACACACATCAAACCACTTACAAGCTAATAACAATGGGTATTAAATAGCAAAGTAAATGAAAATGATTAAACATAGTATTTTGGAGAAATAGGCATATTTAATATTGTAGAGACAACATAAATTATTTAAGAATAATCTGATCACATATACCAAGAGCCACAAACCTCTTCAAATTTCTTAATAAAATCTTGCGGGGGGGGGGGGGGGGGAAGGATGCCTGGGTGGCTCAGCCATTTAGCCCCTGCCTTCAGCCCAGGGCATGATCCCGGAATCCTGGGATCAAGTCCAACATCTGTGCTCCCCGCAGGGAGCCTGCTTCTCCCTCTGCCTGTGTCTCTGTCTCTGTCTCTCATGAATAAATAAGTAAAATCTTTAAAAAAAAAAAAAAAAAAATCTTACAGCTAGATAATTCCATCTTTGAGAATATAACCCCCAAAATAACTCAAAAATTCTTTTCACACAAAGCTTCTGGCAGCTGTATTTAAATACATGAAAGCTGTACACACCTCAAATCCTCTCAAATAGGAGACTAGTAAAGCAAACTACAGCACAGTACCTGATACAATATTAATTTACATTAATCAGATCATTATAAGACTACATGAAATAATGCTAAGGGGACAGGGGCAGCCTCGGTGGCGCAGCGGTTTGGCGCCGCCTGCAGCCTAGGGTGTGATCCTGGAGACCTGGGATCGAGTCCCACATCAGGCTCCCTGCATGGAGCCTGCTTCTCCCTCTCTCTATGAATAAATAAAATCTTAAAAAAAAAAATGTTAAGGGGACAGAAAAGCAAGTCATGAAATGTACGTAAGTTCTAATCACACCTATGAAAATTAGTTCATCATTGATAAGGAACAAGCATGAATTAGTCTATCACTGATAAGGGACATTCCATCCTTGATAAGGAACAGGAATGATAAAGTCATACGTATTATGTAAAGTTGTTTAACTAAAAATAAATAAATGAATAAAAGACTTACAGGACCTATCCCAGACTACTATTGAAATGTTGTTACTACTTAAAACCAGAGGAAGCAAGGACATTCTTCAGAGCCATAGTCCTTAGCTGCTGCTGCTTTTTTTTTTTTTTTTTTGAGGAGTGTTGACTGCTCAATCCTCAATAAGCACAACTTGCAAATCAACTAACTACATAGATAGAAAATAGTTTCTTAGGTGTATACCTTTCTTGATAAGCTTCAAACAGTAACTGTCATATTTCTAGCAACTGTTAACATCTGAACAGTGGTTTTATTTCTTCTGGTAACAGAAACTATTAACATTCAATAGGATAAAAGTATCATAGTAGTCTATTGAACTAATTTCAGAGCTTACTCTGAAATTTTTCTTGGAGAGTTTCACATGCTATTACCATAATATTCTTCTTCATGAAAGCATTAGATAGTCTTGCTCTACTATATCATAAAAGCATATTTTAACAATTTTTTAAAAGCAGCAAATGGAAGAGTAGAACGAGCATCTTTTTTCAGGTGCCCTATAGCACAGAGAGAACTCCAAACTGAAATGAATGAATTATCAGTTATAAGATATTTAGTATCAAACATATTTTGATCTTTAAAGAAATGCACAGAATGAAAGACATCCATGGAACACCCAGATAGTGGGGAGCCAGAAAACCACCAAAAAGCATTAGAAGAGAAGTAGCACAAAGTATTTTGGGTACAGGGAAAAAAGCAACAAATTTTATGTTGGTTAAAGCGTATATACCAGCAAGCCCTCAGACAAAAAAAAAAAAAAAAAAAAAGCTATTTTTATTCTCGGAAATTTTACATTTCCATTTTATGGGAGAATGTGTAATTTAACCACACTGAAGCGTTCAATGAAATACTTTATATAAAAGCCCAATTTGATCCTTATGAGAGACTTTGGAGAAAAGATGGAGGAAAAAACAAAACTGTACCTGTTGCTTTCACGGCTGTAGGTCTGGTGGTCATGACTGGTTTAGGAGGATTCTGAACTCTGGGAACCTCCACCACCACTTCCTGTTCATCTGGATTTTTAAAAAGGAACAAAAGAAAACTAATCTGCCGGTGGACTAGAGAAAACAAGATGACAACATAATCTTCGATTTGACCTTTCAAGTCTAAATTTCACCAATTTGAAAACAGGGTGTGTAAATCCATCGCTGACCCAAATAGTGGGGAGATGATAAAGAAGCGGAGAGCTAGACTCTTCCACGTGACTAGTGGTTTTAACATTAAGAATAGGACTACGGGGGATCCCTGGGTGGCGCAGCGGTTTGGCGCCTGCCTTTGGCCCGGGGCGCGATCCTGGAGACCCGGGATCGAATCCCACGTCGGGCTCCCGGTGCATGGAGCCTGCTTCTCCCTCTGCCTGTGTCTCTGCGCTTCTCTCTCTCTGTGACTATCATAAATAAAAATTAAAAAAAAAAAAAAGAAAAAAAGAATAGGACTACGGTACATGAAAGTACATCTGAAGTAACTCGAAATTTTAAAAATACACACGCACAGAATACATCTCCGGGCTCCGATCGGGCCTTTACAACACCACAGGGATAGCGCCGGAAACGGTCGCCGACTTCTCGGGCATCTGGCCCTCGAAGGAGCGCTGAACAGCTGCTCTTAATCCAAATACGGTCCCGAGGAGAAACAAACAAGTACTCAGGAACCCTCCAGTTCTACTTCTCCGGGAATTTGAGGGGTACCTGCCAATTCGGAGCTACGTTCGCCTTGGCCGGCATTAATCAGTTTGCTCACTTCCGAACTCATTCTTCTTCACGAAGGGGAAAGCGCAGGACGTGTGGAAAAGGCCAGGCTCCCGGTCACCGGGCCTCGGATGCAAAGCTCGTCCTCTCACAACCACCCCCTAAATTACGCAGACCCTAGCGTGCACGCTGAGGAGACTCGGGAAGCCAGGCCCGGCCCTGCGCCAGAGATGGCGCCGCCGGCCCCTTCCGCCGCCCTGAGGCCCCCAGCCGTCCTCCCCTCGGGCCCCACGCAGCAGGCCGCGGGTGCGGAGGCAGCCCGCGCGCCCGGGTTTCTCTTCGTGCCAGGGCCCTGCCGTAGGCCGCAAGTCCCGAGCTCGAGTTTTGGACGCCCCACCTGAGTGTCGGGGCCCCTTGCGCACCTTTACCTTCTGAAGGCGAGTCTTCTGGGGCCGCGGCGGCCGTAGTCACCGTGGCCGTCGTCGTTGTGGTCGGTGGTGCCGCCGAAGCTGCCTGGCTCGGCGCCGCCGCCGCCGCCGCCGTCGAGTCCGGTTCCGTGTCGGGTTCCGGCTCCGGATCCCTGCCCGGCGTGCTGCTCCGGGGGCCCGGCGGAGAGAGCTGCAGGATGGGCCTGCGGCCGGGTACCGCCCGGGACTTCTTCCCCATCGCGAGCCCGAGCGCGAGCCGCGAGCGTCGGCCAGCCGAGAGGGGCGGGCGCTCCGCGCGGCGCTGCGTAATCAATATTCATGCACCGCGACACCGCCTCCTGAGAGAATCCGCTTTTAACCGGCGGAGCGCACGCCCGCGCAAGCGCCTTGGGCTCTTTACGCTATTCTGGCTCCGCCCCCCGAGAGGGGAAGGGCGGGCTTTACCCACGCTGCTAGACGATTGGCTATTTTGATCTATTGAAGGAACCAGAAGCCAATGGAAAAGGGAAAAGAGTGAGCGTCAAGCCAATAGCGCGGAAGGGCCTGAGTTAGAATGACTTTCCATTACGTCGGACTCCACCCATGCGTCTTCTGCGGAGTCGTTTTCTTTATCCTCTTGTCCTCCATCTTGCCCTTCTTCTCTGCTGGCTGTTCGTTGTTTTTTGTTTTGTTTTGTTTTTGTCCATCGGGAAGCTGTGCTGCTTTTCGGGCCCTTCCCGCAGTTTTGTCCTGATTATTGTGGCTTACCTTGGGTTTGACGTTGAACACTAAATAAAATAGTGGGTCTTTTATGCTTTTGTGAGTTTTTTTTTAGAGCACACTTTTGATGTTTGAGGTTTACGTTCCTTGAGCCCTCGCCCCTCCTTGTCTCCTTCCCTACCCCGGAGCCGGCCAGTCGATCGCGAGCTACCGTGCGGCATCACATGGCAAAACTGCATTCCTCAAGACCTGGGGCAGGCGTTATGGCAACCTTGCATCTCAGTGCTGAGCTCCTCCCCAGGGCTCATGGCCTACCCCTGTATCCGTTTCCCTCTTCCTTAGCCTAAGAAATTGGGTGGTATTTATTTTTATATCCCCAGCAGCTCAGGTCTTACTGGAGCACACCAATACTATCTAACATTTACTGGGCACTTACTATGTGTGAGGCACTAAGCACCTTTTACAAGTACGATTGTATTTTATTCTCCCTACAACCTTGTATGGTAGGTAATC